>NC_133819.1:110966854-111285743 GCF_047830755.1 Zonotrichia albicollis
AGGCATCAGACCGGGACGGCGCTGCAGATGGAATATCGTCCCTTTGTAGCTGTAATGTGAAAGTCATTGATGTTAATGACAACTTTCCAACTCTTGCTCAAAGCTCTGTAAGTTTCCAATAACAAAGGCAGCAATACTGTTTTAAAACCCCATTTAAAAGGCCCACTGGTAACAGAGCCCTTACTAACCCATAGAGAACTTTCACATTTACATGCTCCATGGGATTGACAAAGTTGTTCCCTTGAAGAGTGCTCAAAATACAGTCTGTCGCTTGTGCAACAATTCTGGTAACATACACACAGATCATTTTTGTATTCAGAGATGTAAATCCTGACACTGTCAGGACTGACTTCTTTGTATTCAGAGAAATCCTGTCGTACAGGTGCCCAGATCCCTGCAATATGAGATTATGTAGAATAACCCAATCCTTGGAATACCATTTCTTATAGAAAGCACAAATCCTTTTCTTCTAAGATACCTCTGCAAACCTTGGAGGTGACACTTGGAGATTTTCAAATCTGTAATCATAATCACAATTTTCCCAGAACACATTGTTTTTATGTAAAAAATTTATTCTCTGCTCAGAACATCTTTCAAAAGAATCTCTGCAGACAGCTGTGTTTTCCTGTTTTCCAAACATATATATGTTTGCTAATAGGTATTTGTCTGTCATTTCAGTTTTCAGCAAGCATTTCAGAAAATTCACTCAGTTCAGAACTGCTTCGAATACAAGCTCTGGATGCTGATGAAGAGTTTACAGACAATTGGTTAGCAGAGTTTTTCTTTATATCCGGTAATGAAGATAACTGTTTTGAAATTGTTACAGATCGAGCTACAAATCAAGGAATCCTTAGAGTAATTAAGGTATGGATAAATATTCAGCTCTTGACTTAAAATTTTATTTAATTGTTAGTAGAAATAAACAGGCAGTAAAAACACTGTCATTCAACAATTTAAAATAAAAAATATTTTTAAAATATTAAAGGAGCTTTTATGTATTATCTAGTTCTCTGTGGTTTACCTTTTAGGAGCTGGACTTTGAACATATCCGAACTCACGCACTGATGATCGGTGTCAGGAATGTAGCTGCATTCCACCACTCTGTTGCACATGAGTACCAGATATTTGGGACACCCCTCACAGTAGAAGTAAAAAATTTGATTGAACCACCAAGATTTCATCCATCTTCAGTTGTGTTTTCCCTGCCACAAAGCGCAAGAGTGAATTATGTTGTAGGAACATACACAGCCATGGATGAGGACACTAGAACCATTGCATCAAATGTTGTGTAAGCTCTGCTCTGCTTAACTCCCTGGGTGGAACAATTCTTTTGAGATTTCAATGGGATGAGGAATACGTATTTTAAAGGATGCTTTAAAAAACAATGATTATTGATTAGCAATAGAAAAATGGCAATTACTACATAGTATCATACATTCTATGTTATTATGGAATAGTATATAGCCCATTTTTGTCCTTTTCTTTCCTGGCAACTTTTCTTAGCCTTATGCACAAGACAAAGAAAAGATCACTTTTCTAACAGGCTGTAACTTAAATAGACTAGAAGAGGGTTTGTTGTTTTTGGTTTTTTTTTTTTTTCTCAGCCTAAGAATGCTTTTTCTTGAAACATTTGCTACAAGGAGGGAATTTGTTAGCATCTCAAGAAAGCTGGCAGAAAATCCCAATAACAGTCAATATTTTCCAATCAGAATAGAATAAGCCCCTACTAGCTAATTCTCTAGTAAAAAAAAAAAAATTTGCACCTGTTTCTCTTGAAATTAGCAATAATAACTGAGACTATAATTTGCTTTTCAGTCCATGTAGAAATAAATATAGCCTATTTTCAAATAGTTGAAATAAATTCCTAAAACACAGAAATGTGTCAGCAAATACAACTTTCGAATGTTATAGGAAGAACTGTGGATTCAACCATTGCTATAAGCAAGGATTCTAGTAAAGGTTTACAGGATCCAGAAAAGTTTTACTTTTGGACTATGATGACACTTTCAAAATAAAATGGGTTTCTATGCATTTGCTTTATTCCTAATTACTTTTCTGGTCTTCCTTTTTTTGGAGTCTACATGGATTTTGCTTGAACTGGGTGAAATGCAATAGGATCTAGCATAGCTAAAAGAAAAATGCCAAAAGAAAAGTGCCAAATTTTATCCACAAAATAAATATGTAATACATATATTCGTAACATAACACTGCGCATTTTTACTTCACCAAACACAGATATAGCATAGGACGTGATCCAGCTGCCTGGTTCAGAATCAATCAAAACACTGGTGAAATCATACTGAACAAAGTTATTAGCCGGGATTCTGTCTATCTGGTCAATGGACAGTACCAAGCAGAGGTTCTGGCTATCACCAGAGGTAAGAAAAGAGATTAATTTTTCCAAAATAAACTCTTTGTGTTCCAGATTTCTCTAAATGTTTTTTGCTGTTTCTAGTTTTCCCACCCTAACTGCATTGCTTATAGTATCACTATTTCCCCCCTGACCACAAATACCTTCTTTTTACAGGGGTTCCTCGCTACACTGCTACTGGCACCGTTGTGCTTTCACTAGATGGCATCAATGCCAATTGCCCAACTATTAATACTGAAGTGAGGAAAGTATGTATGCATTCCCCATCAGTGGTTATCTCAGCAAAGCCCAGGGATGGTGTTGTCTATGCTACCCCCTTCACATTCAGCATACATGGTGAACCTCAGACTACATGGATTATCAGACGAATAAATGGTAAATTAACCTGCATTTTATAACAGAATAAATGATAGCAATAAGGTCTTATCTAAAATAAGTAATTGGGATGTTTCTTTATTAACAAATAAAACACTTATTAGAATCTATTCAAATCTCAGTTAAATACAAATCTAAGAAGTTACTCCAAATTTGAATATATGCATGCAAATATATATATATATTATAATATTTAAATCAGAATTATTACATATATTATATTTTAAAGGAAACTGAAAATTTACTAGCAAAACTGTACTTTCAGTATTACTATGACAAGAGCCTTTATGGGTCTAAACATAATGAAGTAAATCAAAAAGAGTAATTTGACACTTTTTTATTTCTGTGTTATCTAAAAATCCTAAGCATATATCAAATCTCAAATTTGTTTATTAAAGTATAAAGTTTATAGTTAGTAGAGCTTTACTTTTATGAGAGGCATGTGAAAATGACAAATTAAGATTATAACTTTTAAAATTTATTGTACCAGTCACACCTACTTGTATTTTAAGGAAAATTGTTTTAGTCAGTGCCCAGTGAAGCTTTGCCAGTTTCCTTCAATACGAAATAACAAAATAATGAATTAATCAGATCCCATGCATAACTAAATGACACAATTTGCATAACTAACTGTTTACATAGAAGACTACATTATATGGCAAGTATCACAATTGCAAGTATTCTTCAGTCTCCTACCTGTCCTAAACAGTTGCAAATATGTAATCTTAAATATTTTAAACCTTCTGAAAAACATGGATGAGTGCCTTGAGAGAGGAATAAAAAAATGCATAAAACTTTCAACTTTTATCTTTACATTGTGCGAATAAAATTCAGAAAATTTAGCAGTAGAAATAAAAGACTTCATTTTCCCCTCTTGTATTTCTCTAGTTTATAAGTGATAACTAGACTGATTTGGGTCAGGTTTTGCAATGAAAAAAACAAGCATAGATGAGTACTTCATGTTGAGTAAATAATGTAGGTGCATAAGTAATTGAGGTGCTTAGAAAGGGAATACTTTCATTCTGTTCTATGAATGTAATACACAAGTAGTATAGATTTGTACAACACTTATGGTCAATACCTTCATCCAAATATTTTTCTCCTTTTTTTTTTTCCCTCCAAGACTCCTCTGCAGAACTAGTGGGCCAGAACATAGACTTTTACCTTTATAGGATCTACGTCGTTGTAAGGGACAGCCAAGGCCGGCGCTGTGCTCGACCACACATAATTCCTGTGCAAGCTTGCCAGTGTGACAGTCGGAACTACTGCACCAGTGGGGCCACAAGAATAATTATCATCGGTGGTGGTGGTGGCGCTGGTGGTGGTGGTGGTGGTGGCACTACTGGTGGTGGCGGCGGCGGCACTGGCGGTGGTGGCGGCGGCACTGGTGGAGAGGGCCGGGAAGACGGAGGGCAGCAAGGTGGTGGTGGTGATTATGGAGGAGATTATGAGGACCACACACAGTCCCAGGGTTATACTGATGGCTACGAAGGAGGTGATGAAGGATATACTGCCTACACTGACAGCGGTTATGGAAATGAAAATTATGGCAGGCAGTTGGATTCAAATACCACACTTAGTGGCGCTGCCATTGGCTTGATGTTCCTCGGCGGACTAATATTTGTTTGTAAGTATAAAATTAAGAAAACAGGTTTTATTATTTTTCTAAATCATGTAAAAAATGCATTTTTCAATTCTTCTAAAATATGATTACTTTTTCAGTTTGTTGCTAATCCACTGGCTGCTATTGGCCATTTGATAGAGAAAAAAATTGTCTTTTAAATGAAAATAATTTCCATAAGTTTTAAGTTATACAGAGATTTTCCATTTAAAATTAAGCATTTTCTTTCTAAGCCTTCTTATTCCAATTCTTAGACAGAGCTGTCCTGTCACTTACATTTTGCAATTTCTACTTCCATTACATTACTGGAAGAATTGGGCAAGTATCTGTTCCAAGTTGGGTAAGAAAGGATCTAAAGAACAAGATTCCTTTGAACTCCAAGCCAGACTTCAGTAGCAGAACAATAAGTCACAGATTTTGAAACTTTTGGCTACTCCTTCCAAACATTACATCTAATAAAAAAACAGTAGCATTTATGATAACAGGATCAAAGCAGGATATTAATTCATTTGTCCTAGTATGTTTATGAAGAATTATGAGCTTCATGGACTCGAGTTAGAATTTATACAAGCAATTATTTCTCAGACTACCAGAATCATAGGTGATCAACCCTCTTTCCTGGCTTGGGCATCAAGTAATCAACATCTAAGATTTCCCATTGCAGAAATACTGACTACCAAACCTGAGGAAATTGGGGTTTTTACCCCCCTGATTTTTTGAGGAGGGGGTTTGGTTTGGGTTTTGATCTTTTTTAGGAGGAATCAACAAACACAAAATTTTGAAGCTTCAAAAGGCTGTGAAATTTGTAGTCCCCAGATGGTTTATCTTACAAGACAGACTGTCTTTCTGCCTTTGTAAATTTCCCCTCATAGTCTGGAGTAAATACATCCTTAGTCATGCTCTATGAGGCAGCACTTTGTACGTAATATAGTCCTTTCCCCTTTTCATTTCACTTTGATTTTCAAGTAATCAGAGGGCTGGAGCAACTCTCGCATGAAGACGAGCTGAGAGAGTTGAACTGCTCAGCCTGGAGAAGAGAAGTCTCCAAAGCAAACTTAGGGCAGCCTTGCAGTTCCTAAAGGAGTCCTGCAAAAGAGCTGGAGAGGGACTTTTTAAAAGGGCATGTTGTGACAGGACAAGGAGCAATGGATTTAAACTGAAAGACGGTAGGTTTAGGAAGCAATTCTTAACTGTGAGAGTGATGAGACAGAGGCACGTGCTGCCCAGAGCAGTTGTGGATGCACCATCCCTGGTTCAAGGCTGGGCTGGATGAGTCTTTGAGAAATGTGGTAAGTGGAAAGTGTCCCTACCCATGGCAGAGGGATTGGAACTAAATGGTATTTAAGATCTCTTCCAACCCAAGCCATTCTATGATTCTATGAATTAATATTGCACCACCTTTCTAAAATAAGCAGTGTTTTTGATGCTGGCCATTACAAGCATTCTGCAATTTCCAGCACTGAGTTCTTTAAACAACTAAGCATAATACAGCACTCTGGGAAACCTGATTCACTCTATGTAAATGTTTGGTGAAACTAGGGCTTGGGGATTGCCCCTACTGCTTTTTCAAATCAAGCATTATGTATATGTAATGTACAACTGGAGCCTTAGCCAATGATCACTGTAGTCAGGTGGACTCTCCACTGATTCTTATAAGTCTATTATTACTAATATGTATTTCTTTTCAATTACAATACTTGAAGAGAGAAATGTATGCTCATATATCCAGAAAGAATAGCGCTGAATGCTATACATAGCAACACTGGTTTTGTTCATTTCATTTTAATATGTATGCAACTTATATTGGTTCAGCTGAGACAGATCAAAGTCTGTTCCCAGGTGTATAAGCATAAATTTAGAGTAACAGCCCCACCCCTGTCCTGCTGTGCTACAACCAAAGGTACAAATTATTCTGAATTTCCAAATACAGGTATCTCCATAAGCAGCAAAATATTCTGAAAGCCAGACTTACAGGCTGCTTGGTTAGAAACATTTTAAAGGCATATTTTCAAAAGTTCATGAGCACCTGCCCTCTGGGGAGAGCAGCTATTCCTGTGAGGAAGAGATGTGCTAAATAATTGTTTCCTGTTCTTTTCCTGGTTAGTGATTCCAATTTTGATGTCAATGAGCGACTGTTGTGGCTGTGGACCTGGCGCTGCAGGTGGAGTTGGAACTGGATTTGAACCTGTACCTGAATGTACAGAAGGGGCAATTCATCCATGGGGAATAGAAGGTGCACAGCCTGAAGACAGGGTCAGTACATCCTATGTTTCTAAAGCCAGAAGTAATTTGTGAGTAAAGGCTGCATTTTTCTAGAGAAAGTGATAGTAACACTGTGTAATCTAAAACCAGTCTGGCATTGTCAACAATTTTCAGCCAGATATGAAAGGTGATTCTTAATTAACATTCACTGATGGGGTTTATGTGTTTTAAGCAGTGGTAAGTTAGTTTGGCACAAAAGTTTGATGCCACTGTTCCTTCAGATGAAGCATAACAACCAGAAAGCTCCTTCAGTGCAAGTTTAGAAGGGAACACAAATCATCTTCATTGATCATTGTTCGTGTTGACAAGGGAAAAAATTTGTAGTCTCTTTGTTTTGTTCTGTTTTGATTGTTAATGGAGATGGTGGTAATGACTAGCCATCATTAACAGTTTGGACTGCTAATTTCTTAACATAATTCACAAAGTCTCGGTCTTCATATGGGAATTTCAAGGTAATCATTCAAGGAGTCAAAATGTTGTTTTCCAGGATGTCTCACACATTCTTGCCCCAACAACCGCTGCAGGAGGTGATTTTGGTGAACCTTCTGGTAAGCAGATCTTTAAATCTTCTATGTTATGCTGCCTTTCAGCACTTCATGCCTTCAGATTCAGGGGGTCCTTTAGTTTCCCAGGTATAACCCAACCCTTCCAATCTCATATCTGCAGATAGTCAAACTCATGCTGGTAGGATTTCCTGTATGAATAAAAAGTTTTGAGTTTGAGCTTCTGAACAGATTCATTTCTGCAAACTACACTTTGAAATACAGCTATTTTGAAATAGCTGCCAAGGCTTTCAAATCCTGGGTATTTTTTCTTTATCAGCAAAGCTACTGAATGGAGGGCATTTTCAAGACACCAGAAGAAATCAATATTTAGCCAGAATAAGGATATTTGCTTTCACAACTTGGGTAAAATCTTCAGTTCTCCCCAGTTTCCTGCTTCCCATAAGGAAGCATGTGAAGTAGCTAGTTAATTACTGCCAATTTGTGTGTTAACCTAGACAAGCTGATACATAACACAATAAATGCATGCTTCTGAGATAAGGTTCCTCCAGGAATTCAATGGTCATAGAGAATAAGCCCAGCTGTGCAGCGTTACTTTATCCTTCTCCTCCATTCCTTACTTCAGAAGAGGAAGGAAGGATGCTGGCACAGGTCCATTTTCCCTACTTTCTGACAGGAAGAAATGTTACTCTGCAAGACAACCTCTCTGCTGACTATTTATTATAGAAGAATGTTCTCAGATTTCTCATTTCACAAAAATCAAAAAAATATGTAATTTAGCCTATGTTTCCCAGCATAACCATAGTCAAGAATACTGTATGCAATTCTTTTATTATAATATGTGCTGATCATTAAGAAAACTCTTTCCTTGTTATCATGAACTAAAAAAAATACAGACAAGATGAAATCCTGTAAGTATTACTTTACAACTTATTATAAAGGACATTTCCATTATGAATGATCAACTGGTGGTTATTATGATCCATTGTTGTTCTCCCTTAAAAAAATCTCACTACTTGAAAATGTGTAGTTACATAACTCTTTATTTTCTAGGATTTATAAAACTCCATTTTCTAAGTGTGTAAGGGAAAAAATTAATGCCAATGTGATCATAAATATACATTTATGCATTTGCATAGATAAACATTATCTGATTTTCTAACATAAACCCCACAACAGCATATATATACACTAGACAGAATAATCTGTCCAGCCAATAACAAACTAAATCACTGATTTTCTAAAACACATGCACACAGGTTGCCTAGCCTCAAGAATAAAATCAAGCACTTAGGTGTCTGTTAATACGTATATAATTGTTACTGCAGTTTCAAAGTTTCGTACCTGCGCATATACCTGTGACTGAGACTGGTCTAAAATACCTTTAGAAACTCAGAAGTGTCATTATAGCATTTGTAAAAATAACAGACAAATTGTGTGTAAAAGTTTCACAGAGCACAGGGGCAATAACTTTTTCTGCTTTCAGATATATATAATAACACATATGGAGGAGGAGGAGTAGTAGCTTCTGGTGTTGAAGAAACTACAGGTGTTGGCTATGGCACTGGTACTGGCTACGGAACAGCTGGAGGAATTTCTGGAACAGGGGAAGCAAAAGGGTCAATTGGAGGAACAATAAAAGAGTATCGAGAAGGAGGAGTGAACATGGCCTTCCTAGACAACTATTTCTCTGAGGTAATTAAATGCTGTTCTTTGAGTTACTACTGTGAGCAGGCTTTCTGTTAGATTCCCCTTCCCAGGTTACATGGTGGAAATCCAAAATAATTCTACTCAAATTGAAACTTCCATGCTATAACACTGCTGTGAAAGCAAAGCTGATCACACTGGTAGGAAAAGTTACAACACTAGTAGTAGTAATGTCTTTGAGCTGCTGCCATAGTAGGTGGATTGTTTAGCAGCCTTTTTGTAAAACTGATGGACATAATGTGGGTTGAGGTAGGAAGCAATTAAATTATTTCATAATTACCCACCAAATTTATGTATTTCCAACCTTTCTCAGTGCATAAATATTTAATAACTTTTTTGAATTGTTCACTCCTACTTCCTGTACAGTTTGTTTGATGAAGTCATTCTAATCCTGAAAGAACTTTAAACATCAATTCTTCCTTATTTTTATCGCCATTTCTGCTCCCTAAAAGACTTGTGAACTACCAGTGACACAAATATGAAGTTTTTCAATTGGCAATACCTAAATTCACCTTTACATATGGGATTTAAAAAATGGTATGGAATTTACATGATTAATGGTTTCATGGGCTATATTTTTATTCATATGCATGAACTGTGAAGCATAAATGTTATAATTGCATGTCACCAAAATATCAATTAAGATATAAGGATTGCTATATTTCAAAATCTAAACAAGGTTCATGGAGGAGAGAACAGAGCAGTCCTGACATCCTGAGCATGGATTTCTCCCAGACTGCAATCTTCCTGCCTTGGCCTGAAGCACTATGTATTAATTGTCTGCCTGCCACAGGCCTCCACATACTACTGCTATCCTCCTGAACCATCTCAATTCCCAAACTCTTTGACTCTTTCTCCCAGGCCTCTCCTTCCATCCTTTTCTGCTTCCTCGAACCCCACTTAGCACTCACTTTAAATTCTCCTCTTTCCTGCCTGATGTCTTTGCAATGACCACATCAGGATCCAAAACATCATTCCCAGTTGGCGATTTCCTTCTTGCTTAAAATGCACTCCCCTCTGGACTCACCAAGTCTCTCCCACTATGGACAATTCTCCATCCAATCCTCCTCTTTCCTGGTCTTTTCATTGCCCCCTTGCCACGCTGCTTCACTCCTCCTCCTACCATTTTGCTCAGATACTGCTGCCCAAAGAAGGCATCTGTTTGCCTGTCCCCTTTGTCCCATAGACAGAGACACAGACCAAAATTTGAGATGCTATGTGTCTGCAGAAACAGGAATGAAACACTATTTATATAAACTTATTTCAAGGTTAAAAAATGTTGATGGTATAGTCTGCCCTATTGATGTCCTATTTTTCAAGTCAGGTGGGCCTTACTGTGGTTGGGGAAACTTTACTGTGGTTCGAATATTCATGGTTAAAAACCTGACAAAATTCACTCTGTTATTCTGTTCTTCTTTTTTTTTTTTTTTTCTCATTTTTTTGTTTTTTCAAACTACAGAAAGCATTTGTGTATGCAGATGAAGATGAAGGTCGGCCGGCAAATGACTGCCTATTAATTTATGATCACGAAGGAGTTGGTACTCCCGTTGGCTCCGTGGGTTGCTGCAGCTTTATTGGAGAAGATACAGACGAAACATACTTGGATACATTAGGACCAAAATTTAAGACCTTAGCAGAGATTTGTCTGGGCAAAGAGATCGAACCTTTCCCTGATGCTAACCCACCCTGGCCAGGCGTCAACATTTCCTTCCCCAGTCCTGAAAGTGATCTAAACCTCCCGCCACCGGGCACCACCATCATTGTCAACGGAAGCGCACCCATGCCTCCCACCGCTGGCACTACAACGGTTGTTACTGAAAACACCTACACATCTGGGACAACCATACAGCCGCCGAGGCCCATGCCGGATCCCTTGCTCCATGGCAACATGATGGTGACCGAGACGTACACCTCCAGCCAGCCCTCTGTTTGCGTTGACCCTCTGCGTGCATCCAACGTCGTTGTGACGGAGAGGGTTGTGGGGCCTGCGTCTGCCTCTGAATTGCGTGGCATGCTGGATATCCCCGATCTCACAGAGGGCTCCAACGTTATCGTCACGGAAAGAGTAATCGCGCCTAACTCCCGACTCCCGGCATCTCTGAGCATTCCTGATTTGGTAGATGGGTCAAATGTGGTAGTGACAGAAAGGGTGTTCAGGCCTGCCTCTGGCATGCCAGGCAGTCTAATAAATATTCCCTCAGAGTTATCCAATGCCCACAACGTGATGGTCACAGAGAGAGTAGTGTCAGGGGCTGGGATGAGCAGCCTGGGAGCAACAAGCATGGGAGCAAATCTGGGGAGCCTGAGCAGCACAGGTCAGATGCTCAGTGCCGAATGTCATCTTGGTCAGGGAATGAGCACGGCATCTCCAGGCACCTCCCGGAGACGAATGACAAAGTACAGCACCATGCAGTACTCCAGTCAGTAAGGCCTCTGCTGGCACCCCTTCCTGCTGAAATCGCCATTTGCACCGACACTCATTAGCTGCCACCCACCAAAAATATTGTTATTATTTATAACTAAGAAATAGCGCTAAAATTTCAGGGATTCCTGCTTGTGTGAGGATCTCTGACGGGTGCCCCATTTTGAGGTCAAATGCACTTTGTCAGTGAAGGGAAAATAGAAGTTAGATTTAAATTTCTTTCTTTCTCTCCACCTAGCACTGCAAGGGTATAAAGAGACTAGTATTTTTGGAGAGATATCTGATTACTGGGGAGAGCAGTGAGAGAGGATCTTTGCATGCACACAGCATGAATTAATATCATACACAAGCATGTTAAAATAGTGTACGGCTGAGTGATCTCTCACAATAAGAGATTTGGATTAATAGGCCCTCACTGACAAGAGAGGAAAAGAATGTAGTTAATAATTAGTCAACTCAAGACTAAATAAGCACTTTCAAACGCATCATTTTACTTTGCATGTAATTCAAGAAGCGCTACAAAACGGCACTTTCAACCACTTCTCCCATCACCGACAATAGTTATAAATAATAATTATATAAACATAACACACTTCCATTGCTTTCTGAAGTTCTCAGTAAACAAACACCCTGACACAGCCTGCCATGCTGTTCCTGTCATGGCAAGGAGTGATTCGTCACAGCTGGTGCTGCCACATTGACACTGTCACCCAAGAAGATGTTGGCTTCATCCTTTCTCCATTGCCATTACAACTTTGCTTAAATCTAAAAGGACTTCAGTGACAATCAGGAACTCTTAGTCATATTTTTGTGCCAAACTATGACTACCATTTAAATTGCCAGTGTCAGGTTGCATTAAGAGGTCTAAAGATACTGTGCCAATTCTTGTCTCACATACTAATAAGAAAAGAAAATCTTGGAAGCTTTGTGATGTAAGGAGGCAAAAGCAAGTATTGTATCACTGACACTGGTAGCTGAAGTCTTCCTGAAAAGAAAAAAACACTTGGAAGCAATATAAATTTGCTAATAAGCAATGTGGAGAATTTTATTTCATATGTCAATGTATTTTGCATTGATATTTTGAAAGTTTATTTGAATGTATTAATTGAAAAAGTCTTTATGAGTTTATAAACTTAATTAAATCTGGCTTTTATTTTCCCACAAAAACAGCTCTGCTGGACTTTGTTATTCTAATAATACCTTAACATGTCTTAGAATATGATCTGAAGGACCAAAATACTGAAATATATTTTTTATCTCATTTTATTTCTGTATCATATGTATAGTAACCATAGCACACCCAACATTGCTTCAGTGTAAATAAAAAAGTTATAGGGAGAGACTAGCTTTTTTTGCTAGACCACCAAATCAGTAGTTTTCCTGAAAATTTTGCTTCTTTGGCTTTGACAGATAAGTGAAAAGTTTAAAGAGTTTTCTGTGAACCTACCACTCTATAAAATGGAAAAGAAACTCAATTGTGTGTCTAGACTAACTTACCTCAGAAGGAATGGATAACCAGTTTCTGAGTCTGATACCAAGAAAAGGTTTCTTAAAAGATGTTTTTGGAAATACAACTAGATCTGCTGTCAACAACAGCCTGCAGTGCCCCCTGAGTCAATGCCACTGTCAACATCAGTAATCCCGAGGAGTCATGACCAAATCTAAGGCTACCTCCAGGAAAAGTCCCTTCCATACCTTCAGGTTCTTTTCTACAGCAACTGAGCATGCTAGATGCTCTCCCCGTAAAATCTGACATATTGCTGGTTTTGCTTCTCTCTGTAGCGTTGATTATCTTAAGTATCACTAAAATTGCATTGACTTGATTAGTCTTCCCTATAAGTTATGTACCAACTGTAATTATGGTTCCTGGAGCCATTCTTTAAAGAAGGAAAATAGGTACTAATATATAAAGCTGTATCCTTTTACATCTTGAGAATTTTTGCTGAAGTTCACGAAAATTCTGACAAACTCCCTTTCATTTTGCTAGCTATCTGTTTACATTAAAAAACAAATATTTAAAATACATATTGCTATCTGGTACATAAAAAGCCTATGTAATACAGCCAAACCCCACAAGAAAATATTGTAATGTAAAAAAAAAGTTAAGTCTAGTGTAAATATTTCCATAATCATCTTAAGCAAATCAGAAATACTTTTTTGAATTGTGTTCAAAGTAATGAAACTAGTCTTCAGGAGCACATGGTGAATTCCTTGAACAGGAATACTGTGTGATGTATGTGTCTGAACTATGGTCTCTTGCATGTCTTGAAATAGGGGAAGAATGAATAGGAAAAAATAGAGAAATAGAAAAATAATAGATAAATAGAGAAAAAATGTTGTTTCAAAGGACACTTTGGTTTTGTGGTGGTTGTCTACTTCTAGTACTATCTTTTACCAACTTTTTAATTATTAATTATTATGTAATACAACTTCTTGAAATATTTCTAGCATCTTTTAATACTGGTTTCTCACAACAAACAACAATTGCACTATCCTGTGCACTTCTGAATATTAACTCCTATTGCTTTGTAATTTTTACAAACTTCCTAAAAATTGTATTCTTAGTCAATTGAGGATTCTTTTAGGTTCAAATATTTTAGATTCAATTTGTGGAAGAAAAAAATGCATGTGAAGATGTGAACAAATACTTGGTTCATTAAAAATTCTCTTCAAATTCTTTTTCTGGCTTTATTGTTTAAAAAAATAGCATATAGTTTAATTCAGGCCAGCAGACATTAGTTTTGTTTCTTTTCTTCCAGCTGTAATTTAAAATCCTGTTTTCTGTCTCACCTTTAATTGTATTGTTTAATAATGAAGAAGGAATTGTTTTAGGGAAGAAAGACAGTGGTGATATCAGTTCTGCTCTAAACCACTCAAAAGAAATGCTCTTACTTAGAGACAGCAACATGCAATACCAAGTGTATGGCTGGCTTTTTATTCTTTTTAACTCATGTTTATTTGGGAATAGGATCCTACAGTTTTAAACAGGCTCAGTGAGATCTTGGCATGATGAGAAGTATACTGACATGGAAGAAAACAGAACCACAAGCTGAGGGTCTCATTAGATTTCTATCTTAGGAACACTATCTCAACTTGAACTTCAAGTTTCAATACTTTTTACTCTGTCCTAATTCTGTGGTAATAAATAATACTTTTAAACTGTTGTGAGCAGCACTTACTATGCGCAATATGAAAAGGCCACACAATTTAAGCAACAATTTTAAAAAATTCTACCACTTTGCTTGAATTAACATAACTGCATAATTCAAATGCTTCTCGATGCTGAGTCACCAAATGCATAATTTTAATTTTATTTCAAATATAAGTAATATTACTGTGGGCTTGTGTTTTCATAAAAAATATTAGAGGTTTGTTTGTAATAATTTCTGAATGGCACTGAAAAAATACAATAAATGATCATTTGGAACATCATGGTTTACATAGAGTGGCTCAGAATATTTTTTTTCCATTTATCAGTGGGAAATAGAGTTTCCTTAAAACTGATGGGGTTTTTTTCAGAAAAAAAAAATTCCTTCTTTCATGAAAAAAAGAAAAAAAAAGTTTTGATTTAGAAAGTCAGGTAATTCCAAAACAAAATTATTTCATGTGTCAAATTGACTACAATACTTTATTTCAGGTTGCCAAGCAGAAATATGTGTCAGGCCTCACAAGAATTACAGTACAATTTCTTCAACCAATCATTCTCTGCATTGTTCTCCCTCTTTCGACAGCCTTTTCTGTGATACCTTTTTGCCCTGCAGCTCTGAAATCATGCTTCAGAGGAGCTATAAATTAGTGCTGGACTACAAGCCACAGAGAGAAGGACAGCAGAAGTCTCTAGAAACACAGTGTTTGGGCAGCACAGGCATCACAGGTACATTCACTGCATGTTGATCAGAATTAATTGAACCAAGAAAAAGCACTTTGGTTCTAAAATCAAACTTCTTTCTAATATTCCAGGTCAGTATTCATGATTATAATTCTCTTTTGTACAGAGATTTTTTTCAAAAAGTTTTATCTGAACTCAATAAATTACTGCTTTGAAAAACAGTATCATGTATTAAGCAAATGTCATCTAATCTATCATTTTATTTTGACTTAACGCTTTGACATCTTATTTTTGCAGTTTCATACAGAATTATTATGGGCACTCTTACATATTTCAGATAATGATTTAAGTATCTTTTAAGGAAATTAAGTTAGAAGAAAAAACTGTTCATCTTCAAATTTGTAGCAACTTTGCTATCAGCCTGATGATGGTGCCAATTCCAGTGCAACAAAGATAATTTATCATTTATCTTTAGTGTATTTAGAACCTGACAAAAGAGAAATGAACCAAATTATGTTACACATCAGTTTTTATGTTCAAGCAACTTGAGTTGAAATACATGGGAGTGCAGATACAAGTCAAAAATGGGTCAATAGAAAATGTTATTTCATATTCCCAGTGCATTTGAATTTTTGAAAAAGGAGAACAATGACAAAATTACAACTGGTGACAGTTTTAGATGCATGTTTGTATAACAATCAATCTGTCATGTTTCTTTATTGTGATCATATGTTAAAAGCATCTTGCAATTCAGGATACAGTGAAATAAGTTATGAAATAGAACAGTCACAAAATGACAACTTAGGAAACAAAAGCTGCTTAGTTGACACCCATCACATATCCTGACTTCTGATGTTCATCATGCGCTGTTGGGCCTACCTGCAAATTTAAATAGCTGCCAGTTTAATTTTTTTATTTTTCTACTTTTTGAGAAAGCTCTAAAAAACAGCAACAATAGCAACAACACAGCAACAAATATTATTTCAGGTTTCCTCCTAGCTCCTTCATTAAAGATTTGTTTCAAGCCAGTCAAAATCTAGGTAAAACAAATGGAATTTTTTACCTGCAGGCTCTGATTTTACAGTTTTCCAGTACCAAAGCTCTAGGTGAGGGTCTGTTCCTCTGCTGGTCACTGCAGGCTCAGGCTGTCAAGGAGGTAAATTGTGACACCAGAACAGGACTCACGAGACAAAGACTCCCCAGGATTCCCTACAGGATCTCGGTAAGTTGACTAATTTTTCTGAATTTTCAATAAACTGTCCTTGAAAAGGGGGATTGCAACTTAATCTCCTGCCCTTAGGAATATGATTACAAATTCATCAATGATTGCAAGATGCTCAGGTGTTAAGGTGTTTTGGTAACCCCCATAAATATGTTGTCAGCCATGTGCCTGGAGCAGATATGCAGAGGGACATCAGGAGTCTTTGATGCTAAATGTCTACTATATGAATGCTATTTGACTGTAAAATCCACTCTAGATCGAATGTTTGAATATAAATAGCAAAATAACAGCTATTGGACATGCAAAAGTAATGCTTTTCTTGTGTTTTTTCTGCATATGTACATCTGACTTATCTGTATGACCTTCTTAGTTTATATATTACTGAATAAAAGACACCATGGTAAGCTGTAGGTGTCCCAAGAACCTTAGAAAGGGACTGGAGAAATTCATGTGTAACACATCAACAAATACAAACTAATCTGGGACAAAAGGAGAAAATAGAGGGGTGAAAATCTAATTCTGGAAAGTGCTTCAGACCACAGCACCACCCATTCAAGTAATTACAAGAAAAATTAAGTACACACAAAGTTATAAGGTCAGAGTTTACAGCAGCCTTCCAGTACCTGAAGAGGGCCTAGAAGAAAGCTGGAGAGGGACTTTTTACAAGGGCATGTAGGGATAGACAATGGAGAACAGCTTTGAACTGAAAGAAGGTTTACATCAGATATTAGTAAGAAAATCTTTACTGTCAGAGTGCTGAGACACTATGCCCCATCCCTGGAAGTGTTCAAGGCCAGGCTGGATGGGGCTTTGAGTAACCTGATCTAATGGAAGGTGTCTCTGCCTCTTTTTGCAGGGCTGCTCTCTGGTCTTTGCTCTCCCAGTTTATACTTGTGCCCAGTTTTACTCCATCCTAGGTGCAAAATCCAGCACTTCAACTTGTTAAATTTCATTCCATTAATCACTGCCCAATGTTCCAATCTATCTAGATCTCTCTGCTAGTCATCCCATCCAGGGAGGTTGAAATTAGGTGATCTTTAAGGTCTTAAGATTCTGTGATTCTACACCCCTAATCACTAATAAACAGCACCTGACTACATGTCATGTCACCAGGAGATGCTGAATAGGAAAGTCTGAATAGGCTTTAAAGGTCTGGAGTTCACTGTCACATCTAACTTGTTTGTTTTATTCAGTCTAACTTGTTTATTCAGTCTAATGCAAATGGGAACAGTAGAGACCCAACAGATTAATTCTAGCACTATCTTTCCTGACAAATGACCATCTTAACCCTAGGAATTTCCAGGGAGGATTCAACAGGCTCCCAGTTGTCTTTTTATTCCTACTGGAAAGTTCAACTGGTAGCTTACTTAAATCTTCCTTTTTTGCAATTTGTCATTCTCTGTGAATGCAGAGAGCACCTAAGTTTTTTCTAATGCACCTTTTAAAAATCATGGAATCATAGAATGGATTGGTTTGGAAGCCTCTTAAAAGATTTTCTAGTCCAGTCTCCTGGGCTTGTGATTACTGCCTTAGTGAAGTTTCTAGAGCCTGTAAGCATAAAAGGGAACAAAGATTCCCTTTTATCTTCAGACTGACCACTTTATTAGCATGACTCATGTGACTCCTCCTGAGCACACATCTCACTTTATACATCAAAGACACTGAAAATTAGAGAATATATATTGCATCTTGAGGGTCTTTTTAGTTAATACGGAATTATTCTTATTAGTATATTATATTATTATATTATTATATTATTATTACAGCCTAATCTAGTCAAAGATGTTCCTGTTCATTTCACACTTTAAATGCCCCTTTCAACCCAAATCATTCAATGACTCTATAAAAAATGTGAAGTGACTTTCTGTTATCACCACCAGTCCATTGATAACTGGCAAACACATTATAGAATCCCTTCTCTGAGTTGACTTAAATCCACCCAAAAATCCATTGAGCTCTTGTCTCTGAATTTCCAACCAAGACACACCAAACTCTACCAATCAGAGTTCAACATTTCTCCAATTTCCATCCTAAACTTCAAGTCAGTTGATATCTGGTTTCCGGCCTGCATTGTTCTTCAGTTGGAGCCCTCTTTTTTTGCTAAACCAGCCCCTTCTAAAGTTACCTACTGACAGAGCACACAGGCACACACATAGTTTTACATTTATAAGCTCAGTTGTGACAGAAAAAAAGTAATAGAATAATACTCTTTTTCTTCTGAGAATGGGAATGCCACATTCCTGAATCTACAGTCCCTGAAAACTTACACTGTACCATTGCAGATAATACTGGACTTGACAGATTAGAGTAAGATCAGCAGAGATTTTTTCCAAGGTGCAACTTTTCAGAATTATCTTTCTGTTGAATACAGTTCAGTTGTTCAGCACTGATGAAAATTCACAGACCAAAAGGAGGCTAATATTTCCACTTATGCCCAACACAAGTATAACATGGGAAAGGAGCGGCTGCAGAGCAGCCCTGCAGAGGGGTATTGGGGGAGTTGGCCAGCAGGAGGCTCAGTGGGAGTCAGCATTGCCCTGGCAGCCCAGAGGGCAACCCCCAACCTGGGGTACATCAAACACAGCACACCTAGTCTTAAAAGGAATTTAAAAAAATATTTTGTTGTGTTCAGTGTTGGTGTGGCCTCACTTGGAGGACTGTGTGGCCCCACACAAGTCAAGAAGGATGTGAAAGTCCTTTAACATGCCCAGAAGAGAACAACAAAGCTGGTGAAAGGGCTGGAAGGAATGTTCTAGGAGAAGTTCTGAGGACTATGGGTTTGTCTAGCTTGGAGGGAAGAAGGCTAAGGGGCCACCCCATTGCTTCCTACAGCCTCTGAAAGAGGGGAAGTGGAGAGGGAGGTGTTGATCTATTCACCCTGGTATCTAGTGACATGACATGGGAATAGCTAAAAGTTCCACCAGGAGAGTTTCAAACTGGACATTGGGAAGCATTTCTTTTATGAGAGGCTGTCCAAACACTGAAACAGGCTTCCAAGAGAGGTGGCTGATGCCCCAAGCCATCAATAGTTAAGAGGCTTTCAGCAGTGCTCTTAATGACATGCTGTAGCTTTTGGTCAGCCCTGAAGTGGTCAGGCATTTGGACTGATTGATTGTTGTAGGTCTCTTCCAGCTGAAGTATTATATTCTATTCCATTTATTTTGTTCTATTCTACTAGCTGCACAGCAGAGCAGACATTTATTTGTATCTATCTAAATGCTCTGTCATGAGCTTTGCCAGAAAGAGATCCACCCCACCTTGAAAAGAGTCTACAGGCAATTGCAGAGCAGCGCCAGTTCCTATGCAGAGGAAAGCAACGAAAGGGTTACTCTGCCACGCCTTGTTTCACACACACATAAAAGACAGTGTATCACCCTGTCGGTAACAAAACGCCTGTGTTCAGGGCAAGGATCTGGCCTGGCTATCTTATAGCTCTGCCAATCCCACAGCTCGCAGCTCGGCAGGCTTACTCATTTCCACAACTGCACCTGGCACACTGAAAAGTTAAACAACCTGGCCACACCAGAAAAGTAAAAAAAAAAAATAAAAAAAAAAAGGACAAAGGAAAAAAAACAGCAAGTAGCAAATTGGCAAATAGAAGAATGCATATAAAGGAAAGAGCTGAACAGAGAAAGACAGGGAAAAAGCAGTTAGATGAGAGAGAGGAGACAATGCAAAAGAAAGAGGGGGTTAATTTCTGCTTGAATTTGTTTAAGGTGCAGGACAGGAGGCATGGAGAATAAAAAACATTGTTCACCCATACAGGAACAACAATGACTCCATTTTTAGAATGCCAAGTGTTTGTTTAAAGTATCAAGTCCTGCTGCTAATCTGCTCTCCTCAGCTAGAGCATTTTTGCTCTCAAAAAAAATACAGGTGCTTGGTTCTGTGAGCACTTTGAAGCTGGTGACTCTACCTATTGCAATTGTTCTGCTCTCAAGAGCTGTCTGGGTGTTAGAAACCCTCTGTGATGTGTATAATTTTTTACATATTATGCATTATCCATTACCTATTTAAAATAAATAAATATTATTTTGATATATCTGTGCAATGCCTTGATACACTGCTTTCTACTGGGATCTCTTCCCAAAAAATAAGTGGCATCTGTGACCACAGTGCAGTAAAGAATCTGTAAACAACCCAGAAAAGATTAATGACAATCTCAAACAACGCAAAATATTTGTATAATATCTTCATGTGACTATAAATGAATTTCAACATTTCATTACTAAGAATATACAGTGGGTTTTCCACCTTAACACCATTCGCTAGGTACCACACTTGTCTTATTTGGTTGAATCACTTGTCAAGAAACTGTATTGTTTTAGAAAAAACAACAACAAAAACCACAACTATAAAGTTAACCTTGCTTTTGTAGGAAGCAGAGATGGACTCTGTTGGTTTCATCAAACTGGCTTCCCTTGTCCTTCACCCCAGGGAAGGCAGAAGTTTCCAGGCACTGATGTAGGGAAGATTAGTCAGCATGAACAGGGAGCGGCAGGCAGAGCTGGGGCCAAGGCAAGGTTTCAAAGGAGTCACCAAGACCCAGCCACTATGGCAAGGGTGTGATAGTAACTTTCTAGAACACCTGTGCTTACAACTATTATTCCTGAGAGCAAACACTCTCCCCCCTGACAAAAGTTTGGCTTTTTTGTATGATAATTAATTGCCGTTAAAAGTTTATCAAGAGAATTTAGACTTTTTTTAGATGTTTGTACTTTGAGAAAACAGCAACCTGGTGCATGCCTCACACCTGGAAAGCCCCTCTCCTCACCAAGCACCAAGAAGGGCTCAGCTGCTTTTATTGAAAAGCACAGATTAACTTTCTCTTTGTTCTGCGGTGTTAGTGAACTCTGAATTGCTGCTGCCCCACCGGGAAAAAAAAAATCTAATGCTCAATGGATCCTCCTTTGCAAACTGATCGCAGGGACAAAACTGCAGCCTGGTTGTGGGAGGAGTGTTTAGCTGCTGCCAGGTTTAAGTGGGGGAAGGACAGAAAGGAATTCAGCCTCAATGGTTGCTAACACACTTACTAGCTGTACTAAAACAAAATTGGTAGTGTTTGACATTCTTTTGTAACAGCAGAATAATTATTTTTGTAAATAGGGATCACAGACGTTTTTCATACAAGGCAGACAAGTTAAAGAGAAAAAAAAAAACAACAAACTTTTTTTTATAATAGCTGAGGTTCTTGTAGGATGTCCAAGACATGTAACTGGCCCACACTTAAGCCATAAACAACTTAAGAACAGACATCTAAGCTCTGGCAACATAATTTGCAGAAGAGCTCCTGTGCTATTGAGCTCTGGGAAAAGATTATTCTATTCATTTTTCCTGTAAGCACATATGACTTGAAAGGGAAATCAATGCTAAGATATACATAGCTATATATATATATATACACACTATCATCTCATTAACAGTGTGCTAGATCGGTAACGAAAAACTGTTTCAGAATTCCACAAAGCAACCTGCAGATTGAAAAGAAAGCTGCAAATCATGGTTCTTTTCTTACAGACTTTTGATGTAAAGAAATACTTGACCATCAATCTAGGAAACAATATACTTCTGAAAGAAGAATCTACTTCTAAATCACCAAATTAAAAGGGCTGCAATATGAATGCTGTCCAGACATGCTCTGCCTCATTGATCTCCAACAGAAACAGCTAACAGAAAACTTCACAGTACTTCTATTACCATTACCTGCAGTAGCTACAACAGCTGTTAAACCTGGGCCAGAACATACCCCTGTCCTCCAGACCCTGAAGAAGAATTCTCACAGGATCTCAGTGTGTACTGCTGTGTGCATGTGCATAATTCTGTGTGGGTATAAAGTGATCAGTCCAGCACAGTGACTCAGTGACAGAACAAAGAAGGCATACAAAAGCCCTGAATACTGTGCATTTCACACATACTAGCTCATTTATGCCTTTTGTTTTCCTTAAATTAAGACAAATATTTCTACGCAGGCGTATCAGCAAACTCCATAAAGTGGTATATTCTAAGAAAATAACACAAACGGATATATGTCACTTCGGAAAAATCTTTTGTGGTAAAGCTCTTCCCCTCGTGACGGCCATGGAAATTATAATTGTTGCAACTGACATTGAATTATTTATTGTGCATTGTTACAACATGCAATAAAGGTACATAATGTGATTGGAAAGACTCTCCTAAGGCTGGTTCCCCTCTCCAACCCCAATAGTATCAATAAAAATAGTATCATAACCAGCAGGTTCTGAAGTTACTCACCACAACTGAGTGTGATCCTGGAAAGATTAACCAGGTAACTGCCTCAGCAGAGTGGATGTACAAGAAAGCACATTTAATTGTTTCGCCATCATGAAGAATCAGCTATGCCTTCGTAAACACCAATTAATCAGGTGTATCCAGGAAAGATCTCTGCCAGATAAGAGTAGGAAGGATATGGCTCGGAGCGTATAAAAAAATGAGGATTACAGGGAATGTTGTCCTAAAAACGCCCACAATTTTATTTCCCGGGGAGACTGCGCTCCCCCCTACCAATTACTCCTCAATGGATGCGTTTGTTGTCGCAGCCCTGCGCACTCCCGCACGGCCCGGCTCACCTCCCTCGGCGGAAGCGGGGCAAACAAACCAAAGCCAACTTCGGGCTCCCTGGGGAAGCCGGGCCGGCCGCTCCGAGGGCTGCCCCGTGCAGGCTCCGCGGGCGGGGCGCGGACGGGACTCGCACCGGGCCGGGCGGGGCTGGGGCCCGGCTGCCTCTTGCCCCCTCCTGGCGCGATCCCGCCCGGCACACTCCACCCACCCGCGGCTACTTGTGCCCCCCTCCCTCCGCGGGCCGCGGCATTCCCGTGTGGGGCGGCCGCAGGAGCTGAGGGGATAAAACACTTTATCCTCTGTCCTGCCCCATCCCATCCCGGCACGGCGGTCATGTCGCGGGGCCCCGCGGCGGCGGGGCGGCTGTTGGCGCTGCTGGTGAGTGCGGAACGCTGCTCTGCCGCAGGGCTCCCTCGGTACCGGGGCGCTGCTCTGCCGCGGGGCTCCCTCGGTGCTGGGGCACTGCTTTGGGTCCCTCGGGACCGGGGCGCTGCTCTGCGCGGGATGGAGCCGCGGTGGTGCTGCCGCGGGGGGTCCCGAGTGCGGCCGCCCGAAAGAGGTGTGCCCGTCGGCGCTTGGCAGCCCTGCCAACGCTGCATGTGGCTGGGAACGGGTTTTCTCGCTTTCTTTGGGAATTAGATAAAAGCTATCGCCTTTGTTGCCTGAAAGCAGGTGGAGGTAGGAAAGCCCAGCAGGAGCGGTATCTGGGATGGGTGGGGTTGCTGAGGCGCCGGGAGGAACAGGAAGGCCGTGAGGAGTTCGCGTAGTTGCCGTTTTCATGTTCAGCACACTTTCTATACTAGTAAATTGCATTTCCCTTCTGAGGGAGCAGTGCCCGGAGGGAGGATGAGTCAAAAAGTTTGGAATTCTTTATCGCCTTAGAAAAATTAATAATCCAGGACTCCTCAGGCTTTCTCCTGCCCTCCTGCTATTTTTCAGCCGTCAGCCTTTAGATCTTCCATCCTATGAAATACTTTCTCAGGCTAAAAGCAAAGACTGCCTCATAACAAACTGAAAACAAAACTCTTGCTTTGTTGGGTTTGGACTGATGCTTTCTAGCTCTTTCTAGCTGGTTTACAGCAAAGTCTTCATTGTATCTGCGGCATTTTCTTTTGCTTTTCACCTTTCCAGGCTGGCAGAACGCCTGTGGAAGTTGGGCTGCTGCCAGTCAGACAAAGGTGAGGGTGGAGGCCATGCCCTGAGCTGTGCCAGGAGCTGCCGAGCAGCTGGGCAGGGATCAGGAATGGCTTGTTACATGGCCAGAATGGTAGGAGCTGGGGGTCGGGATCTTGTTCCCTGAGCTCGGGAACCTGCAAAATCAGATTTGTTATCTGGAGACCTGTTGTCTGATTACTTTAATCCAGACATATGGTTGTGCATAAGTTGGCCAGCAACAGTTAAACCTGTTTTTACAGCAAGCTGGTAGTTGGAGTTTGGAAAATGTTTTATCCTCATTTTGTCCGAATTAATGATGGAAAACATGGAGCACCACTTGTGCAAGAGTTTTTACATATTCTTCCTGCAATACCTGAAGCCACAACATTGTCCATTTTGGTGGGCTTGCACTGTCAGGTTGCTGTTAATTTTTTTCAATCCTCATCATTATCCGTTTCAGCTTAGGCTGAGTCAGGATATGATGTACTGAGAGTCAACTCAGTATGGCCTAAAAGACTCATTGTTAGAATATTGGAGTGAATAAAGCTGCTGATGGCAGAAGAGAAAGAGAGGCACTGCTGGATTTTGAAATTTTGGGGTTTTTTCCCTAATCAAAAAGTCAAGTTTCCTATTTGAGAGTATTGAATTAGGGTCATTTATTTCTTATGAATCTTAAGAAATGACTGAAAAACAAAATTAGTCTAAAAGTAGTGTCTTCTCAAAGCATCTTCTACCTTAGAAGCATCAGGAATTGTACGTTTTCCTCTCCCAGTTTTTTCCTGGAAGTCTCTCTCAGTGCTCCCTACCTGCCTGTGGGCTGCATCCCTGTATCATCATCCCTGGGTACCTTGCAGAAGTCACAGCAAATCTCCCAGGGATTTTTTTCCAGGAACCCTTTTCCTGGAGCATTTGTGCTGAATGGTGGTGCACCCAAAGGGTTGGGCTTGACTTGGAGCATGTCCAGGGCATACACCCAGAGCCATGGGCCTGCCGAGCAGGCATGGCTATTGAGGATAGACTGGGAGGTTTCTTGGTCATTTCTAAAGGGGGTGGACATCATGGCTGCAAGAGAAGAAGTCTTAGAACACTTCCTGCATTTGAGTGAAAGAATAGTTGACAGCGATGAATGAATCTTCCTATGGGAGTAGCAAAATTTACCTTTTCTCTCAACATCTTCCTCAGATTGTGCTTTGTTGATGCTTGGGATGTTAGACTTAGGCTGGGTATGATGAAATTCAGTCCTGAATATATTAGATGTAATGTCAGATTCAGTAGCAGTTAATTTTCAGAAGTCACAGAAACAAGTTAAATAAAAACCATCATAAAGTGGCGCTTGGTTTTACAAAGAGCAAAGGTGAGCTAATTCAAAGCAACCTAGCTTCTGTTGCCAGTAACATGTTGAAACGTGGTAAAAGTATTTAGAACCATCTGTGGATTGATTCAACATTTTAATATTGTTCCAAAAGTGAGGGAAAGCCCAGCTGTGGTGAGGTCTGAAAGCAGCTCAGAAATACATAAGGTCTAGTATTTTATCCATTCTATTGAACTGAACTGGTATGTTACTTTTGAGACCAGACTTCAGAAAAAAGTGATTCTGTCCAGAAGAGACTACAGAACAGTAAAAAAAAAAAAAAAAAAATCTAAAGTCACAAAATCCTGTTTTATGATTTTTAAGGGAAATAAAAGAACTGGTAGTTGAGAAAAGACAGTGAGTGAGTGAGATGTTTGATAAGTTTGCAGATGCATGAAGAGTGGAAGAAGAGCGAATTGCACCATACAATGAGAGCATTGTCAGCATGACAAAGGTTAGGTTTGAGGCTAAGAAATCTCAATGTTTAAGTTTCTGTAAAGATATATGGAGGTGCAGTGGATGCTGAGTTCACCTGTTTGATTGGATCATATTGTACTTTTGAAGAAAATCTCAAGAGTGTGTGAATTGTATCCCTCCTGAGTAAAACCACGTTGGGAGATGCGTCCATCTGCTTGTAGATGTTTGATCTGTGGGGACAAGCTAATTCTAGTCTGAAGGATCCATCAAACCATGGGTTGTATGATGTTGGGTTCTCTGCATCAAATGCTTTGCCCTAAAAATCCTCTTGTGTTGGGTTTAAAATACTTTATTGGACATACTTGCAGTCAATCAGAAGAGCTCAGAGAGAAACAAATATGGACTGGTTTGGGGGTAAGTTGAGCAGCGCTCTGATCTCTGTGGGTATTGGCTATATTTCTGCTGGTCATAATGAAAGTTTAGGTGCTTAGCTTTCATTTAGATATGTAAATTTATGTGCCTTACTCTGAATATCATGCAAGCAGCAATATGGTCAACTTGCAAGGAGGTAAGAATTAGGATAATACAATGAAGATGGAAATCAACAGCCTTTTCATCTGTAGGTCTATCTAGGAGCCCCCTTAGGTTAGTGAGGCTGAGAGACATCCATCACTCATTTTTAAGAACAGGATAAACAGTTGTCAGGAAGCATTTGGGTGTAGTTTGTTTTCCCCAGGGCCAGGAGATGTACTAGTAGATGACCTTGGAGCGTCCCCCTTGCTTGCTTCTCTGGGGTCTTCACACGTTGTCTTCAACACCAAACTGACTCACAGGAGGTGCAAGCTCCAAATCTCCTAACACACAGCACACAGAAAAGATCACATTTCTAGGCATTACTGTAACTGGTGTAGTAAATACAGACACATACTTTCTTGGTTACTCAGTCTTTATAGTTTTACAGCTTGAATCTGAGCTTTATGTTGAAAATCTGTCTGTTAGTCACTTCCTGACTAGAGATGAGAAGGGATTTGGGCAAGAGCAGCCTTGCAGTCACTATACATGGCAGTCACTCCCTTCTTTCCCATGCCTTCTTGCCTATTCCTGCTTCTTTCCTGTAGTGTTTCATTCCAATTTCATTACTTCAGGCCGCAGACTTTTTTTTGTAACCATCCCATTTTCTTCTGACGATGTTCTCAGCTCTGGTCAACAGGTATCATCAGTAGGTGTCTGGTTTTTGATCAGACACCTGATGTGCCTAGGCTATGATCCACAGCAAATGACAGAGCTTTCCTTCTCTGAGCCATTTAACAGAAGGCAGTTGAAAGACACTAAAAAGAAAAGATAATGTGTGGGGAGAGGGGGGGAAAATTCACATGTTCGACAGGCAGTAAATTTTGACATTTCACTTGTCCTTGAAGAAAATGTAATTAAAAGTTGCTTTTACTCCAGTTTAAGATTTTTGGAACTTTAAAAATTAAAAAAACAAAAAAAAAAAAAAAAGGATGGACCCTTTCATGTATTGTTTTCTCTTGTATTTATGTATCTTGTGAATTAAAGCATCATTCTTAAAATTTTTTTGTAGATATCTTCTAAGTCCCTTATGAGGCTACCTGTGGACTGCAGATTGAATGATACAGGAGCAAAAGTAGCATTAACCTGGAAAGTTTTGAGGAACATTTTCTGCTATGCAAACAAATTGATTTTTTACTTTTACTTATCTTAATGAAAGATTTAATTTTTATAATGACTAGTGGAATTTTTTTCACATTTTTGACATGCATCTCAGTGGAACATCTGCTTATTCTTGGTTTTCAGACATTTTTGTTTGTAGTAGTTTCTCAGATTTCAAATACAAGGAAACTTCTCAGTGCATGCTCTTGTCGCCATTCAGTTTTGAAACACAAACAGTTTTCCCTCCAGTTTACCAGTTAGAACAATCCAGGATGTTTCTAATGATATCTTGACAATTATTCACCTTCCAAAAGAATTGGAGCTTCTTTGGAAAGCCTGGACTATAAAGCAAATTTCTCCTGACACTCTTGCTGGTATAATCTCTTTAGTCATGAAAATAAATTTTGAAAATCCATCCTGTTAGTAAAATCAAATAAGAGTAAGAACATCCGTGAAAAGACCTTGGTGTGAGATCCTGTACCCTTCCTGATGCATATCCATTAGGAAAGTTACTGCTTAATAATTTCTGTCTTCAGAATCTATACAGTGGGAAGAATACCATTTGAAAAACAGTTCTGTTGAACAAGTTGAAACAGAAATCTGCTGTATTGCTCAACACAGTCTACTAGATTGTGTGGGTACAAGATAACATCTTTAAAAAAAAAAAAGAAGCTGTCATCAATTCAGTAATCAAGGCTGAGTCAGAGGGAAGAATAGGGGGAGCCCAGTGAACAGACTAGAAACCAGTCAGAGACTGACTTATTTGAGAAGAAAACCACCTTTTCTGAGCCTGCTCTGCCTTAGGTAGTGGTATGCCTAAGAAAATTATCACCTAAGTTGCAAAATATAAGTAGTAATAGTTTTCAGAACAATAACAGTTTTCGCTACCTGTACAAAGTGCAAAAGCTTGATTTGTAAGTTTCCTATGTTGCAATAGCCTACTTTTTATTGTTGCTGCTTTCCAATACCTACATTTTTTGCAGTCTGAGGGGAGTTGTTACTTGGAGAGTCTGTGGTGCCTGGAAAGTGGACATAAACGTGGGGTCTCTGAAAAATTGACTTCTTCCAGCCAGGATTTGTCACCTGAGTCATTCAAAGCTATGCATAGCTGTCCTGGTGTGTGAGGAGGTGGGCAGTCCCAATGCTGAACATTGGCCTGCAAGGTTTTGTCAGAGCAAGCGCCTCTGCCTTGTTTAAATAAGTGATGCCATTTATCCTCCCAGCGAGGTTCTGAGTAGGAGAGCTGCTTCTGTCGTGTATGCTTCAGCAGATGTTTGGGTTAGTCCTTACTTTAAACACCATTTATCTGATTTTCTTCTCTGATGCAGTTGGTAACCCACCGCAGCCACAAATCCAAGTTTTGCCTAGAAAAGGGAGCTTCTCCAAAGTGCTGCATGTTTTTAATGTCAATGTTTATGGGTGAATTTTTCAGAAGCTCTTATGGGTAAATAATAAATATTAATTTATACGTGTCAGAAGCCTTCTTCCTTATGGCTTTGCTGTTCATATGAAGCAGATGACAAAAGTTATGTTTTAGTGCTGCTGAAGAGACATAGAATTAATAATGACTTTCATAATTTCCATTGCAGATCTGTCTGAATTATGGACATGGGCTCTATGTGAAGGTAGGATATAATGGAAAGCTTTTTCTTTATCAGTGCCTGTAGAAGGGCTCTCTGAGCAACACGTCAAATCCATACCTTATTTCAGTTGATAAATGTCTTGAATTCCACCATTTTGTAAAATGGGAAAACTGCATAATGAATAAAGAAATGAAAGCTGAAAAGTAAGTGAATAGATTCCTACATCCATCATCTAGAGTGGCATTGAACTTTAAGAAACTTTCCCCTAACACAGTAAAAATGTAGATTGCTTTTTTTGAACTGAGTAGATGAAAAACCACTGTTTTAGTGAATATGTTAAACTAGGAGTCAACAGAGACAGTAGAAAATAAAATGGACAGAAGGATGTGGGGTCTTTTGCAGAGTGAGAATGAGATGTAGTTAAACAGAGATAGCAGAGACATTGGGTGGATTGAATAGAAGCCTGCTCTTCCATGTATTCTGTTTCAGAGAGAAGGTTAAATATGCAAGACAGTATTGATGGGAAGAGAAACACGGTGGTAATACAGAAATGGTGGTTCAAAACAGCCTTAGTGCCAAACTTCTTCCCACATCTGATGACGAGCATTCAAATCTTCCAGAGCATGTGTATTTTCACCAGCTGCTGGTCATGGAAACTTGCTCATATTTTTAAAGCCTGTCTTGCCTAATTCTGTCTTGATGAAAAGACCAGTGCCATTTTTCCTCTTCAGACAGCTTGAGGACTGTGTAGCTCTTAGATTGTGACTCAGAAGGCAGATGCTGCTCCATGATTTTGAAGTCACTAGCTATTGACAGAGCAAAAGTTGCTCAGAAGTCTTGTCTACAGCAGCAATAAAGCATTTATCTGAAATGAGTAAATGCAGTGCTGACATTCCATCTTGTCTTTTCACAGGTTTATAACCGAAATGACAGGAGTGGCCTGCTGTCTCATCCCAGCAGCCCAGTCAGACAGAAGAGAGAATGGACAGTCCCTCCAGCTTTCATACGGGAGGAGGAGGACAATTCCTACAAGAATCCAATTGCTAGAGTAAGCCCAGAAAGCAGTTAAATATGAAATACACATAAAAAATAGAGATGGAAATGTAAAATAAGAGTGTGGCTTCCCTTAAATGCATGCACAAATATTTCTGTCATTTCAAAGGACTTGAATACCAGTTGAACATTGACAAATTTCCTTCTGTTTCCTTTACTTTTAAAGCCTGGTTTGGCTCAGTCTCTCATCTTTTCATAACCCCGTTTTTCATTAAGCTTTGGGAATGCAATATCTTTGAGTTTTTTCACCCCACTACACCTTCTCAGGTGGAGTTGAACTTGTCAAGTGGGTCCCAAATGTGCTGGTGCTAATTGAGCAGAAGGATGTACGTAGAACATGATTATTTATGCCTAGTCTTTTAGGAAAAAGAGCTAAAAATAATCCAGGTGTTATCCTGTGTGAAAGACTGATATGCATCTGGTTCAGCACCAGTGTTCAAACCTAAATTCACCCCTCCTACCACTTCAGCATATGAAGTGAGTGCAGGTGGTGGCAAACTGTTGCCCTTTGCTTGGGATGCCCCTTGATGGTAATACTGGTACAATGCACGCTTTTCCAGATGGTTTGAATATCTGCTGACAGCAGGGAAAGGGTGTAATCTCTAGTCTCTGCAGCCTCTTCTATGTGTTCTCTCCAGGTCTGACCTTTTCCCTCCATCCTATCTCTTCTCCAGTCCTGGTATATTTGCCAGCTGAGGTCTGACCTCCCAGCTCCAGATGTTTCTCATCTCCCTGCACCAGATTCTCAAATAGAACATGCAGCCTTTCCTGCGTTCATCTCTACATCTCCGCAGTCAGAGGAGTGCAGGGAAATGTGTTAAATATTTTTTTTGTCAATTCATTGCAAGACAGAAAAAGTATTTTGTTGCACTTTTAAATGTGGTTTTATTTACTGAGTGCTATATAATTTGTTATATTCCTACTAGATACATTCCGATCTTGAAGATACAGGAATTGTAGTAACTTACACTATATCTGGTCAAGGAGTAACAGAACCCCCATATGGACTATTTGTTATCAATGGAAAGACTGGTGACCTGAACATAACAGGAAGGGTGGACAGAGAAAAGACTCCCATTCTTCTTGTAAGTTGCAAATTAATTTTTTTTCTTTATAGGTTCCCTGCTATACATTTTTTATTTATTTTCTTCAAATGTGTCTGCTTGAAATAATACCTATATATAATGTATTTCTGGATATTTGTGTATACCTGATTGTATTTGTAAGCATATGTAATAAGCTTTTATAGTATTTAGACTTTGTTATATATAGTGGGTATATTTCTGTTTTGCATATGTGTTTGTAAATAAGATAGTCACTCATTGGATTCATTTATTGTTTCTGTCTGCATTATCAGGTCCGAGGCCATGCACTAGATAAGAATGGGGCAAAACTGGAAGAGCCAATAGACCTCCCAATTAAAGTTGTGGACATAAATGACAATTTTCCAGTGTTTTCTCATGAAGTTTTTGTTGGTTCAATTGAAGAATTAAGTGAAACAGGTAACTTTATTTTAAATTTTTTTATTTTAGTTTTTCCCAGCATATGCAAGGGGTCATGTGAATTTGCACTTTTGAGTAGCACATCTGCAGTAGCAAGGTCACGTTCTCTTGCTGACATAAGCCAGCTCATCCATGTGTGAATGAAGGATTTAATTCAAGGCTGTGTTGTGTGATTAAGGGAGAGCATCCCCCTAGGGGCAAGGGAGAACAGTATTTCCTCTTGTGGCACCTTTGGTTTGTTGTCAGAGCTACCACAAGTCCAGGAACTAGAGTTCTTCTGCAGGAATTGCATAGGAAATGCAATCTGCCTTCTAGCCTAGTAGCCACAGCCTATTTGGGAGGGACTTCACTCTGCCATCCTCATCCAAAGCCCTGCCTTATTTGTGGGCTGGAGAGGTAGTTTGCTGGTAAGCACATATGGCTGTGCCATAACCATTGAGGAGCAGGTTAATAGCCATTTCCTATTGACAGCAGTAAACGTAAGAGCAATAGATTATTTTCAAGAAGATTAGAAAAGCTGGAAAAAACTTCCTAATAAATACTTGACAGCTGTTTCAATGCCACTATAATGTGAAGAAACATTAAATTAAAAGGGGATTGCATTAAATCATTAAACATTAAATTAAAAGGTGGATACCACCACGAATATTGAGTGAAGCTGTTGGAGAGCATCAGTACAGATCAGTGGTTTTAATAGTGTTCAGGTAAAGGAATAATTAGTGCTCTCTTTATAATAATATGTGAGGGAAATGTAGCTTGTTCAAAAGCTTGTACTTTCTGCTCTGTGTGGTATCTACATTTTTCTGTCAGAATTACTGAGAGAATTTAACCTGTTGTTTAATTTGTGCATTGAATTTTATGAGTTACAGATATGTAAATGCAATCTTTTTGTTGACTAGAACATATACGTTTGACATGTACCTATTGGGTTTAAGAACACTTCTTCAACTTCATGCATTAAATAAATAAAGTCAAAAGCATCAGAAAATTGTGCAGTGCATCTAACAAACTGCTCTTATTTTGGACATTGCAATAAAGGTATATACCAGTGCTTGGTGGTGTAAACAAGTGCCATATTTTGTTTGTGTTTTCCAGGTACAATTGTGTTGAGGATAAATGCAACAGATGCAGATGAACCAAATAATCTAAATTCCAAAATTGCTTTCAGGATTGTTTCTCAAAGCCCTAGCGCTGCATTCAGCATGGATAAGAATACTGGCGAGGTTCGAGTGGCAAAAATAAACCTTGACAGAGAGGTAAAAAAACCCCTCCCGTTTTGATATTTGTTAGTAATGGTTCTCTGGTGCCCATTGTGTCACCCTCAGCCCTGCCTGCAGAGTGGAGAGCTGGCCCTCTTACCTTTTTTAACTTCCCTTGGGATTAAAGCCTAGTCTGTTTGATGCATGCATTTCAGGGACAGAGGGAGGAGGCAATGGGATTAAGGCTGTATCCCCCCCACCACCTCCCTAGCACAGCACCAGCCTGATGGTTGTTGCTTTCTGTCCTTCCTGTGCAGTCAGGGCAGCAGTTACACAAAACAAGGTGTCATTTCTTTCTGCAGGGGAGTGTATGGCAGAGATAACCTCGATCACCACCTGCAAAGTTGCTGGCTGCATGTGGATTTCTGTAGCCTGCCACGCAAATTGTGGTTCAAAGAGTTAGGACAGGTGCTACTGTGAAACTGCTTTGGAAGTCACATATTGCCAGGGACATGAGCTGTGCTTGCAGAGTTTTCCCTGGCCAGCAGATGGTGATGGAAATGCTGGCTTTGTGGCTGAGGGATGTGGCTCTGCCTGTGTCCTGACATGCAGGTGTCACTGGTCCTATCCCTGTTCATGGTCACTGGAATTTTTTACTTTGCTGTGTAAGAACAGTCTGACTCTTTGTGGGGAAGATACAAAAATCCTGTACCCTTTTCAAAGCCTCAGTTCTATTCCAGCAGAATCTGTCAAGGCAGCTGTGAGATTTACTTCTAGCTAGAGAGGAGTTACAAATGACCATAAGAGACATTACCAAAATGTAATAGAGATCATATAGCAAAGGAAGAATTTTTAGCCTGGATTAAACACCCTCTTCTTACCATGACAGACACAAAGTAGCTATTCTTTGGTGGTGGAAGCAAAGGACCGTGGTGGTGAAAAAGGTGGGAATGCTGCAACATGTTCTTTAGAAATCAAGATTCTGGATGTCAATGACAATCTGCCTGTTGTTGAAAGTCGTGCAGTAAGTACAATTATCACAGTTTTTAGCATGTTCCTACCCCGCCACTACCCCATAATAAGACATTGTGCAAAATTCCTTGCACTGATGAAATTAGGTAAACCATGACATCTTTTTAAACAGTGGATTTTTTTTTTAATTGCAGTTTGAAGGAAGCATTGAAGAAAACAGAGCAAATGTGGAAATCATGCGAATAAAAGTATTTGACAAAGATGAAGAGTTTTCTGATAATTGGCTGGCAAACTTTACATTTGTTTCTGGCAATGAAGGTGGTTTTTTCAAAATTGTAACAGATACCCAAACAAATGAAGGAATTTTGACTGTTGTGAAGGTAAGTATAGATTTTAAAGAGTCTGCTTTATATATTAGAATAATTTATCCATCTGTGTTGACAAATTGTGTTTATTCAGTCAATATGTAAAATGTGCGGATACTCTTCCTTTGCCATATTTTTAATGCATTCAGTAATTCTATGCAAAGTAATAATTTGTCAAGCTTTTCCATTTGCATTCTCTGTCATCACAAAAAAAATAGTAAGGCAGAAGTCCCCAGACTTCCCTTGCCCTTTGACATGCTGTAAACTTTCATGTTTCTGCTGTCCTTAATTTCACTATAAATTTCTTTATTTCCCCTGGGCACTGCTGATGTTGCAGGCAACACTTGTTCCATGATCCATGAGCTACATTTATGAATTTCAGCAAGCTGAAATGGTGATGAAAATATTTTAAATTAATGGAAATGTCAATTTTGTCATTTTCACTTTTCTTTAGTCCACAAGTACTCAAGATACATAGTGCCCTAAGTAGCTTTTTTTTTCCTGCTCAGGTTTCCTTATCTGAAAGCTGCTAATTATTAAAAAATTTTAACATTACTAAGTGAATGATTAGATTTAAAAAAAAAGCAAACACGTAAATTTGGAGAAGCCAGGTAATTAAAGACTGATTCACTGAAAGCACAGGCAGTAGGACTTCTTTCACATACATTGAATAAGTTTGATTCAATAATATAAAGCCATACCTATGGCGTCATCCATTAAAAATGAGCAAGAGTAACAGGTTAAGAAACGTCTTTACTGCTTAAATATTACTTAAATATTTACATCCCTATTACTCAAATAAGTATGCTATAGTAGTATTTAAATATTAAATGTATGCATGTTGTCTAGATATTGGATTCTGACAAATTCTGAATTTTTTATTATTTTCTTTATTACTCTAGGAGCTGGATTATGAAACAATGCAAAGCCTAAACTTAGGCGTTGTTGTTACAAACAAAGCAGAGTTTCACAAGTCAATTAAACCCAGTTACAAAGCAGAAACAATCCCAATCAAAATTAAGGTGATCAATGTGCAGGAAGGCCCTGTGTTCCCCGGTGGCACAAAAATTATTGAAGCAAGTGAGAAACTCCAGATAAAACAGGTTATTGGACAGTATCAAGCCTATGATGAAGACACTGGAAAAGTAGCAGAGCGCATTACGTAAGAATTTTTTATGACCATCATAATTGAGTATGTCAGAAGTCATTTGTTATTGTCAAAATTTGCATGTTAAACTGAAAAAAATTCAAAGGCAATATTTTTCTGCTAATGATAATTCACACCTTAAACATCAAAATGATCGTCAGTATTCTATTATGCAGAAAACTGGTGATACAAAAATCCTCCTTCTTTGTTGTATATGGTGAGACCTGAGTGTTTGGGTTGAAGTTGTTTGTGTTTGCATGGTGTGTTTGTCATACCTGTCTACTTTTGAGATTAGATTTGCCAATCTGATTCCATTGTCTCCAGTAAAATTAGGAAGGAATATGCAGAAACATTTATCAGTCAGGCAGAAAGGGTGTAACACAAATACGTCTGCATGTGTGCTCTTGGGTTTTGAATCATAGCTTTTCAGCTAGAAGGTTAATTAACCACCACCGTGGCCTGTACAAATGGTGCACAGCAGAGTTGCGCGCCCAGGGGTGGACCTCTTTCCCCCATGCCTGTAATAGTTCTTCATGAGTGTCTAATGCTCAACTTTTGCTGCAAGAACAGATGGGGGGGAAGAGGCCAGTGCCCAGCAGTGCAGCTCTGTCTTGTATTCCAGTCTCGCCCCCTGATTGTACTTTCTGTGCTGCACCCATTCCTGAATCTTTGATTGTCCATCTTTGCATTATTTTCATCAGGTACATGAAAGGAAAAGATGCAGCAAACTGGATCACTGTAGACTCAGTCACAGGTGAAATCCGACTTGCTAAAAATCTTGATTACGAATCACCTCATGTAGTAAATGGTACCTACACTATCACCATGTTGGGTGTAACTACTGGTAAGTGTAGAGGGTTTTGTTTTCACACAAATTGCTTGTCTATAAGGGTTGTTGGTTTAACCTACCCATCTCTAAAGTTAGGCAGCAGGTGCAGTCTCAGTATTCAAAGGAGAGACACAGGCAACTCATTTTTTGTAATGGGCTCCCAAGGTATCTGTTTCTCTCCTTTGACTGGATGGAGGTGAACTTTTCATAAAAGTTTTCAAAGATAGGTCTGATAGGAAACTCTGTTGGCAAGGTGGGAATTGCCAATATCTCAATATGCCTGTCATCAAACATAGTCCTAAGTTTTCTCAACTTCTAAGCAAGAAAGACTCTCTGAACTTCTTTTGTATCTAAGTAGAATTCCTCATTTATAATCTACATGTTACTGTGTAACCACACAGGATTTCTTTTTCAAGTTAAAGTAATAAAACAGCTTGTCTTCAGGCAAACCTTGTCAATATATTTATTAACATTGGGAATGAAGCACTGCTGTCATAAGCTCCAGGGAGATCTCTTTCAACTTACTGCAGCAGTGTTGGGGTTTTGGAAGATACTAAGGTTTGGGTCTGTTGTTTTTGTTTGTTTTTTTTTAAGATAAATTTTTGTGCACAAATCAATTTAATTTTTTATATTTTACATTCTTAGATTCCCCAAGGAAAACAATCACTGGCACAGTCGTCATTCAGGTTAAAGATGAGAATGATAACTGCCCAGTTATTGTGAACCCTTTGCGGACTGTGTGTTCAGATGCAAAATTAGTTGATGTTACAGCTCATGACTTGGATGGTTACCCCTTCAGTTATCCCTTCAGCTTTACTGTCATTGATGAGCCAGAAGGGACAGCAGAAAACTGGATAATTGTATCTGGAAATGGTAAGAAAATGGTTTTTTAATTACTTTCAGTTCTTTGAAGTCTTAAGGTTGTAATTTATTAATTCCAGTCAAACTGACAGTTTGGCTGAGTGAGACCAATACAGCAACCTTATACATGGAGTCAGGCATTAAGACCATGTGTTGCATTCTGCTCCCTTTACTCTAAAGGTTGTAAAAGTCCAGACATGTCCTCTGGCCTCTGGAGTGTGTTGCCTTCCTTCAGTTTGACCATCTTTGTCTGGCTTGATACCCCATGTGTGGTGACCAGGATTTCCTGAATAATGCTAGGAGCAAGCTGTCCCCATCTTGTTATGGACAATATGCAGTGATGCATTACCTGAGCATAGATGACAAGCTGTACACAAGGCAGCAATGTGTCCTTGTGGCCAAAAGGCCCATGGTGTTCTGGGGGACATTAGGAAGAGCATCACCAGCAGGTCAAGGGAGGTGATCCTGCCTCTCTCCTGTGCCCTGGTGAGGCCACATCTGGAGTGCTGTGTCCAGTTCTGCCTCCTTGGTACAAGAGAGATGTGGAATTCCTGGAGCATCCAGCGGAGGGCCACAAAGAAAACTGGGACTTGAGCATCTCTTTTATGAGGTCAGGCTGACGGAGCTGGGCCTGTTCAGCCTTGAGAAGAGATGACTGAGAGGAGGCCTCATTGACATCTCTAAGTATCTGATGAAGGGAGAGTGTCAAGAGGATGGAGCCACGCCCTTCTTAGTGGTGCCAAGTAATAGGGCAAGAGGCAATGGGCAGGAACTGATGCTCAGGAAGTTTCCACCTGAATACAAGGAGGAATTTCTTTACTGTGGTGTGGGTGTGCAGTTGGAACAGATTGCCCAGACAGGGTGTGGAGTCTGCCTCACTGGAGATACTTGACAACTGTCTGGATGCAATCCTGTGCCATATACTTCAGAATGATTCTACTTGAGCACAGAGGTTGGGCCCAGTGGAGATGCCCCACTGTGGTCCCTCCCAACCTTAATCAGTCTGTGATCTTCTGCCTAGTTAGTCCTTGACATGACATAGCCACAGGAGCAGATGTTTTGTTGGCTCCTGATCTCTATCTGTGGCCTACAACAGATTAATCTCCTCAATACTGAAGCTATTTCTCTCTGAGTTCACCCTTTATCTATCCAGATGACATGGTTGATGCTATACAGGTGATTGGGCTGTCTTCCATGCTGTCTATGGTCATGTGAAATTTCACAATTATGTGAGGCTGCAAGTGAGCATGACTGCTCACTTACCAGGAAAAATTACTTGATAAAAGTAAAAACATATATACTATAGCAGCAGCTAATTAAACTTAATTCCATTGCCTTGGCTGGGCTTTACTAGAGGGGATTTGGTAGAAGACTGCAACAGGGGTATTTTAGTTAGTTTACAGGAGTCCATCTTCTCTTTGCTCACTCCTTGTATTTTTTTTTTCTTTAACCTCCCTCCACTCCTGTGTCAGACACCAGCGTGCAGCTGGTACCACAAAACCTGAAGCCGGGCAGAGCTGAAGTTCCCATGCTAATAAAGGATTTCCAAGGGGTCAGCTGTGCTCTGCCCCAGTCTCTGCAGCTGACTGTTTGTGACTGTACAGATGATGGTGTGTGCCAGGAGAGGTTTATTGGAGCAAAGTCAGTGGGTCTGGGACCAGCAGCAATTGCACTAATCATCTTGGCGTTTTTACTTCTGCTGCGTAAGTAATTGTTTCATATTATCTCAGAAGTACTGTAATGTAATGTATGTGGTCTGCAAAGCATCAGGAAAGAAACAATCCAGCTCCCAGGTTTTATCATCTTTATACATTATGTGTAAACTCCTAGTCTTGTGGAGTTCATGGCAGATCCCCAGCTAATTTTGGTAATATCAGCATTTCACCCTCAAAGGATTTCAAGCTGTGCATTTTAAAATTAATATCAACAACTTTTAATATTTGTTTATGGTGCAGTAAATAACTAGTGGGGAAGCAGTGAGGAATGCTTTTGGTATTCTGAGATGTCCCCAGGTGAACCCTAGCTCTTCCTACTCAAACCACAGCACATTCTCCACTATCTTTTCTGTCACTGCAGATTCACTGCCTTGCTCAGAGCAGCATGAGACATTGTTCTTTGGTGAGATAAAATAAAAGAAAAATAAGAATATTTGTAATTCTGCTGTGGCCAGGTGTAGCAGTGCTGCATTTAAACTCCCAATAATTTATTGCTTGTGCTGGCAACAATCTAATTGTGATAAAACAAAGTTCATGCCACAGGAATAATATTCTCTGCTTCTCAAACTGGGTTATTTTGAGTCCCCCAGGCAGCATTCTAGGCACGTCAAAGGAGTGGTGAGGTGGAATTTACATGACGCCATGTTGTTATCTGGTAGTAAAAGAGGAGGAGTTAGAAATGCTGAGGTTGTGCAGTGATAGCCAAGGCTTGGAATTGTCTTTGATAGAAGTACAGGTACAGACATGTGTGCCCATCTGCAGGATTCAGACCCTGATGTGTTAGATGTCAGTTTGCTCTCTTGGAAACTGGCCTCGGCATATGTTTCTAGGAAATCCCTTGAATATTTGGGAACCTGCCTTCAGTCCTTGCCAGCCCTCATACTGATCACTAGCTCATTAAAAATACATTTGGGTATGGGAGCTGGCCAAACTTACAGGGGCTGTAAGCATGCTAAGGTCCTAATAACCACACAGTTAATGGCACCCTTCTGTTTCCCTGTAGTTGTTCCACTGTTGCTGCTGCTGTGTCCGGGTGGCATGGGAGCCAAGGGATTTGGTGGAGCAAAGGCATTTACTGACATACCAGACCACAGTGAAGCGATGCTGCGTCAGTGGAACAGTGAAGGAGCAGCTCCTGAGGAGAAGGCATGTATCCCCAATAGCCCTTCTCTTTGATTTCTATCCCAGTGTTCAGTTTGACACCTGGGGCCTTTGCCACACTACAGGTGGATATTTCAAAGCTCTACAACATTGCTGATTTTAACAACACATGAACATTAATCAAAATTAACCCTCTGAGGCTCAGGGAAGGATGTGTGGGAGATGACTTCCACTAGCAGCTGCAGAAAAAGCAGCCATAGCACTTAAATCCCAAAATATAGCGAAAGCAATCAAGCAAATGCTGATCATATCTGAGCAGCAGATAGCACTGTGGGAAAAGCGTTGAACCAGTAGAGAGTGAAATATTTGCTTTTGCAAGCCTGGAATGCTCTGCACCCCTTTGGGATCATGATAAAACAGCAATATAATGGGTTATAATGCTGAGCTTCCTTTCATTGATTTGAAGTTTCAGGCTGTTTTAAATTACTTCTCTGTGTATTCTCTCTTTGAAACAGAGGAAATTCCTTAGTAAAAAAAGAAAAAGGCAGAAAAAGTACAAATCTGCAGAGGGAACAGTAAATACCAAGAGAAATTTGCTCTTTGTTGCTACACTACAAAACAACATTTTCAAAAAAAGGGCATGACACTGACATGCTTTTGCACAATAACAGAAACAGAAGGTAAAAGACTTTGATTTAGGCCAATGCTCACACCAAGTTCTTGTTAAAAGGTAATTAACAAGCCAAACTGCTAGGGAAAAAATGGGCCAGGCGGCACCACAAAGGTGGCAGGCCGTGCATACTTCCCCACTTAGTGTCTGAGGAAAACTGGGCAGTGTTTTTCTTGGAACAGCTGAGCTCCCTAGAGATTTGCAAGCCTCTTTTTGGTGGGTTATTTTGTTTCGTTTTGTTTTGTTTTCAATCCTCTCAGTTTCAAGAAAACAATGATCTATAGAAACGTTTCCATAAACCTTCTTGGCAATACATTTGTGGAAGCTGCACCCTGTTTTAGGAGGCCTTTTACTCTTTGCAGCAACATGTATAAGTGCAAATTCAAACAAGTCGTAAGGCAGCACCCTCCCTGTTCCCACCCAGCCCCACTGCTGGTTTGGTGAGTTCCATGTGCTAGACAGCAAAGCTTTCATGTCACATCTTAATTTGTCTTATGTATGTAGCCAGTGCTAAGCTTCATTCCACCCACTGCGCTTGGGAACGTGAAAGGAGGAACAACAGCATCGGCAGCAGGAGCAGGAGCAGCAGCAGGAATGAGTGGAGAAGGAGCTCTAATAGGAGCAGGCAGCTCTGTCTCTCATGTAGGAGAACATCACAGCACCATTACCAGGGAAAGATGGGAAGAGCAAAAGCGTCTTCTTTCTGCTGCCGACTATGGAGCCATGGCAGCTGGAGCAGCTGAGGGCATGGCAGGTGTGGATGGGAAGACAGTCGTGTCTGGAGGAGGAGTTGCTGTGGGAGCGGCTGGAGCCATGAATGAAGAATTCTTAAGAGACTACTTCAATGATGTAAGCATATGACCCAAAAATAACAGTATTTTAATGTTTGCACTTAGCATTGTGAAATATCATGTTATGACAGAGGTGAGTAGATACGAACAGTCCTGATATTGTGCACATGGAGTTGGGGGCATTAAGGATTTTTGGATTGGCCACACTTGGAGTGGGACTTGGGAATGTGACAATGTTCAGTCTTCTGGCATTGAACACTCGCAAGGCCACACAAATAGACCATTCTCTCAAGGGAGGTATTTGTGGATGGGATCCAGAGTATTCAGCAATAGTATAGGAGTGCCTTGCCCGGGAAAAAGCCCTGAGAAAGACTGTGTGATCTAAATCTCAGGGACTTAAGAACATGAAACTGATCTCTAGGGAGGCACCTGTGACTCATCATGAGTCACAGCTCCAAACTTTACCACGGAGCAGGTTTTTGAAAGATAAGCTGAAGATGTCATACACCAGTGGGTGGGGCTGTATTTTCAAAGTAGCTGATGCAGTGAGTGGTGCTGACTTGTCTGTTTGCCCAGCAGCCTGGGTAAAGGGCCATTCATCAAAAGTGTATGAGGCATATGTTGCAATCCTTTTTCTTTTTTTTTTTTTTTTTTACTGACCCAACCATTGGCCAGTAGGTTGTTCCTACTTGTTGAAGCTACTTCTCTTCATGTTACACACATCATTAGTCCTTTGACTGGTGAGCTCCTTGTAGTGAAAGTTGGACTTCCATGCACCATCACCTGTACAAGCAAAACACCCTACAGTTGGCAGCTGCTGTGGTTTTGCAGGGGAATAGCTTTGCAATTTCAATCACTACCTCAGGCCAGTGAAGGATTTGAGCTTTAGGTACTTGTATGTCTCAGAGTGCTCTAGCTACTAGTCTCCTAGGTGAACAGATGCAACAGCAGCAATCTCCTTTTCTTCCACTCTTTGTTACATAACTTTAAGCATAATTGACTGATGAAATCTGCAGGAGAGAAGTATCCATTCTGGGAGGCTAAAATATCTCAGATTAGGGGTAAGGAAACAGACAAGTAACCAAACCAATTAGTTTCAGCTGCTGATTTTTGTTGCAGAATCTTGGGTTGTGTACCTACTTCCAGGATCAAATGCAGATAAACATGCAGAGTTAAATGGGGGTCTGGATATATAGCACATTACACAGACTCCTGAGCTAATTTCATGTCCAGAATTTCAGATGTGGCAGAAAGGTGGTTCTGAGCACAAGCCAGGAGCCATATTAGATAAACCTGGTTCAGCAGGCCCACAGGATTTGGCTGTCTTCACTTTTGGAACTGGAGCTGATGCAAACACATACACAGATATTTGTGCCAGCACTGCAGCAGCTCCATGGCAGACACTGCTTTCAGATTGAGCTGAGCCTGTAAGCACTGTTGCCAGAGCTTGTGAGCCCTCCTTCTTACCAGATAGCTTGCATAGAGCCTAAGAATTTATATGATGAACTATGCATCCATGCTTTACCAATCCATTTAACTTTTTGATTTGTTTCCTGTTGGGCATCTTGGATGTGATCCTGTAGTCTGCGCTAGTGAAAAAGGCCATGTTGGGTGGTAACATGACAGCATGTACTCAGTAAATGTGTGTTTAAATGTTAGGGTACTCTCAGAAATGGTGTTGGTGTTCTCCCACAAAAACCTAGTTAGAGGTGAAGTTCATTCACTGAACTAAAACTAAAGTAATTTCTTTATGAATGTGGATCAGTATCACAAGGGGCACATTTACTGGAAGGATCAACAGTAGGTGGTGATAGTATCCAAGTCTTTAAACATAGTCTCAGATTTTTCTTCTCATCAGGTGTACTGTCAAGTTCAGATTAATTTCAAAAAAGAAAAAAATGTTAGGTACAGCCCTCACTTTGTTGACAGTTTCTGTGGGCTCAGTTCAGTTTCTTATTTTGAATTTGTTGCATTGTCCGAGCATTTCTGATTTTTCAAAATTACCAAGTCTAGAGCTGGCATTAATGAATTTTGCTTGCTTTTGTTTTCTGTCTGCAGAAAGCTGTCTCTTTTGCGGAAGAAGATGAAGAGCAAGCTGCAAAAGACTGTCTCCTGGTTTATTCCCAGGGAGAATCAGGCTCCCCTCATGGCTCCGTTGGCTGCTGCAGCTTTATTGATGGGGATCTTGATGACCATTTTCTTGATGATTTAGGAGACAAGTTTAAGACTCTAGCAGAAATATGTATAGGTAGACAGATCAACATGAAAGACGGTGGCTACAAGAATGAATCAGGTTTTGGTCTTAGTGAAGCAAAGTCACAGTCCTTACATCAGCAAACTGCTTCCACCTCTGAACAAGCGTTTGCCTCAGGCAGTGGTTTCCAGTCCATCCCACCCGTACACACAGGCAGTAGCACAGGAGAAAGCACCCTGTCCAAGGAGGTGGTCACAGAAACAGCTTTTTCATCATCCCACTCTGGGCAGCACAGTGCCCAGCACCTCCCCACGGGCCACGCAGAGAGCAGTGTCACCATGACAGAAACATCCTATTCTGTGGGGGCTCCTGCCCGCTCAGCCCCTGTCTTTTTAGACCCCCAGTTTAAGGAGAACGTAGTGGTGACAGAGAGGGTGCTGGCACCTGCATCGAGCATTCAGGGCATGGTGAAAATCCCTGATTTGCCACATGGAAGTAACATGGTGGTTACAGAAAGGATGGTGAAGTCAGCAGGTGCAGGGCCAGGAGCCCTGACGGTTCAGGATATTCCTGACTCGCAGTATGTCGTGGTGAGGGAGCGAGAGAGGGTCCTTGTGCCTGCTGCAGAGCAGGGCTCGCTCAGTTTCCCCGCTGCAGCACAGGAACACAGCACGGTGCGCAATGAAAGAGTGGTGCAGAGCAGAGCTGAGCAGGCCACAGGGGCCAGCTCAGGAAGGCAAGAGCGTGCTCTGATCACAGACTCCCCACTTAACCTGATGGGCTCTGACTCACAAGGGCCGTCTCCTGCCGGTACCACACTGAGCAAGTCTTCCAGGGTCACCAAGTACAGCACAGTGCAGTACACTCGCTCATAGCCTGGCTCCGTGCGGGGGTGGCAGTGTCCAGCACCCTTCTGTCTGCATGCATCCTGCCCTGGGCCTTTCCATGAGATCCAAATTTGCTGGAGCTTCCAGAATGACATGTACTCATTTGCACTAGTTTGTATAAATGTGGATTATATGACCAGGAAGTTAGTGAGGAAATCTGGTGTTATGTTACATTGGCCTTTGAAATGGAAAGATGTGGGAAATAACTTTTTTCTCCTGGTTTGCTGGTGTTTTTTATTGCTTTTTATTACACAGATAGTGAATGATGCCACATAACTAGAGCTGCATAATTATGGGAAAACAGGAAAAAAGTCTCCAGTCTAGTGAAGGATAGTAGCCTGCAAAGCACAAGTATTTGAACTGCTATTGAATGTATCTGAAGTCCTCCTGTGAGGGCAATCAGTTTCTCATTGTGTGTTTGCCATTGTGTTGTGGGCCATGGTAGCTCCTCCTGAACCTTGTAAAAAATCTTCCTGAGAAGCCCAGGCCACCAAAGCTAGTATGCCTTCAGAGCAGTGGTGTGTTGATCTCCTGAAGGGATGTCACAATTTCAGGTTATCAGAATTTGTAACTTAAGCAATCAATACTTGCATGTTACCACAGCAGTTAAAGAGAGCAAGCAGCAAAAAAGCTGAGAACTGCAATTTTTCATTACCTCAGTCTAAAAGTTCCATTACTTGATGTGGGTCTACACGGACATGGACAAGTAAGCGTTTGCATCGTGCACATTTTTCACTTTATTTAACTTATGAGAAACAGCCAAGGCTAACCTTAGCCTTAGAGCCAGAGATTCAGTCAGTGGTTTTGTCAGAAAACTTTATAGCCCTTGTACATCTGTAGGATTTGATTTTCAGGTGCAATTTGGTATTTGGAATTGTTTCTGAAACTCACAGACATAGAAGTCAGCCTTGTGTCTGTGAGGTTCCACTAGTTTCAGTACCAGAGCTCAAGTGGCTGGTATAGTGCTGTATAATGACAGCTTCCCTTGGCAAGAAGATAACAGGATAACAAGATAACAGGAAGCTCCCTTTAGGTCTGCAATATTTGAGCTTACTTTGCTTTCCTTGAAGTTTATGTGGTAAAAGCAAGAGACAGTACTGCACTGTTTGGCAGTATGTATATATATATATATGCACATGTAAATATTTGTATGCTCTTTGGAACATTCTGAAGTTAATTTTATACAGGAAAAAATGCCTTACACTCCTTATGTTTTCTGAGTAGAAGTATTTTAGATGAGGCATAGGTAGTGTGTTTGTCTCATACTTGTGAAATCAGCAAGTTGGTCATAAGGTACTGCAAAGCCCATGGACCTGCAGAACTTTCAGGTTGTCTCCATCTCCTGGAGTTTTCCTGCAGCTGCAGTGTTATATTTTCCACTGATGTGTTCTGCCCTTGACTGGAAATGCTCTCACTGTGTTTAGTTTTACTAATAGTAAAAGTTGCTTCAAAAACATAAATACATAAACTAGGAACCATGACTGTGCTCAACTGGGACAGCTGGGCTGTTATGTTGAGTAGTATTTTCAAACATATCAGACTCCCTGCTTGCTTGGACCTATTGGTTATCTCTTACACTGCGTTTTTAAAATACACGTATTTATTTCTGAGCAAGCCTGCAGTTCCAAGTGGTCACCGCTCTTCTGACTTTCTGATAGAGTATCTTTGTGGGTTTATGCAATCTTAAAATAAAGAACTCTACTGTATTTTTTAATTCTTCATTCAAACAGCTACTCCAGTGAAAACACTGGCTTTCCTGCTGCAAATAAAGAGTTTAAAAATAGAATGAGGACTGAGATTTCCCAAACAGCCTCAAGGAATATCTGAAAGATGCAGAGGTAAAAATGTTGGTGTCCTGCTATAACTTAAAAAATGGGGATTCTGCCTTGTAGTTAAGTGCACTAAATTCTGTACTAACTTGATGCAAGATAACAGCATCTCCGCCATAAATTTACTGGACTTTGAGTCAGACCTTTAAACCAGTTTGTGCTTCCAGACAATATGTCTGGAACAGTCTCAGTTTTATAACATATTAAAACATGTAGTTGTTAACATCCAGGAGAAGAGGTAAGAGTGTAATGTTTGTATATAAACTGCTTTCACAGATATACTTGTAAAGAGTCTGTTTGAATAGATTCAGTAAGAGTGAGTCTCCATTATTTGACTTAGCAGCTGCAGCCTTGGTACAAGTCTATCAGCATATCAGCATGTGTTAATGCTGGCAGAACATCCATCAGATTAAGTCACTCACTTCTAATGGAGCTGTGTTTTGTAAACGATAGAGACTGGTGGGAGGAATGTACAGACCCAAATTAATGGAAGTTCCTGGTTAGCATCTGACTACTAGATAACCCTGAGAGGGGGACTAGCCCCAGACACTTATCTTTGTGAGAGATGCCTTGTTGTGACTTCAAAAGGAAAAGCAAAGTCTGTAATTTTCTTATCTAACAATAATAGAGCACAGTTATGCTGAAATGCCAGCATGACAGGGATTAGATCCATGCTGCTTTCTGTGATTTATGTTACCTGTGATTCTTGGTAAGTATGTTGGACTCCATGAGTATGAGCCAGCCTGCCACAACAAGGATGCAGCTTGTGTCCTGCATACCCACAAGGAAGTATTTCTTGTGTCATCCCTCAGTGTCTAGTTGGAGCTAGGTTAAACTTTGCAAGACAGTCAATCTTTTCCAGACTCCATTCTTTCCTGGGAATTTACCCATAGTCCACCATCAAAGGTTTAAAGCTTGTCAGGGTTATCAGCAGTAAATCAGTTTTTAAAAAGTAAATCAGCTGCTATCCTTAGGAGAGTGATAACCGTTTATGGCCTTGAGGCATCTCAAAAATGCATCCCTCCTTCAGTGTGCACTGCAGTGGTGGAGCTGGTGGTGCCTGCTGTCTCCTCTGCCAGCCCTTGATCCTTCCTGGTGGCCTTTGAGCTTCCAGGGAGCTCAGAGTGCATTGACAGCCACCTGTCCTTACTTTATGTACAGAAAGGTTGGCCTCTGCCTGCTGCTCATGCAGGCTTTCAAAGCACATAGAGTTTGCACTGTTTCAAGGTAGCTTCTAAGGCCCACGTGCAGGGAGAAACAAGGCACTGGGGGTTACTGAGCATGCAAAAGTTGCTTCCAGACATGGGAAAAGCTGAGAGCCCTGTTAGGAAAACCTTCCACAGGCATCTTTGGGTGGCTGCTGCTACAAAGATGGGATACTGGATGACAAGAACTTTTGGCATGATCCAGGAGGGGCTCGGTGTCAAGTTGTAACAGGACAGCACTCACCTGAGGCAAAATGATGGATTAAGATGACTGTATGAGGAGAAATGGTGTTCTGCTTTCCCTGCATAGACAGCAATCACTGAATAAAACAAAATTATGTGGGGCAGGGCCCTGATTGTCCAATAAGCCATGCCTAGTGCCCCAACCCTCTGATGTGACTAGTGAGATTCACTGCCAGGGAACAACTGCACGTATGTAGCCAGTGTGACTCCTGAACCACACCAAGTGGTTGCAGTCACCAGCTCCCACTTTCTCCTTGTGGCCTCACCCCAGGAGCCAGCGCTGCTGGTGGTCAGGTCTCCCCACCATGTCATATTGCTCAGCGCCCTGGCAGCCAAAAATCAAATGCAAAGCTGGATATCTCTTCCCTGCTGTGTGGGGCTGGTATGTAGGGAAATTATCCTCATTTTTACAGTCACCCATTCATGGAACCATGGAGGCTATAATGAAAGGGGGCATGACAGTGGGGCCCACAGCTGAAAATTGTATTGTCATGAAATTCTAAGCAAATTTTTTTATATGCCAAATGGTCAAACCTCTAACATTATCTTGTATTTGTTAGGGAAGCCAAGGGAGAGAGGGATTCACACTGAGCAGATGTTCCCCTGCTTAGTTCATTATTTTCTGCTAGATACTGATGTGTAGGGACTGATAGCGCTGGTTTTAAAATTGCCCTGAAACTCATTTCCTTGAAATATGTAACAGAAAGTGTCTTTAGCCATATGTTAGGAGTGCATCCAGAAGGTGCTGTGGACATGCTGAGGGGAAACCACAGGGCAAGGTTTGTTCTGCGGGTGCTGGGGAAACAGGAGGGTTTATAGCCTTCCACCTCAGCTTCAAGCTGGTTTCTGACCTGCGTTTCAAATGTTTCATCAGACTATTTCTCTTAGATCTGTTATCTGTTATTTGCTAGGACAAATAGAACTCAGAGATATCACCTCACAATGATTACGCAAAACCAGCATAGATTCCCTGGCTAATGATTACCCAAGATCTTTGGAGCATGGCTGTAGTTTAAACCCTGGGGGAGAGCAGGAGTTTGAGCAAGGAGTGCTTGAGGGTCTGACCTACTGGTGGATCTCCCTCAGGCCTTGAATCCAGCCTCCCAAAAAGCTGTGGGACATGGGATGGTGGCAAGACACTGAGCTGTTGGGAGTAGCTGAGTGGCTGTGACATGGCACTGCACAGCAGGAAGGTGCAAACCCTGGGCTGGGTACCAGGATCAGAGCTGTGACAGCTCAGGACAACCTCCATCCCAGCTGGGTGGTTTTTGTCCGCCTTCTCTTGCCACTCACTCAAGTCAAGCTGGTGCCTTCCTTGCTTCCCTAGATTTCTTTCCCTTATAAAAAAGCTCTCTAAGGCAGATTTACTTACTTATTGTTACTATTGTTATTATTCCCTAAATATGACCAATTACTCCTTTCTTGAAAATAAGACTAAAAGCAGAGCTTCCAACTGAAAGGGATTATGTACTTACTGCATCAGCTTTCTGATGGAGCCAAATTGCATCTCCCAGGTGATGCATCTCACCTGATCTATCACATACCTGTCAGTGGCACAGCTAGTGCTGATGGACAGATTTGCCCTGTGTGCCCTGTTTTGTTATTTATCAAATAAATATCAAATGTGTTACGCTTCTGTAACCAGCAAGCTTGATTTTTGCAACAGCTGAAGAGGCAGGGAGCCTCTCATGCCCTTTTTGAATCAGAGCTCCAGGAGAGATACTGTCAAAATAATAGATCTATTAACAAAAAGTTTCCTTGTCATCCAAACTACCTTGGTTTTGTGGGAATGAGGTGGGAGAGATGAAATACAAATCCATACAAATATTTCATTTTTCATAGTCCTGGTAACTTGAAGCTCCCTATACTCTGCCTGACTGGAATAAAATATTTTTCCTTAACACAAACAAACCAAAACGTATTAGTCAGGATTCTGTGTGAGGTTTTTCAGGTATCTCTTTAAGCAAGCAAGCAAATTACACTTAGTGTCCTTTGGGTTAAAAAAATGCTTTAAATACCCCTTTCCAGGTGGTGCCAGTGGAATTGGTTAGTAGTTGAGCTTCCTGCATTTTGGATAAATGGCTGTCACCTGGTGCAGATGAAGTCCCTACTACAGCAGGTAAACAAGCAGTAACATCTCAAGGACATGTCCTGAACAAGGAGCACAAGGGTCGTTCTCACACACCCCTGTTCTTTGAATTAATGATCATTTAAATATTTGATACCATGTGAAGCAAGTGCAAACAGAGTGACCTTACAGCACCCTTGTTGTTAGTGAGGATGCTCTTATCAAAGGAAAGTTAGAATGGAACTGAACAAGGTCTTCTCTCACATGAAAATATCCCTTACAACTTGCGTACAGTCAATCATCATTATAAACTCTGATAAATTTCCTTGCTCACTCTGCTTGTGTTACTCCAAAAGATTAGTTCAAAATACTTGTGAGACACACAGGATAATTTTATTTTTGAAAGATAGGGTTAAATAAGAAAAAAAATTAAAATTTATCTGCCTTTTCCATTGTGTTCTTCTCCTTTCAAATTCAAGAATTTGACACTGCAAACCTGTGTCAAATTAAAAGAAGGTATAAGTACAATAACTCAGTAACAGGAGCTGGGAAAGCAGCTATAGTAAAATTTGACTTGTAAATTAATCCAGGTCAGTATAGAAGTGTAGTTGGCTGTTTAAGGACTAAGGAAGTCTTTTGCAGGAGATATTAAAATTAACATTCTGGTAAAAAAATCATAACCTTTCAAGACACCCACTAACACACTTATAAGATGTATTTCAGTGTATCATTTTCCAAAGATCTCACCCCTTTAGTGTGACCCCCTTTATACAAATCACACTAATAATTTTTAGTGCAGTCTGGCATCCCACCATACTGCTTTTGGGTGGATGGAATTAATTTTCTTTGTAGAACACCTATAGTGCTGCTTTTCATTTATGACCAGAACAGTGTTGCTAGCACAGGGATGTGTTAGTTATTGCTGAACAGCACTTGCTAAGTGTTGAGGCCTTTTCTGCTGCTCACATTTTCCTGTCAGCAAGCGGGACGGGGGTGGGCAGGGAAGGGACTGAGCCAGGACACCACGTCCACAGTGCCAAATCCAAAAGGAAGGCCAGAACCTGATGCTGTCCCAGAGTGTCTTCAATTATTTCTCAGATATCTTATTCAGGTTTTTGTACTGAGAAGGGGTATTCTGACCTATGACAAAAGAAGAAGAAGAATACTTTTGAAGCACATGAATAGCACAAAAACATTCTTGATATTATGTGGTCAGAGGAGCAATAAAATAATTTGAGGTAGAAAGCCTTCAAGCAGTGAGGTTCTACTGTAAACAAAATTTGAGGCTCTCTTACTGCATCAGCTGAAGTTTGAGGTTAGCAGTAAAGGGCAATGTGACACAATATGTATCATGATATTGTGTGGAAGAAGAAAAGAAGCTGTTACTTTTTAAATTGTTTCTGGAAGAGAATGCGCTGAACATACTGCTCAGTCTGAGTTCACAAAATTATCTGCTGTGTGTTAGGGAGAAATACTCTGTGAGGAATGCTTGCTGCACTGGAAGGAATTTGTACCACAAACAAATCAGCAGTTAGTACCACCAGGGTTCATTTCAGAGAGAGCCTCCTTTGGAGGGCCCTGCCCCTCAGATAACCCCTTTGTTTCTCTCCCACGTCTACCTTTTCCTGCTGTGCCCTACAGCCAGATTAAAGGATCAACAGGAATTGAAATATTCCGCAGTGCTGCCTACTCATCCAGCAGACTGGGTGGTTTTTTGTTTCAAGGAGTTGGAGTTTGACAATATCGAAGTGCATTAAGTTTGTCTGCAGAACATTAGAAAAGAAATCCAGGCTCTCAAAGGGAAGGGAAATGGAAAGCTGCCTTCAGCATATATATTTTTTGTTTACTTTGGTAGCAAAATTATTTTTTGGGTGGATTTTTTTTATTATGCTTGTCTCTGTCTTCCACCATAGATAAGGCTCTTTATCACAGCAACAGAGGAATGGCTGACATTTTTCCTGGTGTCAGTGAAAAGAAAATAAAAGAATCAGTTTGTTATCTTTATTGCCAACAGATGACTAGCTGCTTTCCAGGAGGCACTAAAGGCGTAACACATTTCACAAAGCACAACCATTAAATCTTTCCTTCATGGAATTACAGAATTGTTAGGGTTGTAAAGGATCTCTGGAGATCATTTGCCTCAACACCCCTTCCAAGGCAGGGTCACCTAGAGCAGGTGATACAGGAATGTGTCCAAGTGGGTTTTGAACGTCTCCAGAGAGGGAGACTCCGTGACTTTCCTGGGTAGCTGTTCCAGTGCTCTGCCACCCTCAATGGAAAGAAGTGAATTCCTCCTCATGTTGAGGTGAAATATCTTAAGTGTTAGTTTATGGCCATTACTCCTTGTCCCGTGTCTGGGCACTGAAAAGGGTCTGGCACCATCCTCTTGGCACCTGTCTTTAAGATATTTATATGGATTAACGAGATCCCCTCTCGTTCTTCTCTAGACTAAACAAGTCCAGCTCCCACATCTCTCCTTGTAAGAGAGATGCTCCAGACCCCAGATCATCTTTGTGACCCTCACTGCACCCTGTCCAGTCGCTCCTTGTCTCTTGTACTGAGGAGCTCAGAACTGAGCTCAACACTCCAGATGTGGCCTCACTAGGGCCGACTAGAGGGGGACGGTCACCTCCCTCAACCTGCTGGCCCCACTCCTCCTGGGGCACCCCAGCATTCCATCGGCCCTCCTTGTGCGGGAAAGCTCCTTCCCCACTGCCTCGGAAACAAAACCACAAAGCAAAACCACCAATAAAAACTACAACAATAAGCAGTGTTTTTCCTAGAACCGGAGGACAGCGCCCAGGGCTGTGAGGAGGAGGCGAGCGGTGCCTGGGGCCAGCAGGTGGCAGCCCGTGACCGTGTGTCCCCTGCCTGCCGGGCTGCGCGGGGGTGACACGGCGACAGCGGAGCGAGGAGACACGGACGCCTCTGGCAGCGGCCGCAGAGCTGCCCCACACCGCACGCCACTGTCGGGGACACCGCTCGGGCCTCGTTGCACCTGAAAAGCTTTTGGGACGGTCACAAACACATCGTTAGTGGCACTAAACTGTGACCGGCTGGGCTCGGTAAAGCCCATGGGAACACAGGAGCAGGGCCTGGGCTGCAGTACAGCCTCTCCCTTCTAGTGCTTCCTTACATGTCGGTGACAAATCCCTTCCAAATAATAACGATTTTTTCCCAGCTTTGTCATTGATCTCTTAAATAAGATGTTCTCTGGCAATATACCAGCACATTCCTGTTCTCAAAAGATTAAGCCCTTAGGACTCCCTTACAGAGTTTTTCTTTCAGAAGTTTTGACGCATGCTGTAATGAAAAGAGAAACAATACACAGCCAGATTAATAGAACTGCAGCTAACAAACAGTGCCCTGAGGGATCAGCACTCTAATCATCAAGAGCAACATCTCCATCCCTATTTCGTTCTTTTTCTTCTCAGCTTTGCACAGTTTTAACCTGAGATAGCTCTACCCATGTGCTGGGCTTATACAGGTGATGAGTCAAGCTAAAGGAGGAGACAAAAAAGCATCCCAGCACTGCAGTTCACTGTGAGGTGGCTTTCTCTATGGCTATCACTCTAAATCAAAGGGAACAACCTATAACTTTAGAAAGGAACCTATTATGGATGTTGATTTATTTTTTTTTTATCAGCAAAAATTAGGAAGGGATTGATAAGAAATATTGCACACCGCAGCACAGGATGTCCCCTCAGAAAAAAAAAAAAAAAATCTTGTTATGTGCTTTGCAATAGGGTATGTTTTCCACCCCTTTTCTCTGTTCATACTTTATAGCTTTTCCAGAGAAATCAGTTTTTTCTTTATCAGTGCTTCTTTCTTTTTCCACCTCACTATTCTGGAAGATTTGTGAGAGTAAATTAGCTTGACCTAGGGTCAAGACTAGACCCTTTTTGCCATGAAGGCACTATTGTGTTTGCTTCATCAGGGTTCTCTAGGTAGTTTCCTCAACATATAGGCAGGGACACCATGAGAGGATCCAGAAATTTCTTTTTCTTGTGAGCAGAGCTCAGCCTGGCATGAGGGGCAAGTGTCATTCCAATGGGAGTTTCTGTAAATCACGTCAGTCATATAGGGGAACATTTGTTGTTACAAGGTGAGGGATAAATTAGTCATCCTGTCATAACTGAATACTCTAGCAAACAGCAAGGCTGACATAGACCTAGTAATTTATTTTTCATGGGTACAAGCAATTTAGTGTTTTATAACTCTGGTTAAAGTTGGAGTTTAGACTGCAGGTAACTACCCATAAAAACAGCAGGATATCTGTAGGAATGAAAAGAGAATGCTCTCTATTTTTGTAGAGTATTTTTCTTCCTTCCAAAATTACTTCAGAAGAAAGGGGCCTAGCAGTTACTTCACAATTCTTTTTTTCCCCTAGAAGTGGGCTGCTCATGGGGTCAGCAATCACAAGCCTATATATCACTGCTCAGAAGTACAAGCTGGTCCATCTGCCTGCTCACTTCTCTGGTTTCCACCATCTCCACATAGCAAGCTCTTCCAGGCCCTTACTTCTGGAGTGGTCCATGGGCACTGCCATGATGATGTCAATGCTACCTCTTCAGACTGAAATTCAAAAACACTCTGTCTCAGATTATAGTTTATTTGGATGAGGGAGGAAAGTAAGCAAAATCCTGTCCTCATCCAGGATGCTGCGCCCAAACCCCAAGGGCAGCAAACACCTCCTGCATTTTGCCAGTTCTCTTCTTTGAGTCTGAAGGAGACCCATAATATACATGGGAAAAATCTGTTCTACTGTAGGAACCACAAAGTGAATGTTTACCCTGTGTTTGAACAGCTGATTCATCCCAGCAAGAGGAGGTCCATTTTTGGATCCACTGCTCTAGGCAGTAGCCACCCTGAGGTAGCTGAGCTAAAACTGATCATACTGAAAAGGTGTCCTGCTTGGAAACAGCACAGTTACCTCCAAAGAGAAATTACATGCAAAGCTACAGCAGAGTGGGATGACAGGAGAATTACACAAGCTCTTCAGAAAAAAAGGAGAGTGTATATTAATTCCATCTAAAATCTGAAATGAAAAAACCCCAGTGTTTCCTTTGCAAAGAGTTCTGTAAAACAGGATGTCCAACAAACAGAGTCTTGAGTAGGCACAGGGGCAGCAGCACATGTTTAATGTCAGTGACAGTTTAAAACACAGAGACTGACTCAGAAAATATTATTCCAGCCTTGTTTGTTTTTGAGTTGCTGCTTCCCTTGGAGACTTGAGCATAAGACTTTGAAAGTACCAGTCCCCTGTAAAGCAGGTATATTGAAATGCCAGCAGATTTACTTTTCTAGACATTGCTGCGTTATGTTTCTCTGTTTTATTTGTATGACCATCTGGGGCCATCACCACCTGGAAGCATATCCTCTCCCCCTGCACACAGCCTTCTCTTCTGTTGTTTTTGCAGCTCTTCTTTCTCACCATCCCTCCATGCCATTTCTTCCTTTTATTTGAATTTATGCCAGGTGATTCCTCCAACCATCCCCCTTCCCTGCCCCTGTTAAATCCTTACTTCATGTTCTTTCCTCCTGCTCACTTACAGAGATGGGGCCCCACACAGCTCTGTCCTTCTTCTGTCTCCTGTTCCTTGCATGGTTCTCCCTGGTGCAGCTTTTCTACTTAAAATAATCAAAAATTTTTCCTCCATAAGGAGGCCTTTGCCCCTCACACTTGTACCATGAATGTAAGTGCTGTGTAGTACCCCTTCTCACAGCTGACAAACTACATCTCCTTCCCAGACTTCTCCTTCCCTTTGTTGTTACATTCTGTCTGCATTCCAACATTAGCCAGATATGCTGTCCTGATCCTTCTGTGCTCTTTCCACTGGACTCCCCTCAAAACCCACTCTAAAAAATTTCTGCCAGGGGATCACCCTTAACATTTAATAATTACCTCGGCCACTCAGGCTTGTGTCTTCCTCCACTTTTTGATGCTGCTTGGCCACTTTTGCCTGAGACAGTGGAACTTATTAGCTTGGAAAAGAGATAAAAAAGTAGGGAATTTATCAGCGGAGGAAGCAAATGGGAAACCTCTGACAGGTCTGAACTCTTTAAATCTTCCTGCTTTCTCCCAAAAGGAAAAATTCCAAAACACTAGAGTAGGAATTTGGTTTCTGAGACCCCCCTGGGAGCAGAGACCTTCAGGGTGCTCTTGCAGGCAGAGCCACCCCAGGGTGCAGAGGCTAAGTGCGGAAAAAAAGGCCAGTTTATCCGAATCCTGATTAGACCCTCAGGATAAAAATCTCTTGAGGGGTGAGGCTGAGGCAGCTAAAGCTCAGTTCTCAAATAAGTAACTGAAATGTATAATTACACACAAGCACTGAATAGAAGTTTCTGTTAATCTGTGATCCGATAATCTTCTTTCATTGCCACTTAGCAACAGAATTACAAACTGAGAATGGAAAGCCAGGTTGACTTAAAATTCCTCTCTTTGTTGGGCAGACATGAAAAAAGGTCCCTGACTGAGCAGGCACAACAGGTTTTCCAGCTACTGGGAATTGTGCCTTTCAGCACAATATAAGTACAGACACCTGAATTTCAAGTTTATAAGAATTAGTAAATTTCATTCACAGAAGCACAAGATTAATCTAGACACACATGTCCACAAACTCCATTAAAATCATACATCTTTAGAAGGGGGAATGTGAAAGAAGGGACCATTGGCCAAAACTGCTGCACTGGAAATTATTCTTAACTGCTGGGTCAAACAGTAATCATCATATTTTTGGGATATATGCAGTGTCAAAGAGATGCTGGGGAGAGGTGCAGGAGGGTGGTAATCTTTAGCAGTGATCCCTACCCAGAGCCACTCATTGTCTTTTCTTTGAGAGACATTTTGCACCCAACAGAGCGTTAGCATACCTGAGGTCTCTCTTAGGTTCAGTTATTTTCATAAACATCAGAAAAGAGGTATTTAAGTGCCTGCCACCATGCTCTTTTTATTTCAGCCTCTTCTTTCCATCTTCTTCTTACCTTTTTTTCCTTCCTTTTCTCACCTTTTTTCTTTTCCTGTGCTTCTTGCCTACAGAGTTGAGCAGTCAGATAAGGCATCATCTTTTGCAGTGCTGCTGTGAGTCTGGGACAGAGAGACAGCTCAAAGATGTGCTAAAAGCTGCCTAATAACCAGGCTCAGCCACATCTTGGAGTGCCTGGTGAGACTGCACGGCCTGCTTGGCATTCAGCAGATCCTTCTCATAGTCCAGCTCGGATGCCTTTTCCTTTGCACGTGTCATGATCCCAGAGACAAGACTGCTACAAGGGCAGCTTCCTCCCACCTTGGGCAGCAATTTATTCCCTGTACTGTGGAAAGGATGGGCTTCCATCCCAGGGGTGCTGCCCAGCAGCAGAGGAGAGAGGGGAGGTATTCCATCCAAAGGGCAACAGACCCAAGGGTGGTGTTAGAATGAAAGTTTAAATTAATATTTACATTTTAAAGGGATTGAATTTGCTTTGCTGGGTTTATCTTCAGCCAAGGACGTGGCTTTTTTTTTTTGTTTGTTTTGTTTTTACAGTAGTGTTTTGCTCTGAAAGTGAGCAGCCAAGACCTGCCTTTGCAGACCCATGCACCCTGTTTAAAAGATGCTCTTTGTACCACAATGTGGCTGTGCTCCAGATTGCTAGAGTTCTTCATTCCTGAGCAAACAAAGTACAGTGGCAGGGGTCTGTCCACTGCCTGCAGAGCTCCTTGGCTGCTGGGTACCTGCCATGGGCACAGGACTGCGTCCCCTCAGGAAAGAGCTGGTCAGCATGCAAAGAGGAGGAGCAGAATAGGGCACTCTGTTACCTCTTCTCTACTGTTTTGGGTGGCTGTGAGCAAGGAACAGAAGAGTTCTGCCCTTCAAAAGAGCCCAGGGGTGTTTTCTCAAGCAATTACACCTGTGCTGGTAGATGTTACAAGAGCACTTATGGACTTGTGCAGGAAATAAATCCACCACTAACAAGCCAGCTGGATGTATGAGCATACAGTTTTCTTGCATTCAGGCAGAGAAGGTAAAAACTTTCATAAGCCATGTATAACTCAGTGCCTTCCTGCACTGAGATCTCCCCAACTTCTGCATGGCAACCCTGGGAGCAAAAAAAAAAAAAGGCAAATTGCTCAACAGAAAGGAGTGTGACTAGCAATTACACTCTTCTGCTATTTGCAGCCTTCCTCACATAATGGCACAAAGAAAGAGCAAAATTAGTATGTGTTCCTCTTTTCATGTGACTTTCTGTACTTTGTGGAGAAACTTCAATAGACTCATCAAGCTGATACTAATAAAAGATCTACAGTTCTGTCTACAGTCAAATATTCCCCAGATAATAGTCGTGAGCTGGAGTTATTTGCTGGTTTTTCCCACTTTAAGCTATGCTTCTTTCATCATTTTTCAAAGACTAAAGCACCTACTTGCTGAGAATAATCTTTAAAGAAAAGGCTAAAATTTACTTTTTTACTTTTTCCTTGCCACCAGGAGCCCAATAGCTAATGATGTCAAGCTCATTGGAAATCATCAGTACAAAGCAGTCACCAACAGTGTTGTGAAGTCCAATACTGAGGAGAGAAGGAATCTTTTTAAATTGCAAGAAGGAGAGCAGAATAAAGAAAGTCATTCAGAGTGCATGAGTCTTTTGTCCTCTATTGAGGGAGAATGCTAGTTAGCAAGAGTGGGTAAGGATTTTGATCTGACCTTTCAAAACCTTTTGAAGCATCCAAACAATTCTAAGGACTTGTCTATTTGTCCATACTTGAGAGTTTGTTAAGGCAGAATGAGAACATGAAGTGTGGCCACAGTTCTGCTAGGTGTGGACAAGCTGCTGGCCTCCATGCCTTCTCTGGCCTACATGAGAGGGATTAAAATTCTTTTGACTCACGCTTAGAGGAGAAAATCAGAGAGATGAAGGGGATTGAACGAGTTTAGTTTACCAGTACATATTTCCCTAAGCTGGTTTCCAGTGGCTCCAATATTATGGGCTGTGATGCACTTTCAGGAAGACATGGGATGCTGTGCACTGCATCGTGTAGCAGTGAAGGGACCATAGTACTGCCCTGCAAACAGGGAGGGCACTGCCTGTTCCCCAGGATCAGATGTGGCTCCCAGATCTACTCTGCATGAAGGCTGGGGTACAAGGAACAGGAGTGGTCTGATCTGGGAACTGCTGTTAGAAGGGCAGTACAGCAATGACAATTCATACTTGACCTCCACACCTCCTGAGAGTGAGGAGTTAGAATAATTCCCCGATAGCTCCATCCTCATCCAGCACTGTGGATCACTCCCCTTGCAGAGTGGGGTTTTTTCGAAATGCTTAAAATCACTATGTGGACTCCAGGTTTGTAAAGCAAGCTGTTGGGAGTCAGAAACTCAAACTTGCTCCCACTTGGACCTGAGTACAGGCTATAATAAATTTTCCTAACTCTAGCAGGGACATAACTGGCTGCTGTAAGCCAGCTGCTGGACCCCCTGGACACTACAAACTGCATGACACATAGAGGTCTGCTGAATAAGGTGGTGACTGTTCTGCTTGAGTTTGTCTTAAAGACACAACAGCCTCTGCTTTGCTACAATTATTGACAAATGCAGAAAAATTTGCGAACCGTCCAGATACTGAACAGTTTCTCAGCAGTGGTATGTGGGAACCTCTATGCTCTGCAGGCCAAGAAAGAGAAGCTAAAGGTGTCCCAGAAAAAAATATACACAAGCACAAGGCAGGTATAAAATGCACTTTAACAGCAAAAAGCAGATTCTGTAACTGCTGTGACTGTAGGTCTAGAACAGTGGGACAAGAGTCATAGATACAGCTAAGTTGTAGGCTCAGCTGATATTTATTTTATTTTTCTGGTACAGGAGGTGTTCTGAACCAGAACACCTAGTTCAGATTCTAGTTCAGAGATAGTGAGAAAAGAAATTGCTATTTTTATCTGCAGCAAGTGTTGCATTGACTTATTCACAAGCTTGCACTCTATAAACCTGAGCATGTATCTGTTACATGATTGGAATTCAGTCCCCCAGCTTGACAGGCAGTAGGTAAAGGGGGATATAACCACAGAGGCTTAATCATGGAAAAGTATATACACGTTGCCTTTGTCCATCCATTTAAGCAGCAACCTGTGTTTGCCACTATGTAAGACACACAGGAACTCGTGCAGAAAGCACACTGGAGAATTTGTGAATTTACATACACAAGCAAGATTTTTCCTTTACAATATACCAAGGAATAACAGCCAGTTAATCTCCTGTTGACTCATGTAGTCCACTGCATTTCAAAGTGTGTGAATCATTTTTTGTCTGTACAGCTCAGTGTATGGGTACCATGCTGAGAAGCACTACCCCAAAGATACTCCTGTTTGGTTTAGTATGCCTTCACCCAGTATTTCCTACCCGTGTCACAGAGCTAGCCTCACATCTGCTTCAGGCAGAACCAGCAAGAGCTTCTGGCTCAGAAAGCTAAAAACAACTATGACCAGTGGCTTGTCTAAAGCAGCTATTAGCACTTTTCTTTTGCTGGTTCCACATTACAAAAGTGTCTAGCCCTTGGACTTTTCTCCCAGAAATGCTGTAGCATACTCTTTTCTTGTCTTTAAAATCTGAAGAAGAACAAAAACAAAAAAAAAAAAAAAGAAAGAAAGAAAGACGGATGTTATTAATGCATTGTACATAGGGTCATGATCTGTTCTGTCCCTTATCTTTTGAAATACCTTTTTCTTTTTATCCCTTACAAGATACAAGGTTGTTTCCTCTCAGATCCATTTTCATGAGGCACTCATTGGGTTTTGTCACTGTGACACTGGTTAATGTGCTTGGAAGCTGATGCCAAAGTCGAGTGAAGCCTGTGGTGGATACAGGAACTCTGTTTATGAGATAAAATGATTAGTATAGCATTTCCTCAGAGCTTTGGCAGGAAGCAGGCACCAGTTCAATTAATGAAAAGAAAAGCATAAATGTGTCACTGTCACTGTCACTTGGTAACTTCCCACTCAACAGCATGCCCAGGGGATTTCATTGCAGGGCAGATGGGGATCTTATCACAAGGTGGGACAGATGGACAGGAGGGAGATGTGGTCTGGGTGGGCCAGGGCACATGACAGAGTGCAAAGGCACCCACAGGCACACCAGCCACAGTTCACATGGAAGCTGCATCCATGTGAGTCCATGTGGTGATCTGCCTGTATTACAATGATCTCCACTAAACAGAGACTTGAGTAATTCAAAAGACATTAACCAATTGCTAATTTGGCCCTGTGCAAATTTGCAGAAGCTTTTCAAGAGCCTGCTCAGGTGGCCCTGCATGATGGAAAAACAGGCATTTCCTCACACCTATTTGTATTTAGGTACCAGAATGAAGTGCCCTAAACTCAGCATTTTACAATCTTGAACAGCAAGATGATGAACAAAGTACATAGCTGCAATAGCTTAGCAAATATATATAACCTAAGAAAAGATTATAGTTTAACCCTACAGAGCCTCTTTTGGTCCTTATTGCTAGAGGAAGATTTTGATTGTCATGTGTGGTCTAATTAATCATTTGATATCTGCAGTCCACTGAGAACAAATGAATAATTGATGGAAATGCACTTACAAATATAATACACTCCCAAAATAGCCTAGCCAAGACCCCAGGAAAATAGTGACCTGTGTTAAGGTTTCTTTTTGCTATTGGAACATTTGCATCATGCTGTAGATTTATTGTGCATGTCTTCCTGTAAGAATGGCATAAAAGCTAAATTTAAAATGTAAACCACCTAATCATTTTACTAATAAATAGATTGACCTTTAAAAACATTGATCTCATGGCAAGTTCCAGCATCTTTCAAACACAGGAAGTATTAATTCTGGCACAAGGATATTCAGTTAGCTTTGTACATAAGCTGAATTAGGGTTGGTTTTTTTTAAATCACTTGTCTAGACTGATAGATTAGTATGTAGACATGAATACATATTAAAGTTGAATAACAGAAGTTCGCTTTTGAGAGATCACAAGACCTATAGGGGTAGCTAATGTAGAAGTTATGATCAGTGCCAGTGACCTTGGAGTTTAAATGCTTCAGAGCCTGCTGAGAAGAGCAGGTGCCAGGTGAATTCATACATTACAAATGCCCTAAAGCAAGAATCATCTATTTATATGTCTCTTTGTTTGGACTTTGAGCTATGTCCCAGGATGCTCCTTGGACACAACCTTGGAAATTATAAAAAACCCTGTGATTTTATACCTCAAGACCAAACCAACCCATCTGTCTTCAAAATTGTTTGCTAACAGTATCCACCTCCTCACTTTTGAAGTAACTGGATATGATTTAAGGTGCAAAATAAGGATGTTTTCCTTATTTTTCTGCATAAGATCAGTAGTGTTTCCTTACTTCCAAATAAGTGGGCAGCGTTAGTCCTCTGAAAATCAGATAATGACCATTAAAACTCAAAATACAGACATAATCCTCAGCAAAAATTAAAATGAAAAATGCTGATAAACATGCAAACACCACACATACCTGGAATGCCACATTTTTTAATACCATTCTTAACAGATTGAAATTCAAGCTCAAACATGAACCTCCCTGAGCACATTTATTAATTAGAAAAGCATTATCCCTGGCTTTGCAGAGAGGGGGAATGTTGTATAATTAGCAAATAGTGAAAGCAACAGAAGGTTTCTCACTGGCTTCACACAGTTACTGCATTGAGCACTCTCCTTATGTGCCAGAGCTCTGCCACAGCAAATGAGCTGGCAGACACCTGAAGTAAAACTCACAAAGCTGAGTTGACTCTTTTTTCACCTAGGAAATTTAGGTGAACTCCTTTGAGAGGTAAATCTCAGGTCTTTTCCTGTAAGTCCCTATGGAATGTTACTCCAGAGAAGTGAAAAAAGGTGTCACATTCAGGTCTCTATATTATAGAAAGGATTTTTTCAGAGCCCAGGAATTCATTAATTCTTTGAACAGGGAGTTTGGGAATTCTATCCAGATTACTGAATGGCTTATCATCTATCAGGGCCTTTCATTCCAATGTCACAGGAGAAGCTTACAGCTTTTTATGGTCAAAGTCAGGTATTCCAGCCTGTCTGAGCATTTTGCTATGTAGAAGCAGTCTATTTGGCTTTCTAAATGAAGTCAAATAGAAGGGAATGCTGCAGAGAATAAGGAGATTATCTGTGTAAAACAAGCCTGTAGTCTCACACATAGAAGAGAGAGAAAAATACCACAGCATAGTGGGAAAAATCCTTGACATAAACAAGAGTATTAGCCATAGGACATGTTTGCTCTTGACCTGAACCCTCTAATGCTTCCAAGCAGGGAACACACTTTCATTAGAAATAGGAATTAATCCTAATTCTTCAGAGATGAACTTCAATTGATTTGGAATTCAGATGAGTCTTAAATCATTCACATATTTGAAGATTATCTAAATTTTTCCATCACTGGGGGTCTCATACTTTTTGGCTTCCATAAAGCTGAGGTTACTGGGTACACCAGGGACTCTTGGCTGTTCTCTTCCCTGGCACCCTAATAACCCTGTATGCTGGGTGAGCATCGCTTCTTCTGGGTTTCACAAGTCCCCTAGATCCTAGATGCTTGCCCTTTATAGCCTCATACTATCTCTGTTTTAGCTATATTACTCTACAGCTTCTTCCACACCAGAATTCTTAAATATCTCTTTCTGTTGAGCTTTCAGTAACTCAGTTTGCTCTTTTTTCACAAAAGGGCATTTTTGCCACTGCTCTGTGCTAAGGCTCTGTGTTGCACCACATTTCCCGTGGCATGAATCCTGCTAGCAGTCTCTGCCCTCTTTCCAGCTCTTCATGGCAGCTTCCTCCTCCTTCAGAAGGCCTAGAGTTTGCCAGCTCCACTTACATCTCAGAGCTCAGCCTCTTTTCATTTCAGCTTCTCGTATTTTGTATCTGGGATAAGCTATTAGGTATATAAGTTTCAGAATCCCGTTGTACAGAAAATGTTTAAGAACATTTAACAACAGACAGACAACAGTCAATCAGCACCTGCTGGATGCTCAGTAGTTATCCATCCTCTTTCTTCTTTTCCCTCCTACAATCACGTTTTGGCTTTCTACCAAGGGAGAGCCATCCTTGTCCACCAGCTGTTCCAAATCCCTGATCCTTCACATGCATTTTATGGAAAATATTACCACATTGTGGTACTAAGCTGAGGCTGACAATGGAAGTGGGAAGATCAACCTAGCATTGCTTTCATTAGGCTATAGTAATTTTAAATTAGGTCTGCATGGATTTTAATAGAATTCTGTATAAATTCTGGATGCTTCATGATCAGAGATGAGATGTAGTAGATACTCTTTTTTTGCATTCTCACTGAGTCCACCCGTGTCTTAGAACTTATAGAAAGGATCTGGTTGTTTGCAAAATGTGTGAAAGGAGATTCACAAACACACAAAGTCTAGTCTAATTTTCCACTCAAACTGCTGTCCCTGCTAGTAGTCAAAGAATCCCTGTCTGGATTATATTGAGAGTTGAAAAAAACAGCAAACGAAGGACATTGGGATAAAAATCATATTGGGGTTAGAATTTTTCATGCTCATTATTCACTCTAAGCAGCAGCTGCCAAAAGGTCAATCAATGTTACAAAAGAGGGAAGCAAGATAACATGGACAGCTGAAATGTACTATTCCTGTAGACCTGATTTTTCAGAAACTGCTACTTTGCAGGAAAACCTAGAAGAAAATCATTATTTTTTAAGTAATTGTCTCATAGGAGAGCAATTTCTCATGCAGCCAAGTGCCAATATATTAACTCCTTGGTGTTATCTCCTTGCAGAACAGCTGATAGCAAAACACAGGACAGCCTACTTGCGCTAGAATACAGATCATTTCCAGACATACAAAGCTTCATTGCTTCAGAGAAATATTCACTAATAATGAGGAAAAAGATTATGAGGTAATATGTTGCACAGATCTAAGAGCAGCATCTAACTTTCCAAGATTTGAATACAACCCCCAAGCATTAGATTGGAACATGGTTTGTTACTGGTGGGCACCTTGCACTGACTTTTACTTGCAGGCAAAATGTGTGTAGAATGTTACCTTCGTATCAGCCTGCTTTGCTGTAAGGACAAAGGGCACTTTGATCCCAGTGCAGGAGATTACTGTATTACAGATTTTTTTTTCTCAAAAATCAACTTTGCCTAGAGAGAAAAACTGCCTAAAGCAGCCTGAAGGCATGAAAGCCTCTGGAGAATACCATCCGTGATTTGTCTCTAAGACTTCCATCATAATCTTATTGAAGAAAACTGCTTTTTGTTAGAATACTGTGAAATCAGTAAAAAATGAGTGCCAGCTCCTGGAAAGTGTAGATTCAGGGTTGTTTAGGATGTGGGGAAAAGGGTCTGCTAAACAGGGCAGTTTCTTTGTCTCTCAAGTAGCACAAGGTACAGTATGGACAGTTTATGTGATGCACCTGAACAAAACCAGCTATACCATTCCAACTCCCCCAGATGACTTCTCCCAGCTAAGGCTGGGGCTGAGTCCACCCCTGAAAAACCTCTGAAATGTATATTTGTACACTTACAAATGTAGAAATGTACAAACATTCATGTAACAGTAACATTCCCAGCATAATAAAGGTTTGTCACCTGGAACCTTAGCCAGGTGTTAGCAAAAGCTACCAGTCTTTGCTGGCTGCCTTGGCTCCTTTTGGGGTACATGGTGCAAGAGAGGACTCATTTCATTTTTCTGAGATCTTTAGCTTCCTAGGGGGACAGCTCTCCACAGGTCTTTTCCCAGTGACTAAGAGGAGACCTCAGTGTCTATCTGAAGGTTGGGCAAGATGAATCATTACAAACTTCTGGTGGGTGACAGATTGTGTCAGATACCATTTAAGTTGTGTTTCAAAACAGAGACATTGCTCCTTTCCAACAAGCAGGGAGACTGATTGAGAATCCAGCACTGCTTGAGCCAGCCAATGAATGAAGTCCATCACCCATGTACTGAGTCTGCATCCCTATGTGGGATCTGATCCTCAGAAAGAACTGGATATACTGAGAAGAAACATGGGGCAGGTGCAGAGAAAGCATTGGGGCATTATCATGCCCAACTTGAAGGCAAAATAAAGAAATTCTCCTAGAACTAGTTGGATTTCTGGGCAAACAAAGGTCATTTGTGTTATTTTGTGGAGGGCTTTCTATGAGTGTAATCTCCCCAGGCAAGGGTCATGTTTGTGTCCGTTACTTATTTTCTTTTCTCTGGTGATCCTGCAGTCCTTCCATTGACTTCAATGGCAGTGCCATGAAGCAATGGACTGACTCTAGGATTGGGCTATTTACTAAGCAAATAATCTGAATCAGCAGTTTTGGAGTCATATGGGCACCCAATAAGCAGCCTGTTTTGTTGTTGGACTGGCTATAAAATCCCAAATCCCCTCAGCTCCTGGCTGCTGGCACCAGGGCTCACTAAAAGCAAGCAGAATGGCCTTTCAGTCTGTGCTCTTTGTTTTCTTAGCTGGACTGGTATTTTTCTCTGAAGCTGCACCACTGGTGAGTTTCTTTGTTTTCAAACTCAATCATTACAAGAATGATAACCTAGATTTTCTAGATGACTAGCATCCTCCTCATCCATGAAATTCTGTAACCATTGGGCTTTGTCAGAATGCTATTTCTGGAGTTTTTTATAGTTTTCTTCAGAATTCTTAAAACTTTTTTCTTTTCTTGTAGTTTACCCACCTATTTTAAGGTATTTTGGAAGGGTCAGGGTTCTAGGTGGTGTGACCTTTTATTTTTCTTTGTTTCTATCTGTTCATGACTCACATCCCATATCCTCAATAAAGAGGCAGCTTCACCAAATAAGTGCTTCTCTAAAGCACTAAAAACTATTTTTGAGGTATGACTAAGGATTCCTTATAATATAATGAAGTCTAAGACAGGGATATTCTTTCAGCCTTGGGATGTCATATGCATTTCTTTGTTGGTTTCCCTAGATAACATACTTTGTCATACTTAAAAGAATTTGCTATTTTCATATTTATGATCATATTGTAAAGGTATAGCATTATACCATTTTCATAGAGCCATTTAGAGCAACTCTAAATATTGATCAAGCAATCTGTGGGTGTGTACTAAAGTATCAGTATAAAGCTCTAAGATATCCTGCTTAAGAAATAGATGTTTGGAAATTAGCTTTGAATAGCATTGGCAGAGAACTTGCTTTTAAGTGAATGGTAATTCTGCAATTAGAATCTATCTTTTCTTTGGGAGAAGGTTTTTGAAGTCCTGGTGAACTGTTCCTATACAACTTCTCCTCATTTCCCCAAGGTCTCCCATGGCTCTGTTGATTCCAAATGCCCTCTTATGGTGAAAGTGCTGGATGCAGTCAGAGGAAGCCCTGCATCTGGTGTCAACGTTAAAGTTTTTAAACAGGCTGAAGATGGAAGCTGGCAGGACTTTGCTGTTGGGTAAGTTGTGTGGTCTTCTGGAGCTGTTTTCAGGGTGCCTTGGGCAAGCAATTGAATAGTTAAAGGAATGGAGCTCTGATCAAAACCAAAATGTGTTTTCTGACACATTTGCCACACTATCAGTGTTCACAGCACATGAATTCTGATCTGAAATCTGTTAGATTTAAGTAGAACTTATCCCTGACTGAAATGTTAATTGCAAAAATATGTTCAGATGCTCATCTTATCTTTGTAAGGGACTAGTTTTGATACTTATTTTTTCTCCTAGCTTCAGTATTATCTTTCCTTTCTATAGAAAGAAAAAGAAAAAAAGGCCTATTTACCAGCATTTTATAGGTAATCCACACAAACCTATATTCACATGCAATGGATATAGAGCTTTATTTGCAGCACTCGCATACAAAATCCTCTCTGTAGGCTTTGTCTGCACACATGTAAATAATAATTTCATCATTCATCTTCTGCTGTGTGTCAAATGTGCTGGTTGGAAGAAACTCCTTGACCAGACAGTTTTTAAGAGTACTATTGTAACTATTTAAGTTGCTATTGTAACAACACCGAAGCAAAATCTCAGCAGTTTGAGGTCATTTCTCTAGCTCTGAATGTGTTTTACTAGAATGACAGACCAATACCAACAGATATCCAGGATCCTTACAAATACCTTAGGACATCACAGAGGGTCAGACAATAATATCTTCAGTCTGTGACAGGTGTAAGAGTAACAGAAGAACACAGTTTACTAAAATTCAAGTAGCTAAGGTATTTAGACATTTAACTTTCATTGCAAAACTTTGTTGAAACAGATTTTTAAATAACTTAATAGAAGTTTCCAATAGTAGCAGAACATTCAAGCACAGAATGATAAGCACAAGAATGGACAGGAGTCTACTGTACATTGAACTGTCTTTTACTAGGATTTTTTATAGCATGATTTACACATAAGCAGCAGGGGAAAAAAAAGCCCAGAGAAGAAGACTATAAGGAGAAAGAACTTTTTCTCCATCTGAATGGTTTGTTTTATATAATGAAAACCAAAAAATGCTTTTCCCCATTGAAAAGTAGCAAGAAAGTTTACAAGATTGAAAAAAACAAACTCCATTCCCAAGTGCTCAGTGTTAACCTAGGAATAAATTACTCCTAAAATGAATTAATGTACTTTAATGAACAGAGAAACTCCATGAAAAGTGACACATTTTTTTTCAAGGAAAGTGGAGACAAGGATAACATCTTATCCCTAGTGACCATTTCTTTTATTGTTAAAAAACCAAATTATTTAAAATGTTTCATCAAGTACTGTTTAACAGCTAATACAAAATACAATTTACAGAAGAATAAGAGAAATGTAATGTAATTATTAAATGCCCTCATTTCTAGGGCATAACAGTATTTTCTTGCTCAGTTTGCAACCCTGCTCTCAACAAGCCCATGGAGACAAAACCTGTGGTTCTCAGGCAACTTCTGCTGACACTGTAGGTTAAAACACTCAAGAAAATCTAATCACATCTTCTTAAACATAAATTAAGAAGATTAACCCTAGGCAAGTGAGAACCATTTTGCTGGGGGATGGCAGTGAAGGAACATTAAATCACAACTTTTATTGCAGGTAAAGTTTTTGACATTTTTCCTGACTGGTATCACAACCAAGGCTGCTTTCAGTGATACCATTGACTTTAGCTGATGGCAGTTGTTTGAACCAAGTTTTCATATGCAATTACAATTTTATTCTTTTGGGGAAGCCAGAATTTCCCTGTGTTAAATGAAATGTGAAAATGTGAATGAATCCAGGAACACAATCTGTAAATACTCCTGTCAGGTGAATAACATTTTGAAGTAACAGTACATAGCAGATACATATGGGAAAGTTACATTTTGTAAAAATGTCTGTTGAAGTTTTGTTTTTACCATTTTGTTTTCTTATGTTTTGCAAGCACATTTCATGGAATTAAGCAAATGTACTTAGCAACTGTTGAATTTGAGTAATGGTGTTTAAGGGGAAGTTAGAAGTAGGAGCTGACTTTATTAAGAGGCTTATTTCAAAATGACTCTAGCTAAAAACATGCAAGAAGAGATAACTTGAGCTAAGACATACTGGGGAAGGGTTTAGGGTGCAGAACATGTGATTTAGATTCTATATGAGATCCTCCCATGAGTAGCTTTGATCTTCTCACTCCTCACAAGATTTTTGAAATCTAGGTCTTATCATGTGGTTCAAGAGTTGCAGTCAGCAAACACAGTTTTCATGTGACCTGGGTTACAAGTCATGAAAGAAAAGACTTCTGTGTATTTTGAAGGGGTTCCCCAACCTCCTTTTTCTTTTTTTGTAACTCCAAAGAAGACCTAGTGTTCCTGAGATGTTTCCTCATCAGTCTGCATCTGAGAGCAGTTTATCTCAGTGCAGTATATCCTAAGAGTCCATAAACATCATTGTGAAGGCAGTGTAGATTTAATCTGGCTACAATATACAACTAAGGTCCAGACAGTCAAAAATAGGATCAGGACTGCAGTATGGGTTGGCCCTGTAGTAACTTTACTGGAAAAGCACAGCTTTTTAATTTAGCTGTCCATCTTACAGCAGATGCTGGCAGTCCACATCCTGTTAAGAATAAGGAACCATATTATATTTAGTCCCCCACTCAGACAGAAATACAAGTGCTGTTCAGAAGCAATCACAGCATTTTGCTACCAGTGCTGAATACTGAGCATCCCTGCCTTGTGCTCATCCCCTCCAGGCTCTGAATCACACACTGTCCTGTTGGCTGTCAGTGCAGCAGTAATGCTGAAGGGTTTCCTTGTGTGACCAGTTGCATTGAACGGCCACCACTTAATAATTAAAATAAAGAAAGTGCCATTAACTTCTGGTAGCAGGCATGCCTTTTCAAGTGAGCTCTTTTTTCCAGTCTCCCAGCTGTTCTGGATGGTTAACATCTGACACTCTGGAGCACTACCCCTTAGGAAAAGCACTATTCCAGCTCCATCCACACTTTTCTCAAACTAAAACTAATTTGTTTTTCTGAACAAGGATTTTGAGGCAGACATCATTTTTGCTTTTAATTGCTTGACTAGACTATTAAGATTATAGGCAGAAGTACATGATTTGCTAACTTCTGCAGGATCTCAGTAAGTCTGTTTCACAGCTTCAGGCACACTCACAAATGAATTCTTTCTTCTTTTATTAAAGCAATATAGATCAAACCAGAAATTACTAATTAAACTAAAAGAAAACAGATGCTTACATTTCACAAACTGACTGTGATACTTGTTTCAAATATGACTTTGATTCTCTGCAGGTTTGGTCTGCCCTGGATACACTTGATTACACTTGTATTGGATCAATAAGATTTTTGTCAGCCTTGACAAATAAGAAAAATTAAAATTAGTAGGAGATTTTCAATCCTGCTACCTCTTAATTTAAGCAAAAGTTCTGTCATTCCATCTTTTTTTATTTGCCACCATTAACCAAAGATTACAAATAAGGTGAAGGAGGAGAAAGGGACTGGGAAAGAAAAGCCCAATAACACAACTGATCCTGTCCCAGATAAGCAGCATGTCACTGCTTTCTCCACTTCCACTCATCCTCCTCAAGTTTGTTTTCTGCCTAGACAGCTACTCCTTGCCATAAGACAGGAAAGTTCCACTAGTTCTCCCAGTCAAGGCTTTCTTCATTTTTCCTTCAACTAAATCATGAGGTTATGAAGTGCTATAAATATCAAATAAATATTTTCAGCAGAAAAAGACCCAAACAAAAACAAACAAACACAAAAGGTTAAAAAATCAGAAATTAAGTAAAAGGAGGGAAAAGAGACAAATGGCGTTTAGGAGCTGAGTATGTAAATATTTAAACAGCTGTCATACAAAGCTTGAAAATCCTCCTTTTCAAACAAATAAGGTGCAGTGCTAGCTATACTTCCTTCTTGCTACTGGAATTTCTCCATCCACAGTTTTTTGTTCTGAGCTGAGCACATAAGCTCTGAGCTGGGAATTCCTATTGCTCATTTATGTGGTACAGTGCAAGAGGCCCTGCTCCTTGACCAACGCATTGTAATTCAAATTATTAAAATCTTATGATGCTAAATTGCTTTTTCAAGACATTATCACTAATGTTCACATAAAATCACATCATTGTATAGGAATCAACTCCAGACCCTCAGTGCAAATAACTGGAAAACAAAACAATTTTCCAATAAAATTTCTCTTCTCTGGTTAGTTTTATTTTGAGATTTGGCATCTTGCCTCTCATCATGACATTCCTTCTCCTAAGACAGTAACCTTTGGTTCCAGAGAACATTGGGTACAAGTTAGACATGATACTAAAAGAGGGATCAGCCAGCTTTGATTTGTGATGTATATGGGTGAGTTGGTAGCAAGGACAGATTCTGCAATGTATGGAAACATCCACTACATAGAGGGAAGGAATTATTTCAGATGATTAGGCTGCTCAATGTAGAATTTGGCGCCTCTGCTATTTAATATTCCACACTGACTCTTTCTGTTTAGCATCTAAATGATAGTATAAAATATTTATATAGATATTTAATCATTACAGGAAAACCACAGAGTACGGGGAGATTCATGATCTCACATCCGAAGAACAGTTTGTAGAGGGAAAGTACATGGTGAAGTTTGACACCAGCTCCTACTGGAAGGCGCTCGGGCTTTCTGCATTCCATGAATACGCTGATGTGAGTAGTGGCAAATATCCTTGATAACCAGTGCACACTGATAACCAGTACACACTGCCTGTCTAGTGGCATCAGCTGGAAAGAGCAAACACAGCCCTCTAATACTGAAGGAGCAGCAGCACTCAGTGAAGTGGTTCACTGCCACACAGCACTGGGCAAATAGAGGCAGTAAATATCCAGCTAAGCCACAGGCAGGAGCCAACTTTCCTGCAAATGCTGACACAGCTCTTCCAGTGTAGCTGTGCCCATTCACCCACTCATACCAGCGGGGGGAATCTTGCTTGAAAAGAGCTGCATTATTCAATAGCTGACAGTTTTTATAAAAACAAACAAGAAAAACAAAAACAAACAAACAAACAAACTGCTTTTACTGGTGCTGAAGGAATGGAGAGATTTGGAAACCCTAATTTTACAGGAAATAAGCTATGCTTACATCAGAGGTATTTTCCCTATATCAGTCACATGAAAATCCCTGAATTCTAATATGACAAGTAATTACAGAAAAAAAAACCTATTCTTTCTGGTGTGTCTTTTTTTAAATGATGTTCAGTACCAAAAATGTAGGTATAAAAATATATACAACTAAGAAATAAAGGTATTTTAAAAAGTAAAGAAATAACCATAGTAGGAAAGGAAAAGTTGACTATTTTACTGATACTCAAATCTCACAAGCAGGCCAGCAATGTGATAATGTCCTGTCTGTCCCTTTGCTTTCAGTGCTACATTGATTTATTGTGTACTCTATTCTATTATGTTTACTTAGCACATCCAAAATCTGTTTAAATTCTTCAGGCTTAATCTTTCATTAAATTTAAGTTTCCCCAATTTAAGTAGTCTAGAACAGTTACTGGTGGTGTTGTAGAACATTTCAAACCACAAGTTCATGGAGCCCTAGCGGAAGACTAAAATGAGTTACTGAGTCCCTGGTCCACAAAGTCTGAGGTGCCATTTAGGTCAAAAAAAGAAATCTCAAAAGTACTTCCTAACCATTTGGATGTCTGAAAGTTGTAAGAGATACATCTCAGAAGGTACTTGAAAGTACCTTGACTGTTCCAGCTAGGCTGAGGAGGCTTTTCCTTGACATAACAGCCTACAGGCCAACAAGCTAGCCTGGGAAGTGGGAAGAGTTCAGGGACTGAGCGTGTACAGGGCAACTGAAGCCTACAGTCCTCATGTCCCAGCTGCTTAGACTTTGGTCATAGGAGAGAACTCTCTAGTTCACTTATAGAAAGTGCTTCATGATTTAGAAAATAGATCAAATAGTCGGCTAAAGAAAGCTGGAATTTAACCCAGGTGACAATACTTTCTTGGGAATTGGGTGTCCCAAGTCCCATTGGACTAATTTGAAGAGCAGCAGATTTGAATTGTCTTAGGACAAGGGTCTCTCCTTGCACTGGCAAGTCTAGCCACTCAGTTCTTAATGCAAAAACTGACCCATCACGAATGGTCTTAAAAACAGGAGGGGGCACTGAAGTACAGAAAATGGCTTTGGGCTCAGCTGTCTGCCTTGTTGGCCACATCACACAGGGGTGGAATTTCACCCCTATCTTTCTTACTGGTCATTTGAGATACCTCCCCCTTACCCTCCTATTCCACATCACAAAGCAGTTTGTCTGGCTCAGGTGTGGTATTTCCATCCAGCTTCACTGCAGCTGAGGCTCTCTGTGGATCTCAGCCCAAATCCCACAAGTATCTCAGTCCTTGGCAATCACAAAGTAACGGGAAGCATTACCCTTCAGAAGGGCAAAAGCATTGAACAGAACCAGCAAAGTGCTCTGCAGATGAAGTGGGGTGTGCTGCTTAGTTGTTAATAAGCTGCTTTGGCTGTATGTTGCTCATCGTGACCAGGAGTTTTCCCTTTTCCAGGTGGTGTTCACTGCTAACGACTCCGGCCACCGCCACTACACCATCGCCGCTCTCCTCAGCCCTTTCTCCTACTCAACCACTGCTGTTGTCACTGACCCCCAGGAATAAACATGTACTGTCTTTTCACACTTTCCTCCACTAGAACTATCATAGGCTTTTAGGAGGAAGATTTTTCCTATGGCTAATGCATAACTTTTTGCTACATTAGTTGTGTTTTTTTTTCATTTTGTGACCTGGCAAACTTCAGACAAGTCAATAAAATATTACTTCTTTAAAACAATTTTGACTCAATAAGTGGAATTTTTTGGTTTTTAAATTATTATAATTTGCATTAAAGTGCAAAGGACATCTGAAAAACACACATGGGATGTCACTTGATTTAGTTTTGTTATCTTCCTCCGCTGCCTTAAAGAAGTCTCACCAAACACATTGGCTCAAAACAAGAAATTCATATGGTTGTGTTACCTTAAAAAAAATTACCAAATAAATGTACTCAGAATAAGAAAGCCATCTGTGCTACTCAAAGTTTACACACAGAAAATATGGTCCCACTATCAACTAGGTCATAAGGTGAATAGGTGAAATTCTGAATACCTAGCAGTAGAACAAACAATACAGAAACCATTGAAATAAGTATGACCAGAGATCTGAAAGAGTTGAAATCTGTGTACCTTTACTTAAAACTTCAAGTAAACCTCAACACATTGATGTCTCAAGAGGAAAGTTGGCTGCTCAATCAGTCTAGGAAGTACTGAAGTAATTTCAATTAGCACACTTTTTAACATTTTTGATATTAAAGCAATTATTTGACATAACACATCTGGCTACCCTATGTGTTAAATCCCATTCCAGTTAAATCCCTAATAAGTCAAATCTGTAGCCATAGTTAAAAAGAAGTCCAAAAAGAGAAGCATCATCTTTATAGTCTCTTCATATTTTTATAAGTAGGAAAAGGTAAGCTGTAGAGTGACTGTGATTCAAATAAAGTTGCTGATAAACTGACTAAAGGCTTTGAGGGCTTTAGCAGTGATTTCTGTATTGTATTTAAAATATTCTGAAGTGGAGGAATTGGTTCTAACTGGATTACATAAACTACAGAGAAAGAAACTGAAATCATGCCAGCCAGAAACCTGCAGCACTCATTTGCCACTGACCTTGGAGTTTATACCCAGAGCCTGCTGGGATGACAGCATGGCAAATGAATTCACAGGTTACAAAAGCTTCCCTTTAACATTTCACTGGTTACTTTTTCATGGATTTCTAGGTGCTAGCATAGTTACATAACTCTTGTAAGCAGTGCAAATAGTTTCAAAACAGCACTCATCATAAAGTATGGAGATTTCATGGGCTCCTGATATTTCTGGAGCTTGAAAACTGATAGGTTTCATTTGAAGTGTTATGCTAAGCCCTCAAATAGGACTCAAATTTGTTCATATAGATATACTAAAGGAATAAAAACCTAAACAAAGAGAAAAAAACTACTCTTCTTGTAGTCATCCCTCCGATGAGAGGAGAAACCTAGTAAAAGAGTGCGTGTACATATGTCTGAGCAAACATCAGAAAGACAAAGTTGAATTTCAAGCCCCATTTCCCTCAGTTAAACCAGATGCTTCTGGTAGGGGTTGACTTGCAGTTATCTGGGGGAAGTCCTGAGCTTGTACTGAATCAAAGGGACAAGAGACACAACTTAAAATACTGTTAAAATGAGCTTCAGAAGTTGGTGTGTAGGTATCTTGATGCCATGCTGAAAACCAAATGTAATATAGATTTCTTCCTAGGGAATGTGTAAGATAATGAAGTAGCCCACAGATTATCCACCTACATTTGATTAGAGGTGGGGAGGAGAGCGACATGGAAAGAAATCTCTTAATATATGAGCATGGCTGACTCAGTTAAACCAAGCCATAACCATGGAGAATTTCTCACTGAAATTGCTGAGTTGACATAAAATTTGTATTTCTCTCAGGTGTATATAGCAATTATTCCTCAATAAAAAGGGAAAAATAGAAAATAGACATTTCTTTGAAGAAAATTGACACAGCAGTTGAACTAGGCAATGTTTACAAGATTTCCACAGACAAAGTTCTAGAATAGAAAAGACTTATTTTCACAGACAAGGTTCATGTTTGTATGGGTTACTTATTTTCTCATTGTTTACTAAGTAAATAGTATGAATCTACGTGTTGCAAGTCACAGGGGTTTTCTGATAAGTAGCTTCATTTCAGAGGCCTTGATATAAAAACACAGCTCCCACCAATTTCTGCTTGCTGACACAGACTTCCTAGGGGTAGGCAAAATGGCTTTTCATTCTGTATTTCTCGTTTTCTTAGCTGGCCTGGCACTTTGTTCTGAAGCTGCACCATTGGTAAGTGTCTAAGGACTGAAGTCCTTCCACCGATGTAGTCCCAATTATTTGCTTTTATTGTTTTTTCATTATTATTTTGATTTTACGGTATGTACTGACTGTAGTTCTCTGCAATTACTCTTTTCTGGTCCTTCTTTTTCCTTCTCTAGTGATTAGTGAGAGGACTTTATGGGTAGAGAAGTAGCACTTGTCGTTAGACACAGCAACTACATGAAAAGCAACGTAAAACAAGATAGGAAAAACTTGTATTAACTAGACAAAAAACCTTGTCCATTCATAACATAATGAACAAGCTATGTCATGAGGAATTTCATCTCCGGTTGCAAAACCCATGCTAAAGAAATCCATGCCTTCTCTAGACTTCTGCCTTACTGCTCTACTCACTAAAGCTTAATCCCATGTAAGTAAAGAGCAGATCTAAAGTCAGGATTCTTCTTCCAGAGGGCTCATTTATCCCAGGAAAGCAAGCTAAAGACTCAGATGTTTCTGCCTGAAATTCTCCTGCAACAGCCTTGTCTCTCTCTCTCTCATCAACTACTCATTTTTCCTCTCAACTCTCATCCTTGGGAAAATAGTACCTGACTAATGCTGTTGAGGAATTAGGGTTTCATTGAACTCCTGGGGTGCAAAAGTCAGGAAAATCAGAGGTGGCGGTGCAGCTCTTCTTGCCAAGGCCTCATGAGTATCACCAGTGGGGAGCCACTGCACTCCAGAAAGGGAGCATGGGGAATCTGGGCATACAGGCAGTATAGATACATGCTGACATGTTGGTATGACACTAGTCAGGGTTCCTGGCCAGTGGAACATCCCAGATTGTAAGAGGGCATGAAAGAGAGGGCTGTTAATTTTTAACCATCTACACCACAATGAATTTTACAATGATTAAATGGATATCAGTGACTGCTATTTTGAGATCATCCCTGATTAGCACCTTCTACAAAGCTCTATTTTCTCACTCTTCATCTGCAGGATTGGGTAAGGTCAAAGCACTGATTCAATTCTATTTTTGAAAAAGTAAAACATCAGGCCATAATCACTACTTGTGATGGATGCATCTGGATGAAACTATAGCCATCCTGTATTTGATGGAAAGTTTTTCTCTCCTATCCTTGTGTAGCTGCCAGGGTTGACAAATCTGATTCAACATGCTGTCAGGAGAGAGTCCGTATGTGATGCTTATCATGTTTACAGCAGAACTGTAACTCTGTGGCAACAGAGATAGCTCTATGGTGCTGGGTATCAGAGGCTCTCAAATCCAGAAAGCTGTGCTCAAATTGCCAGTCCAATATGCAGGGGAAGAGTTGGTAGATATTTAAACATTGCTACTACCTTTGAGGATGCAATTATTTCCTGTTGAGGCCACAATTTCGTTACAGCTTCATGCTGGAGATGATGTGTACTATGCTGTGCCAAAGAAGAAATAGAAATGTGGTCTCACACCTGCAGTGCCTCCTTGGTGTGCATGGCTACATGCCCAACAGCTCCTGAAACCTTCCTTCCTGGCTCTACCATATCCAGCCCCCAGAAAGCTTCAGATTATGTTTCCTCAGTACACAGCAATATTCTCATGGAAAATATGGTCTCCACTGTAGATCTGGAGAATTATATTCCTTACTGTTTTATGATGAAATGTCATGCTTCTTGCAACATAAAAATTCTCTCTCTATTGCAGGACCATCCTGATGCCAAGCGTCCTCTTTCTGTAAAAGTTGTAGATTCTGTCCGAGGAAGTCCAGCTACAAATGTTGCAGTTAAATTATACAAAGGAACTGCAGATGGATCTTGGGAACTGTTGAATTCACAGTAAGTCACGCTAAAATAATGAGTGAAAGATGAGAAAGGCAATGGGAAGAGGCCAAATAGTTGAAAGAGCAGTTCCACATTCTCTAAAATGAGATGTCTGTTTTGCTCAGAGGAAAGTTAACATACAATTCAATTAACTTGCTGCAGACTGTCTTCTAAATGTACTTCAATTTCAACTACAAAAATGGTTTTATAGTGCTTTATAAATTTTATGAACAGGAGGAAGTATTTTAAGCCATCCTTTAATTCAGTCATCACTTCTCTTTAACTTTGTTGCAAAGGTCTATATTACCTTTTAGTACCCAGCAATGAACGGGTGCATTATTACCAGAAGTATCTCAGATAGACTCTCACATTTTGAAACCAAGATTCTGGTAGAGAATCCTACCTTTATCGGCCATTTTCCATCTTTCTAAGTGGATTTTCATTTCTTACAACACCAGTTTTAAAAAGAAACTGTTTTGAACATATACCACATCATGTTTGCTAGCCTACTTTACTTCAAGATAAAGGACTTAGCCAAAAGAAGAAAATTTGGGGATAGATCTTTCTCACCTTCTCCCCCACAAAGAAGCAATCATGCCTCAAATAATAAAAAATAATCTCCAGATATATATTGTCATGTCTTTTGAAAAACATAATTGTATAATTTAAGATGCAGATGACTTTTTTAATAGCCCTCTATTTTAGTAAATATTAAGACTTAAAAAAATAAAAAGCAATTATTACTTAAAGTATAGCCTGAAATTTAATTGGAAAAATTCTTAGGGGATCCACAGAATGAGCATTCTTTATTCACCAAGCAATATTCCACTTCCACACTAAGCTCCTCATGACAGTTGCAAAGTCTCACCTGAGACATTTCCAGGTATGCTAACAGTCTATTACACTTTTTAAAATAGTGAGAAAGGGCTCTCAAGCTGGCATAGCACATGAACTTCAACAGTGGAATCCTGGACTCAGATATATTTCTATAAATTCCTGCAGAAACTGCTCAAATGCCTCTTTGGTGTCACGGGGCAGTGGGCTGGCACAAGCAACACTGCTGTCATGTGTCCTTGAGAAATACAGGTACACTGAAGGCCACACATACTTGTACAATGTGGGGAAAACAATCTATTCATGTTGTCCTGCTTAAATTGCCTCACTCCCTCAAGTGAGAAGACAATTTCACACATATTCTATCACTGTCAATGTGTGAAATTTTCCAGTAAGGGTGTTCAGTTCACTTATCTTCATTTCTGAGCTTAGAGATTCTATATAAAGATACTCAAAACAGCTGGATGTTGATTGAAGTCTCAAAAACACAGTTAACATTTGAAACAAGGAGCAAAGTAACCTCAAGATAAGGTAAGCAAAAGTCATGCTGATACTAAATCAACCTCTCCAACCTTAATAATTTGTAAATAATTGAATGCTAGCAAGATGTCCTGTAACATATGTCTTCAATCAAAGATGCATTTGGTATTATCTGAAAAAGCTTATTAGAGAAGAGGCCAGTTATCTAGCAATGATCAATCTATGACAAAGGAAAAAAAAGAGACAATTAAACAGATATCGAACTTCTGATAACTGACTATGGAGCATCTTATAAAGTATAAATGGTATTCTAGACTTTCTTTTCTAAGCTACATGAAAAAAGAAATCTTAAGTATTGCACTGTACAACCATATTATTTTTCTCTGCATGCAATTTGAATAAATTATGTTCAGAAAATATTTGGCAGCTAGAACAAAAGTAAGTGGTCTTTACATACCAAAATCAGGCACTGGCAGCTCTGTTATGTTTAAATAACCTACCTAATAAAAAATCTTCTAGTATTACAAAATTTATTTCACAGAGAGGTGTTGCAAAAAGGGACATATCTGAGAGACAGCATTCAATATTGCTTCTGGACCCCAAAATGGGCTGATGTTCAAAGATATATGGCTTCATACCATTGCTAGGGCTTTAGATAACACTGATACTATCTTCAAATCAAACAAAACTGCCTGTTTGTTGAAGCCAATACAAACCACAAGGAATTCCAGGAGATTTCACTGCTAGCTGACCTATGGTCATTTCAAATAGCAGATCTCAAATTTCTAATAGCCAACTGTAAACAATATTTACACTGATGAAACTCAATGAGTTTAAATAAGAAAGAAGACCACAGAAAAATCAGGACAGTTGACCCTGCGTAGTTGCACAGTGAGTGCATCATAGAGCTTGCACGTTGCTTACAGCAGTGGTGAAGTTTTCCCTCTGAGTGGGTTCATTTAATTGAACTGCAACACTCTGCCAAGAGTCTATGAACAATAATGCCAGTTTTTGGCTCCCCCCCAAACCATGCAGAGTTAATGAGATGGCAGGCAGCCATCTGCTGTGGTCACTGTGGAAGTAGCAAATGCCGAGATAAGCTCTGAGGCATCCATAATACAGATGGACATAAGCCATTCCAGATCAATAGAAGTATTCATCCTATTACTTAAGCCACACACCACTCAAGTTCAATTGCTAAAACTGCATCTTTCTCAGGTTTTTAACCAAACTATAAAAGTGTGTTCTTCTACCATTACACAGACAAACCAATGAAAGAGGAGGCCTCTCAGAGCTTACAACGAAAGAACAATTTGTAGCAGGGTTATACAAGCTTGAGTTTGATACAGCCTCTTACTGGAAGAGTATGGGCTTGAATCCCTTCCACCAACACGCTGATGTGAGTATTTCTTTTTTCTTCTACTTCATTTGCAAAGAATAAAGATACTTAATATGTGTGGACTTCAGCTACTAACTGCATAGGTTGAACTTTATTTTCAGTTTAAAATATTTTCACATTAACACTTTAAATCCACAGTCTCAAAGCTTTGTAGGAACACAGTCATGACAGAACCTAGTTACTAGCTTCCCCACAAGTCTCAAAGCTCCTCAGTGCATTATTTATGGAGAGGTTTTCATTCCTTCTACCTCTACTTAAGCCCATGATTGTTTTTGTGATTTTTCTAAGTGTTTGAGGGACAACGAGTGGAGTACTCTGTGAAGTCCCCTGGGAAAAGCATTGATCTGTCTTTTGGACACAACATTTTCTTGGCTACAGACAATGTTCATAATTTAGATTTTTAAAGAAACAAAAGTATGTAATACGTTCTGGAGGCTTGGAGCCCCAGTTTACAACAGAAAACAAAATAAGGTACAACATGCCTCTTTAATTTGCCTAGGACAAATAAACTGGTTAAGAGGAAGGTGTTCCAAACCAGGTACTGCTGAGGGATTTGGGGGCTGTCTGCTTCCCCTCAAAGGCATTAGTGCTTTCCTATGACCTTTCAGTAGCAGCAGCTCTGTATTAGTTGTTTGTTGGACTGTGAGAGACCTGCTTAGCTGTTCCTGATCTCCGTGAAGAAAAGGTGGCTAACGCTTGGATTAAATTCTCTGTCTTCCAACAAATGAAAGATGACATTCTTATACTAGACGATAATGAAGGTTAGAAGGCTAGACAGCCTTGCCTTCTGTGGGAACTGAAATAAAAAAGGGAAGAAGAAAGATTTACAGCATGTAAGTGAATTGACTGTATATCAAGATAATGGTTGACTGGAAATTAATTTAATCTACAGTTCCTTCTTTCTTAAAAATAAGTCTCAGTAGAGAACACATTTTGTGCAGTTCACTGGTTGTTTCATATGCATCTTTTTTATTAATGTTGAAAGGAGCACAAGCTGTGCATCACAGAATGCTATCAAACTGTCTATTTTAACAGCTGACACCTCTCATCTCACAACACAAAGTAACGTATTATGTGGAGTGAGGAATCAAAGGACAGGATGTGCTGGTCAGGGAGATTTTAATAGGGCTGTGGTAAATCATTCATATGTAAGGTTATTATCATGCTGTGGCCAGATAACTAATGCAGTCTTTCTCTAACTACTAGATTTTGAATCAGAACTAAAGACACTCATTGTTTTATACTCTGGCCTAATGATAGCTAGTGCAGCACTGTTTAATTCTGTTCCTTGAAGTAGAGAACATAGTACGAGTAACAAAAGCATTCCAATACTTGAAAGAATGGGCAAATAGGCTAGCTTTTTTTTTTTTTTAAATAAAGAAAATTACTGGGGTTCATAGAAGACCTTCATAAGGAAACAAGAAAGTCTTGCTGTTTATGAGTACCAACAAGGAAATGCCAATCTGGATAATAAATAAATTGAATAAAGTCTTAAATAATGTGACATTTATACCTTTAATAAAGGGTATTTAACCAGTGGATAAACTGTGTGTTACAAGCAGTCACACTTCAGAGTGAGATTATTTCTGAAGTCTTATGTGAAATTACATACAATGATCACAATGGTTCCATCTAGGCTTTTATCTAGAGATCACTTCTCATTTTGTCTCATATTAGTTTTTCCTTTTTCCAGGTGGTATTCACAGCTAATGATGCTGGTAATCGGCGTTACAAGATTGCTGTTGTGCTCACTCCCTTCTCTTACTCAACCACAGCAGTAGTTAGCGAGCCAGTGGAATAAAAGCTGACATTGAGCACGAAAATTCAGTTGTATAAATTAAAATTTCCAAAAATGATAAGAACTTGGTATCTGAATGTATCAACAGCTTCAGATTTCATAGTAAATCACTAACAGTAAGTTTTTTATTCACTTTGTTAACTTTAGGAAGAAAGTGTATTGACTTTGTTTTCAAATAGTCTTCTGAATTGAAGTATTCTGCATTTCTGTATTGCCAGTATTGCCCTTCTGAATAAAAGTCTAGGATTTGAAAAAAACACATTAACCTCAGAAAAAAAATGTATTGAAATCTCATTATGGGGACTCGGAGAATAAAGCAGTCTTCCATGAAGCTGATAAACTAAATTCTTCTTGCAAAGGAATTGAACAAAACACATCTGTGAAAGGTGTCTCATGAAAAGCAAGCAGACAGAAAATACAGTCCACCACTACCATCTCCTATGTTTTATTAATGAAGCTCACAACAGATGAAGTCACATGGGATTACTCACTCAGGGCCTCACATAATTATCAAGATAAACTCACCTCTCAATTCTGATTTTGGAGACATAGAAGTGAAAGCAGGTAAAGGTGACAGAATAGCAGAACAGCATTTACAGATGCTAAGCAGACTACAGATACTTAAAATGCCTTCTTTCCTGTTTTCCAATATATCATAACTCGTAACATTTTCAAGAACAGACCAGAGGCCTGTGTTTCAGAAAAGTATATCACTTGAAGAAGTTTATTCATGTATTTGCAGAAAATTCTGCAAATACTTTCCCAAGTTAAAGTGCTCCCCAGAATTACTTGCATACCTCAAACCATCAGACATTTTCATAATAGCTGTAAAATGCAAACAAAATTAAGCATAACTGATGAATCCTGAGAAAATCAGTTTCCTATTTAATGCCAGAAGAAATATGGATGAATCCTTCTATTCCCATTCTAGTAATTCCTATATATAGGGTAGAACCATTAGGGGATTCAACAGAAGAACAACCCTGTCTTGGAAAAGTATGCAAAAAGGTTAAGTCACTTAAACTAATAAAGCCCAAAGCTGAAAGCCTGTAAATACAAAGAAAGGGAAAATGCCCTGCCTGCCTAAGGCCTGATCCCATCACAGCCTAACCTGATGAATTTGGACAGGTGTGTCCTTTCTTTTTGCTGTTGCTTTGGGGTACTGAGCACTAAAAAAACTAGCATTTTGTCTAGAAACAAACCACAAAGATAATATCTTTTCCACAGAATCTCAGAAAAAACAAACCAACACAATCTTTAGAACATTATATTTCATAAAAGACAATGATAAAAAAGTACAAACATTTTCATGAACAACAAAAAAACCCAAAACTATGATAGTACACAGGAAATTCCCAGCATTTGTTTCAGTGCATTTTTTCATTGAGCCTATCTTACATACCTCTACAAATAAAATAATCTTAAGTACACTTCCGCTTGCTGATATGCAATGGATCGTTTTAATTTTTTTTAACAGCTGGCTCATTAGTAACCCACTACAACAATTAGTAAACATAACAATAGAAAAATAGAGTGGCAAGATCCAAGAAAAAGGACATTTTGCACTTGCTTTTCAACACACTGCCTATTTGCAAAATGGACTTTATATTTTATTCTCCTACTTAAATTTGAAATATAGAAAATGGGCTTGAGAGTATCTTAGCATATTAACCAGATTCTACTTTTAATAGTTCTGTAATGTTTTTACTTGCGAATTTGCAAGACCTTCAGAATCTTGTAAAATACTTCCTCCTTCTTCTCCCTCCATATTCACTCCTTGAACACATCCCTTATTTGCCTTGTCAGCAATTCAAAAGCCTATGTGATTGGCTTCTCTCTACATTTTACAAGAACCATGAAATTATCAAAAGGAATGTGCACAACTCTTAGTTCTGCATTGTATTTATTTGGTTTGAAGGCACTGTCTATGTTAAAATTCACTACAGAAGAGTACTGAGTTCAGACAGGTAGTATACAAACACTATTTTGATGTAACTTTAGATGGCAACTTCTAAAACTTCTCAACAAAGTGATAAAAGGTTTTTAGAGAAGAGTGTTGGTCAACAATTCATAATTTAACATCCATCATTTTGGGGCACCAAAATGCAAAATTTTTAAGAACTCAGCTATATGTCACAATCCATTTACATACTGGTTTAATTCACATTTTTCTAGGACCGTACATGATCAATCACTTAAAGCTGTAAAGTTATATTAGTTCAGCCACAGCATATATGTAATATAGTATGCATATATGTAAGTATATATACATATATATGAATTAGATTGCATTAAATTGCACATAAATTTCACAGAATACCTAAGAAATGGGAACAAAAGCATGCTTCAGAAAACAGTACAGACCTACAATACCAAAGGATGTTTCATAACTGTAGATGTGAAATTGTAGGTGCACCTGTACTGAAAACCAGAAATCACTTCAAAATTACATGAGGGATTTAAAAATTTATTCAACTGTTCTTAAAGAACTGTATTAATCTGCCATGAAATAAGACTAATATTATTTTGAAGATATAATTTTTTTCATACAGTGTATTATCTCAGCTTTCTCCATATGGTTCAGAATGTTCTATACACCCAGTTATAGAAAAATCTATCAGGAGGTGAGCAAATCTCTTAAGCATGCTTTTGAAGGATGTTTTCTTCACTTTATGCTTTTAGTTATTCTCATTGTATTACATCATTCCTAAAGCATATTAGATTAACTGGTAGATATTAAGGTAATTCCTGTATGGTATAAAATATCTCTTACAATTGTTCTCAACTACTAAATTAAATAATAATATTTCTACTAAATATTTGGGATGCTTACAGCTAAGCTCATAACGTTACTGAAGGATGGCTAAGGGCAAAATTTGCTGCTGGGATGCCAAAGAAATAAAAGGTGTTTATGGCAAACAAAATATAAAAAGCACCACACCATCTGTGGCAGCAATTTAAGGTACCAACATATAATAATGACTTAAAGTTAGGATTCTTTGTCAACACTCTTACAGAACACTCTATGGATAAACAATCCTTATTATATATACTGCTTTCCATTCTTTATGGGAGCAGAAGTCAGTCTTTGGTTCCTAAAGAGTTGAGTAACTGTGACAAACAAAACCGTTTAATATATCTTGGTCACTATATTCGCATTAACATAGAAAATAAATGACCTGGTCCTTTTCCTTTGTATTAACAAGGGATGTAAAAAAATATTAGTAAAGATAATAACGCTTAGCAGTGGGATACTTTTAGGTAGCATAACATTACAAACAAAGAGAAAATAAGAAGATAAGGAAAGAGGCTAGTTACTCATACATTTAACACCACAAAAATAGAGAAACAGACAGGACCAATCCTTAGCGGGACTGTGCAACCTCAATCTCATTGACAGTCATTGACTTGAGGATCCTCAGTGCATCATAGAAGCACTCAGCACTCTACCAGGATAGGCCCTTAAATAGCTATATTTAATAATATATTATGAGTGGAATTATAAAAAGCACTTGAGATTGGCCTGCTTTCTGTTCCACTTATGTCATCACCATCCTCATCAGCAGAACAGCACGACCAACACTGTGCTTCTGAGAATCCCACAATGCAAGCATTTCGACTATCAGAATTATGTTTTATTATTCTCTTAAAAATCTAACTTTAATATTCTTCCAATGAAGACACATTTTTGGCTCTTCTGATTTTGGAGGAATAAAAGTGCTGTTTACTAGAATTTAAAAAAAAACAACAACAACAAAAAAAAAAGAGAACAATACCAAAATACTGTACGCACCCAGACACATCGTTTTAGGCATTAAAATCCCTGACATTGACACTAGTGGCACACTTGGATACAGTTAAGAGTTCCTGTAGATCATAATATGCAACAACTGCAAGATTTTCTGTAATACACATGCAATATGCATATAAATACGATTCAGATGGCAGGCAGGGTATCATAAAATTTTGCTGGCAATAAATAAAATCAAAAGCTTTCTTTCTAGCAGGTTCATATAAGAATTTGATTTTTCTAAATAGATATGCAGAAGGCCTAGAGCTCAAAACTAGTATAACAGTTTACAGTCATAGCTGGCCAACAATTAATATTTCCTTCATTTCACATAAGGTATAACCTTTTTATAAGCATACTTACATTTTACACTTGTTCTTTCATGCTAATAAAAACATTCCTATAGAATTCAAACAAGAACACACTCAAATACATACTGAAGCATAAAATATTGAACAATTGAAAAGCAATGTACACACATTAATTTACATCACATATTTACAAAACACATTTTAAAAAGAAACAAAAGCATTCATTTAAATATGAGGAGGGGCAGTTTAGTATAAAAAATTCCTGGAAGAGGCCTCTGTCCTCGCTTCCAGAGAAGCTACAAGTCTGTTTCTGCAGTTTATATAGTTGAGTAGTTAAGATAGAGAGTGTGAAGAATGAAGGCTTGAACAGTAGTCTCATGCTGTAAACATCTGAGTGGTAGCTGCTGGCTCTTCTTTCAGACCAAAACATACAGTACATACAATCACTTCTCATCCCAAATATGCATCATCAGTTGGCCAAAAAACTCTAATTCTAAGCTGTTGTTTGTTGGTTTTGTTTTGTTTTACAGTGTTTATCAGTAGCTTCCAGTGTTAAAAGTTTATTCTGGTAGGATTCTTGCCATTCCACTTCCATCAATAGTCTCTAACAGGAGCAAGTTCTGGTAGGAGATTAACAGTTATATTTTTATACAATCTACTGACAAGTATTTTAGGAGTATATACTAAATTGTTCAGCCCATCAATATACTGACGTTCTCTGGAATACCTCAGAAGTTTGTATCTGCAGAAGGAGTTGGAAGAAGAAAAATGAGAAAAATTTGCAAGAAACAATTCAGCTGATGCTAGACATGATACTGTGACAGTCATTTAATTTTCAAGTATACCTTAAATTCTGAAACTATTTTTCAGACCCTTGAAATTGACAAGTAACCTACCTTAGGTTTAAAACAAGCTTTTAAAGTTTTTAATACAATTAGATTTTATGGTCACATATACAAGTTAACATTAGGACTAAATAACACAGGAAGCATTCAATACATAAGCTTCTCATGGTTCCTAACAAAACAGATTTTTAAAGATTATTCAATTTCTTCATGTTTTTTTGCTATAAAATTCAACTAACGAGTTCAGCGAAGATTTAGGAATCTTCACTATTCTTCATTACACATTTAATGTCTGAAATTATTTTCATTTCACTCTTGAGACTCCTGTATTTGCAAACATCTAAATCTGAGGTGATTGAACAAAAAGTTCTCCTCCCCCCAATTATCCATATACACATTTTCATGTCCTATAACTGATTTACTCATCTCTACTGTGCATGCCTATAATTTTATTCATAATTCAAAACTATGAATAAAAGAGAAAAAATATGCTCTCAGAAAAAGATGACAGAATTGAACAGTATTTCTAGTTGCCTGAAAACACTTATCATAAATCCTTTATTTTGTGTTTCACCTTCTAAATTTTATGTGTAGTTCATCTGTTGCATTCTGGTTTCTATTCCATTCCAGGGCAGCCTGAACCTACTGGTCAGTTTAAGTGTTTTGTATCTTTGTAGCAAAAGAAAGGAACCCCAAAAGAAAAGGTTTAAATCAACATATGCAGGAAATGAGAAGAGCTGTATCTCAAAAAAATAATGAAATATGAGGGAAGAAACCAATCCTTGAGGACTTTAAAAGTCATTTTTCATGCAGGAGTCCTTTGCCCTAGTGGCACTGCTTCCTTTAGCAAAATATCCAAAATAGCCAACTAATGGAGCCCTGCCAGCACTAATGCCCAAACTATTATGGAACAACAACATTATGGATCAAAGGTTATGATGATAATATCTTCTGACATGCAAATTTAGTCTCCCTCATAGTTAAATTAAAAAATATCTGAACAGCAAACATAATGTATTTAAGAAAATACAAATTATAGCACCAAAGAGGAAATAACACTGATAAGAACTGACTGCTTATTCATATGTGTGGATGCAAAAAAAAAATTTTACATCTTTAGCTGTAGTATTAGATTATTTCTGTTTTTCTTACCGTCCTAAAAACTGGACTTCTCCTCTGTGATGATGAGGAATGGATTTGTACTTCCCTAAATCCCCTTCTGGTCTTGTTACATTGTATCCAGCATAGTGAACCCTGCAGTATAACACATAAACGTTTGTAAAAACATCTTCTTACAACTTGTCATACAAGTTAAAGTGGAAAATGCACATCAAATATTTTAAGGCTAAGTCTTTATGTTCACTGATATTCCCTTCCTAAAAAAACACGCAACACACCGAACCCAACAACTAAAAAAGCTGGCAAAACAAAGTGCAAAATAATAATAATTTCATATTTAATATTTCCTGCTTGTTCCAGCATAAAAACACTAAAAAAGTAAAAAACAAACTTGCCCTTTAAAAGATATCACTTTATATATAAAACTCTAAAAAAACCTCTTTATCTATAAAATTCTTTCTCTAAACAACTGATGCAGACACTTCCAACGACTCAGTTAGAGTACTTTAGACTCATTCACTGTGAGCAGTTGGCAATGCCATGAGCAGGGTTGTCTGTTGTCCACTCTGGGATTATCAATATACTCACAAATTAACCTCTCTCTCAAGCACTGCCCCTAAGACATGAAACTCATGCTTACACTACATGTCTGTGGATGGTATTTCATAACGTTAGCAGTTAAGAGTGATGCAATGTACTTATTATGGTTACCTGTTGTTATATCTGTTGTTACAAGATCTAGCTCTTAAGAACCTGCTAGTTGTCCCCAGGCCAAGGAAAAAGAACATCATACTTATTCCGTCAAATGGTATATTCTGATATTTCTGAAGCAAACTCTGTAGAATTTCTCCATTTAAAACAAATTACAAAAATATAACAAGTGACAGGACAAAAAGCACCTAATTGGTCTCAAAGGTTGGATGGCACAGAAAGACCTGAGCACGCAAACCTCACCTGTTCCAAAGATCATCATCTTCTCCACCCCATCCCCAAAAGGCATTTGGAAAACCATTGATCTTCTTGAATTGTTCCACTGTGAGGCCACTTACACCACCAAAGAACTCATTGTATGGAAGGCTGGAAACAAAAGACAAATTCTATACTGTTAGCTGAACTTTGATAGGTAGGCCTCTCTTTGAACAATACCTTTCCAAAAAGCAAGAGCCCCAAGCTAGGACATGACCAGAGGCTGAATGTATTCACCAAGGGAAACTGGCTATGGAGTGCCCGCATTAAGTAGCATACAGCAAGCTGAACAAAAGGTTTGCAGTAGTGTCTGATTTGCATAAAAGGTGCTCCTAAACTGTAGCTGCTATTAGTATCACACATATGAAACAAAAATATACTGGGAATTTCAGATGGCTAATTTTGACCCACAGTTGAAGTGTTAAGTGAAGCCCTCAACCTATTTATGTTGACACTATTCAACTGAAAAACCCCTCTTTAATCTACTGAAAAATTGCAAATCAGTAAGGCATCAATTAAATAATTTTAATTTATGACTATATTCTACAGAACTGTTAAAACTTAAGAGAAACAGTTTAACAGTACCTATTAAACAGTGAATGGCATGCTGATTTAAAAAAATAATTTTCCAGTTTTTAAAAGATAAACTTTCAAATCAAAAGGATCTACAGGCTTTCCTGTCAGTATTTGCTAACACATATAATTAAGCAATAAGCAGTTGGCCAACATGAACAGCCTATCCATAAAACATACTATGCCCCAGACAATGTGATTTCCAGTCCTCCAAACACTGTCAAATCTAAAAAAAAATTAAAACATTTAAGTATCTATATTTACTTCCATCAATATTAACTTGCATCCTTAACCCAGAAGCTGCTACAGTAAAGTAGCTTTCTTTCAGAAGCAGCACACAATTTCATGAAACAAAAGTCTCTCGGAGACACTTCCAAATCTGGAACCTTCAAGGAGTTAAGACCATTTACAAAAAGATTTACCATTGCTTAGGACACAATTGCCACACTGAATAACTCCAGAATGCAAGAGGAAAGAAAATAGAAATAGACAATCATGTAATTTCAGATCTCTGTGGAAACACAGGATTCAAAACATCTTAACAGCATGTGGAGAAGATTGCAATTATATTTGCCTTTCAACATGTTACTGAAAGAGCAGGTGTTTTAACCCCCTCCTGCCTCTCAAAAAACCCATATACATACCTCAAAAATTACCAAAAAATAAAACATTGCTAACCCAAAACCAGACCACCAACCAACACCAAAACCAACTGGAATATGACAGTTAATGGGACTTTTTGAGGTTATTTCTTATTTTATAAATCTAGTTTTGTTTATAGAAAATTTATCAATTTTGTAAATATTTACCTATGTAGACATTATATAAATGAATTGTTTTATAAGTACATACAAAGATAGAAGAAATCTCTTATTTATTCATAGGTGCTTATTTATTTATTATTAAGTACACATGAAATCTTTAAACATTAAACTGCTGATTGGTTGGCAACCTGAAGTCCAGACACAGAGCCATGGTTTCAAGGCATTGTTTTTCATCTGTTAATTGACCAGGTTGTCAAGTAGATTAATTTCACAAATAGAGTCCTGGATAGCAAATACATACATGTAGCAAGCAATAAGCTACAGCTTCCTGTGAAGTGATTCCAAGAATGTCATGAGATAGCAGAGTGTTAAGAAGCAAGTGGCACATATTAATGTAAACTGACAGAAGAGAAAGAGGTAAGAAAAGTGCAGGTCCCACTACATTCACCCAATGTCAGTCAAGACTGAGAGACAACATACAAAATGGTATAGCAGTGAGAAAATCTTCAGTTTAAAAAGCAGTATGAAACAGAAATAAAAGTATACATTTATCAGAAAATAAAGACACTATTGCTGTGATATTTTGCTGCAGATTTTCTGCTTTTCTTTGGTAAAGCCAGCAGAAATGTTTATGTAGCCTGAAATAATTTCTAGTAAGTTAGGTAAGATTTTCTCCCTTGACATACAAAGCCATTTTTTTTGAGACCAACATCATTGCAGCAAGCTCAACATTGAAAATCATAAATATTATCTTCTAATTAGTAACACATCAAATGTAGAAACTAAATTTAAATCTTTCTTTTATTAATTATTCATTCCTATAAGTAGCATAGTAGGAGGCTGCTTTGCTGTTTTCACCTACTGTATATATATAGTGTCACAAAATTCATACTTTTAAATATTTCTGAGTATTTAAGAAATAATGTGAATAAAACCATTTACTTACATGTACATGTACTTGTCCAGCTTTGCTGCAAAATGGCGTGGCATTTCTCCACATCCATAGTAATTTCTGTCATTTTCAGGTAAGTGATCCACATCATGGAATATTATGCAGTCCCAGACAGCATCCTTCATAGCCTCTTTGAAGCCAACATTAAAGAGCATTGCACGATTAAAAGGTTGTGTACCTGTCTTCACACAGAAAACAAAGGATACATTGCAAAAATCAAGAGGAGACAAAAAATTCCATACTATGAGAAAAACATACTCTAACACACACAGAAAAAATAAAAATTGACAATGATGCCTCTTTTGACCGGCAGCCCATATAGGTTGGCTGCACCCGAGGATGGGGTTTGCCCTCCTGGCTGCCAATGCACACATTGCTGAGTCCTGTGAGTCAGGAGTTAGCCTGGCTCCTGCTGCCAAATAGCACCCCCAGAACCCTTTGGGCAGGGCTGATCTCCAGGCACACACTCCTCTCCCAGTTTACGCTCGTGCCTGGCTTTACTCCATCCTAGGTGCAGAGTCCAGCATTTTGACTTATTAAATTTCATCCCATTAATCAATGCCCAGTGCTCCAATTTATCTAGAACCCTCTGCAAGGCATCCCATCCTTTAAAAGTCAACCACAACCTCCCAGCTGGATATTATCAAGAACTTGCTGATGGTGCATTCAGCTCCTGCATCCAGTGAATGTAAGGCCCTGGAACTGAGCCCTGAGGAACACTGCTGCTGACCTACTTTTTTGCCTTGAAAACTTACAACTTCAATAGATTCTAAGAGGCCATCTTATTACCTCTATATTACCTTATATAGCCTATATTTGAAGAAAAGCATTGTGTATCCAGCCACTGCTCAAGATGAGGAATGGAAATAGAGCTTTATTTTTTCATTTAAAAGAGTATAAAAGTAGAGAAACTATTTAAATTCTGGATTCATCCAAACCTTGGTAAGAATATCAAACCCCTTTTAGTAAGGAATCTTGAAAGTCACTTTTCAAGTAGATGCTCTTACCTGCTCAACAACATAGAAGGCAAATTCCAGCCGCTGCTTCTGCAACATTGGTATCAGATGACGGAAAAAAATTGGAAGATGCTCGTGACGATTCCGAAAAGGAATAAGGATAGCCACCTTCAGAAAAAGAAGAAAAAAGCTATTATAACAGCATTATAAAACTTAAATTTTTCAATAAAGATCAAGTTTTCTATGGCTTTTCAACTTTTACATTTAAATTGGCTCAGTGTTTTACATGTTGGTTCCCCCAGGAAAGTGTGCTGAAAATTTGCTCAAATAATTAAGAAAAAAAATTTGAATAAAAAGTAAATAAGATTTTCCTTTTATGCTCACTTGCTTCTAGTTATACTTCAGGCAACAGACACATAGGACATATTTGCATCCATATGATGAAATGTTTGGTAACTACAGCTAATGAACCCTTAAAAGTTCTTGATGATCCATTTCAAATTTTTCTCCTAGCTGAAGTTTCTTCTTGAGCACAGATGGCATACTACAAATACTATAAGATACTACATATACAGCACAAAGACTGAGTGCTTGCAATGGTAATTTATTCTTAGATACCAACAAGAAGAAATAAACCAAAACAGAAAATCAGCATCTAACCTTCCACCGTGGCTTACAGTCATTTGGTTTCCAGTGTCCTCCTGGTTTAATGTCTAAATCTTTTGAAAACAGTCGCTGAATTTCATCAAAACTAATTTCACTCATATTAACATCAATAAGGCCTCCTAAAGAGAGGAAAAAAAAAAAAACAAACCTATATATTAATTTCAATTAAGAAAATTGACCTAACACTACAAGGAATGTCATAGACAAATGGCATCAGAAATTTGTAGTTATACTACCTACAGAAAAAAAGAAACAATTTATACTATCCTCCTAATCTTTCATTCTTACAGAACGAAGTTCTAGTGTTTCCAAAAACAGACCTTCCTTCCATGAAACCTATAAAGAAAATATTAATTTCAAAGGACATAGAACAAGCAAAGTAATTTGAATTCTGCATCTCTTGCAGAAAATTTGGGTTGCCTTTCATTTCAAGTACCACTTTTAACAATTCTACATCACCTGCACTAGTGAACCTTTACTCAAATTCTGTGTGCCTTCCTGCTCTTCTTCCACATTAAAGGAAAATGTATCATCACTACACTCAACAAACTTCCTCAATTTAAATTTTAGATGATATGCACATTTCATGTAGTCTTCATCCAGTAATTCACCACTATTTGTTTCAAAGCAATTCATAGCAAAGGGCTGAATTTGAGAATTACCATTGGTAGAACTAATGACCCCAATGGGAAAAGCATTTGCAAAAGGCATGAAAGTGAAATTCAGTAAGTTAATGAATAAAGGCCCAAATATGATTTGAAAAAAATCAAGTTAGTACCTACTGTGAGAAAATATTAACATTAGTTGACAGCTGAAAGTTGTCAGTCATTAGCTTATGCATGTGTAAAAAGTTCAAAACTGGAAATAATGATTCATAGTAAATACCCTCAAAGGCAATAGAAAGAAGCAAGGAAATCTGGGGAGAAGACTAATGTAATACTCATTAGCCAGAAGTTCAAGTTTATCTTCAGCAACTACTACACTCTAAATCATCACATAAAAATCTTGCAAGAATTTTCTGGCAAACACCATAAAATATTATTCTTATTTTTGTCTACAAAGTTAAGTGCTTTGGTGAGGGATGGTTTAAAGTCAGTCCAAAAATCACTCCCATTTTCTCCCATGTGTCCATACACAAAAGATGCTATTTGTGCCAAAGAGATCATTTGTGTCACCAAATTGACTAGTTGTGTAAATCTTTTGAAAATATTGAAATTTTTGGAACATACTAGGAATAACTATCGTTTTCAGAAGAAGGCAGAAGATACTGCAAGAGCTCTTTTAGTTTGGGATATGATTAAATATAGTACTACTTGCAAATGAAGAAGGCAACCTTTTTTAATGTAAAATCATAGGTGAAAAATTATCAACAACAGTATACTATGGAGCTATTTCAAGAGAAGATTTAAAGAAACCCATATTAATTTAATTATTTTAGGAAAAAAGGAAACCTGGTAGTTGCTAAAAAACCTGTATAGATAGACACTAGAACAAGCTAGTCCCACAGAGATTGAAATATAAATTTTAAAATAATTAAAAATTAAAATAATTATTTAAAAATAAGCTTAGACTATCATAATGGTTACATCTGAAACTCTTCAATAACCCAAAAAAGAAATCTTTTGAAACATAGAATCAAGGTCAATCAACAAAGGACTAGTAAATAAATATGTACAAAATAAATTTTTAAAAATTAAAAACTAAATTTTAAAAATCAATTTCAACTAGCAAGAGACAGAAAAGCAACAAGAGCCTTTCAGTTCAAATACAGAATCTAAAAGGAAAGTAAAGATAAATAAAGGTCAATTACTATACCAGAAAGGGAAGGAAATAGCACATGATGTGATTCAGATACCTCAGTATTCTGAGAAAAGTTCAGATGTGATCAGATGACTACAGAGTTTAAATTAGAAAGAAACATCAAATGGTAGGACAGTATTTAGATAAAGCCTTTAGATAAGGGTGCTTTTAACTCCATGAGACATGATGAAATTCCATCCAGAGTGTTTAAAAAGAAGCTATAGTAAAACCTGAAGTGTTGGTACTATCAAAAGCACACAGGAGATGAGTGAATAGAAATCAGCATTTTTTCCCCTGTCACTGGTGGGGGGCAGGAGAAAGCATCTCTGTAAATAACTGCACTTATTATTCACTAGTTCCATCAGGGTCTAGCAGGCGGCAATAAAACATATTTATACAACCCACAAAATAAGAAACCTAAGAAAGCAAAAAACATTTTGAAGAAGAAAATCAGGGAAAAATTAATTCAACAAATGAGATAGACATAGAAACCAATAAAGTAAAATTAATTTAAAGTAATAAAGGATGGTTTCTTACTGAAGGAAAAATGAAGCATGCAAAACAAAACAAGCAATAACTGGCTATGCTGCCAGGTAGTTTTACAGTTTATAATGGATTGCACATTAATATGAGCCAGCACAATGTAATTGTACAAAACCAGAAAATCTCATCCTGGAATGTATTAACTGCTGCTGTGTGGGAAAAAAACCTAATTTTTCCAAAACTAATTTGTTTTATAACCAGGATTTAAGCCAGTTATGATGCTTTAGAAAGAAATCAAATTAAGGACAGTCTACAGTGCAAAAAATTCAAGAATTACAAGAGCTTTAGAAACTATGCAGTCTAGAAAGGTTGGGATTATCAGTTTATCTCTAAAGGAACAGACAGATTCTTGCACTGCTCTATATCAAAAAATGGTGTTTTGCTTACAAATTACAGCAGCACTGCCCAACCAGTGGGTTATAACCTGTTCTACTGAGTCATACAACAAAGGCAATAGCTGTTCCTATTTTAAGAGCCTATGTACTTACGTACTAAAATCAAATATGATTTTACCATGCTCCTTTCATGATATAAATTTGACAAGCTGATGCAAAGAAGAGAAGATGAACTTCTATAATAACCTTAGACTAATTAAACATTCAAAATATGCACAATTTAACACTCTTTCTTGCCTGGCTATCTCACACTTCCTACATTTCATTAAATTAAAAGATCTTCAGAGATGCTTTATTTAGATTATAATTAGAAAGAGAGATGATGATTAAAAAGTCATACATGGAAACCAAAAAAGGGAAACACATATCCCTTGGTTGAAAAGCAACTTATTCAGTGAATTATTTTCTATTAAAATTATTATTTCTCTATTAAATTAAACAGGATAGAAGTAGTACAGAGCAATTACTAACAAAAAAAACACCACCAACAAAAAAAAGGTGGTAAAAGCAAAGCAGCAACCAGGAGATCCATAGAGAAATTACTAGTAGAATTATTTAGTTTTGAACTAATCTAACAGAATTCCACCTGCCAGATACCCTGAAAGTGACATGAAGAATACTAATTTTATACATTTTTCAATCAGCAGAAACATCACATCTTGTTTCTCTGATTATCCAGATTTGCCATTTGCCGAAATTTTTATGTTTCAAAAAGTAGCTAAAAATTTGCTATTGAAATAATTTGGTTTTATTTGTTTAGATGTTCAATAATATCCAAAAAGGTGATTTTGAAAGTCAAACCCTGTGTCTGGAGGAAAAGAGGTTGAAATAAGTATATTATCATACCATGGGACTAATTACTACGTGGCTTAAGACAGTTTTCTGTATTATTTAGTTTCATAAGCAACAGCAACTGATCCATACTTTTGGCTCCATGTCTGTATATTTAAAATATAAAACAAAGCTTAGAATCTGACATTATTAAGAAGAAACACAGGTAACAGGCACTGTTTCTGTTTTCTTCAACAGATAAACTCAGTTGAGATTAAAAAAAATATTATAATGGAATCTAGATTATCCTAATAAAATCTTTGAAGAAAAATTGATCAGATTTCAGTTCAGCTGCCAGTAACCTTTTTTGGTATGATATGGATCTGAACTGCTATATTAGATATCTAATTAATTGCTCATGCTGAATGACAGCCCACAGATTAAGCCAGGTGTCTAAAAGACAAGAGGTTAGAATTCTGGAATGCATTACAAATAACTTCAGAAACTATGTGATATTTTCTCTCTTACAAATCAGTAGTTCAATTATTTGATTTCAAATTAGTAAAGGTGATTAATAAAGAGACCAAAACTTCAGTAACATATTAGTTACAGGTAAACTTCTGCTAAGCATCATTGTGCATTATCAGATGTATTTTATTCATTAATTTCTGTTATATACTTAGACTCCTTACAATTTTATTTTATATTAAAAAAACTGGGTTTTGTTGAAAATACAGTTTCATTTACTAGATAAACTTTCAGGTCACTTTAAAACTTACTCATGTAAGGCAGTTTCTCTGGACAAGGCTGATAAGGAGAGTAGGTGAAGTTCTCTGGAAGATACATTGTTGTTTGAGCAACACAGTCACTAGAATTGCTTCCTTCAGGATAATCTTAAAAAGAAGAATTGATTTCTGTAAAAAACTATGTTACCCACTGAAATTGTAACTCATCATCATGCAGGTGAGAGCATTAATTTTTAGCTAACAAATTCCTAGCAGCATGATTTTAAAAACATTTTATTACTCTAGAGGAATAATAATTAAGTACAAATATCTTTCTTATAGCTAATAGAAATATTTCCTACAGAAGTGAACTGATAAATAGTAACTATTTGACCTTGACTCCAATTTCAGAGAAGTAGGATTTGGGTCTAAGTTTTCATAATCGAGCTATGTCATTAATGATTGGCTTTTTTTAAAAATTGAAAAAAGAGGTCTTTTAAAAAATACATTAAAAATATTCTTACCTGTGCCATTCAGTGTAGTATTTTTGTTAGTGTACAGTCTTATCATGTGTCCTATTGTTTTTACATTTTCTCTCAACATTATACCACGAGCTTGCACCATAAAGAGATATGTGTTTGCTGATAAAACAAAAAAGCAATTTTGAATTTGTATTAAAACATTGTATTTCCAAATTATTCTAACATACATCTACAATGTGTTCAACATTTTTTACTGCGTCTGAATCCATGGTCAGTGAACAATAATTTTTTGAGATTAAGGTCCACAGAGTGAAAACTAACAACAACAATAGAAAAGAATGGCTCTATTCAAACCCAAAAACTACAGATTATCAATACACATTTTATATGACACTTTCATTTCTCTTTAACTAACACAAAGCAACTGAGAGTGACAAGAAAATTTAATTTATCAATAAAACATTTTCATATGTAGATACACATCTCATATATAGATCTACAAAAAATAATTTAAATATAGGACAAAAAAAGTCTAGAAAATCTTTTAGACCCATATAATGGTTCCTTTTTTACTCACTAGTTAACACAACTTCCAGTCAAAATGTACTGTTTATTCATTCATTCCAAACAGCTGCTTTGTTATACAACTGTTACAAATCTCTGCCAATCTCAAAGTATTAATGTTTTATAATTATACATGAAATATTTATTATAGCCATCAAGAGTGAGTAAATCAACATTCTGAGTAATTAAGTGACTCAGTAACAACAACAGCATGAAATATTCCTCTGTCTCAATCTTGCACCCAAAGTCCCAAATACAATCTCAAGACATTTCTTTGTATTCAACGGAAGTTAGTAAGGTAGAAATGAAGCTGCATTTATATCTGAGTGAGCAAATGCCTACCCAGGACTCAAAGAGCTAAAGAAATATTGCAAAGGGAAGGACTAATGGTCAAAGGGATCATCTGTTACTTCACCTACATTGAGCACCCAGTTCTCTGGGGAATATTTGGCTCCCTGTAACTAGCAACCACCTCAACAACAAAAGAATGCTCTGCATCTTTGAGGGCAAGAACCAAACATACCAGGGATGAAAAATAAGTAAAGAGATTAAAGAAAAGTTAGAGAACTATCTCAGGAACTCCATCAGATGGCCCAGCACCAGTGGCATGACACAAGTAACTCCAGATCAACCAACAACTTCTTATAGCCTGACACAGAGAGACCAGAGTTAGAGAGAGCTGTGTATGAGGGACTGGGGGCATTTCCAGAGGAAAACACAGTGATTAATTCCACCACATTAGCAAACAATACTACCAACACCCACAGAGATAAAAAACCAGCTTAATCTTTCAAGGAATTGTATTTCAGAGTCCTACAATAATGTTTTAATTTTTTAATGAATGAATGGGGAAGGCTGTCCTGGCTTTCAAAGAACTCCTTATTAAAACAAGGAATATTGACAGCTAAAAAAGAGGTTCTGAACATGCCAGGTGCCATGAATGGCATGTAATTCTCAAACCCTTGGCCAGCATGACTAACTGCAAGTGTTAACAAGAGTTTACATGAGTGTAAACATGTTTACAGCTGCTACAATCCTGAAGTTGTCTCAACACTTTCTGGCCACCCAAACAGAAGCAAAATAAAACAAAAAAGCTACATCCTTAGCCTGACAACAGGTAGGAAATCCCAGAAGAAAGATTCTTATCAGGATTCAAGACAACAGATAACATTCAGATTTCTTTTCACAAAAATTACACAAAAACTTCTCAAAATTTTAACCCAATTCATGGAAAGTACCACACTGTGGTTCCAATTGTTTCATTCCATTTGTAGTTTTCCATTCAGATACTGGGATTTTTGGGGTGTCTCTACAAAGCATTTCAAGGAATCTGTACAATTCATTAATTCATATATGAAGTTACCTACTCAAGAAACCTCCTCCTTTTGGAATCAAAATAAAGGCATTTTGATCTGTTCCTCCAAGAACAATTATTTACCTTCAAACAAATAATTTCAAAATTCAAGGTTTTTTCCTGAAAGTAAAATCATGTATATATTTGCCTTTCAAATAGGACCAAAAATTCTTAAATAACAAGAAATTTCTTTCTTCAAACTTTAATATATTTTAAATTGGTATCATCTTTTCCCCCAAATAAGTTTTTTTCTCCCATAGGTACAGCTCTTCTCTTCAATATCTTCCTATTCCAACACTAAAATAAAGTGGGTTTTTTAATATAAATCCGTTAGTAAATACTGATTTCAGAGCTAATCTCTGGAAGATTGTGTGCTTTATTCTTCTTTTTAATGTGATACCAAAAGCTAAAGTCACTTGAATTTTTAACTCTGCAGAAGGTTTATAGAACTTTCAGCGGGTTTATAGAAGGATAATTCACATAAACCAGGTGTGGTAAGTTGATGTGGCTAACACCTAAGTCCCCACTAAGTTGCTTGCTCCCTCCTCTGGAATTAAATGGAGGAAACAATAAAAAGGGCAAAAGTCTTAGGAACCTGATATAGTAAAGAATGGAGAGTAAGAACTTTCAAACAAGTCCACAAAAAAAAACAAGAGGCCATATAAATGTTCTCAATTTTTACAGGAAATGTTATTGCAGTTAATGTAGACATAAACCTTGGAAAAACAAGATTTCCTGCAAAAGCACCTACATCTTCCCTTTAGTGAAATACTTACCCCTTGACACAGAGGAGAAAATTTGAACAAACACACAAGACCTTTGTGAAAGTTAGAAAAGGCATTTGTCTCAAAATAGACATCATGAAAAGACAATTGAAAAAACCCAACCAGGTAAAGCCTGCTGCCACCTTGGCTTAAGTATGCAAGAGCTGCTCTTGCTGCCAGGAAGATCCAACCTTGCCATGTTTTTATCAAGTAATTCTTGTAGTCTACCTCCTCTTTCTTCCTGAGCTGCTTGTCAACTCACTATCCAACTTTACACAAACAGGAATTCATCAGGAATGAAACATTGTCCTTTCTGGGCTGGTTTTTTTCCCCACTACCTGTCTCTCCAGCACAATCACAGTTACAAGGAGTTCAGATCTCCTCAGTTCATTCCACCATCATTCAGCAGCTGCTTAGGCAGCAGCAGATGCTTGAGCAGCCAATTAATTACATCAGAAGCTAAAACATCAGGCAAAAATCAAATATATTAATTTAGTCCTAAAAAGAAATCTCATCTGCTGCTACAGGTTTGTTGGCAAAGAGCTGTGACAAAGAGTGCAATTCAAGTGTCACACCAGCCAGCAGCAACAGCAACAAAGTATTCAAGCCCCAGAGGCCAAAACAGCAACAGAGAAAAGCAGCATTTCTTCCAGTGGGGTGGGGGATGACTGATAGCAGAAGGCAGCCAGATAAAACTCCAAAAGGTTCCTGGTGTGCCCTGATGGAAACTTCCTGCCACAAGCACCGGAGTCAGTGAGGGGAAGTGATCTGCAGAACCTCATACTTACCAAGAAGGAGGGATTCACTGGGGACATGAAGATCAAAGGCAGCCTTGGCTGCAGAGATCGTGAGATGGTGGAGTTCAGGATCCATGGGGCAGGAAGAAGCAAAAGAAAGATCACAACCCTGGACTTCAAGAGAGCAAACTTTGGCCTCTTCAATTATCTGAGTGGTGGAGTCCCATGGGATAAAGCCCTCAAGTGAAGATAGGGGCAAGAAAGCTGGGTAATATTCAGGGATATTCCTTCAAGCTTACAAGAGATCCATGTCAACAGAGGTAAAATGGCAGGAAGCCTGCATGGATGAACAAGGACCTCCTGTGAAAAAACCCAAACAGAAAAATAATTCAGTGGGAAGAAGCAATCACAGGGAATGCAGGAGGAATACAGAAAAAATACTTGAGCATCCAGGGATGCATTTAGGAAAGCTAAAGCCCAGATGGAACTGAGTCTGGCCAGGGATGTCAAAGACAGCAAGAAGCATTTCCATAAGTACAAAGGTGATAAGAAGAAAATTCAGTGAAAACATTGCTAGGTGAGAAAGACACATGGATAAGTCTGCAATACTCAATGCCACCTTTTCTCAATTTTTATTAACAATACCAGTCTTCAGAAAGGGCAACTCCCGAGACCAGTGTGGAGCAAGGAAGTTGTACTCTTGCCGTTGGTGGAAGAATTAAGCAAACAGGACACAGGCTAGGTTCGTGGGCCCTTATAGGGTGTACCAAGTGCTCAGGGAGATGGCAGATGTCATTGCACAGCCACTGCTGACCATCTTTGATTGATCATGATGAGTGGAAGAAGTGCCTGAGGGCTAGAGGAAAGCAAATGTCATTCCTATCTTCAAGAAGGAAGACCCAGAGAAGTACAGGCTGATCAGCCTCAGCTTGATCCCAGGGAAGGTGATGGAGCAGCTAATCCTGGAAACCATTCTTCAAGTACGTAAATGACAAGAAAATCATCAGAAACGGACAACCAACTGGGAACCTTCTCTGATGAAAGATAAGGAAAGAGCAGGGGGCTAAGCCTTTCACACTGTATCCCACAAGACTCTCATAGACAAACTGTTGATGTACAGGCTGGCTAAGCAAACGGTGAGCTGGATCAAAAGCTGACTGACCAAGCCCGAAGGGTGAGGTCAGTGACCAGTGATGTAGCCCAGGGGTCAATACCGGTTCATTCCTGTTCAACACCTTCATTAATAATCTGGATGACAGGCAGAACAGAACCTCACAAAGTTTATTTAAGACACAAAAGGGGCATAAGTAGCTGGTATGCCAAAGGGCCATGCTGCCATCCAGAGGTACCTCAGCAGGCTGGAGAAATGTGCTGACATGGACTTCACGCAGTTCACAAGGAACAGTGCAAATTTCTGCATCTGGGGAAGAACAACCCCAGATACCAAAGTATTCTTAGAGGCATCCAACTGGAAAGCAGCTTGACAGAAGAGGTTTTGGAGTCCTGGTGGACATCAAGTGGAACACGAGCCAGCAATGTGCTGCAAAGAAGGCCTACAGCATCCTGGGATGCATTAGGAAAAATGCTGCTAGCAGGTCAAGGTGATTATTCACAGCCTTCACTCAGCACTGTTCAAGCCACACATGTTGTGGTGTCCAGTTCTGAGCTCCACAGTAGAATAGAGAAGAACGTGGACATTCTGGAGAGTATCCAACAACAGGCCGTGAAGAAGACAAGGGAACTGAAGCATCGCTTCTATCAGGAAAGGCTGAGAGAGCAGGGATTGTTGATCCCCAAAGAGAAAGTTTAGGGGTCACATTAATGTGTACAAAGAGCAGGTGTATGTGTACACAATGTCTGTGAAGGGAAGGTGCAAAAAGAGACAGAGCCAGCCACTTTTTAGTGGTGCTCAGGGACAGAACCAGAGGCAGTGGGCACAAACTGAAACACAGGATGTTCCACCTGAACACCAGGAAACTCACTTCTATACTGTGAGTGGGACAGAGCACTGGCACAAATTGCTCACAGTGGTTGTGGAGAATATCCTCAGAAATATCCTAAAGCCTTCTGGACAAGGGCCTGAGCAATTGGTTCCAAGTGGTACTTCTTCAGTAGGGAGGTTGGACTAGATAATTCAGAGATCCCTTCCAACCTCAACTAATCTGTGATTTTCCACCTACTTTTGTCTTTCTGCATTTGTACCAATCATCGCTGTCACAGTGCCAGGCAAAGCACAAACCAGGAAGGCAAAATTTCACATGTAACCAAAGAAAGCATCTAACAATGTAACACCTAGAAGCAATTTTATTCATATTCTTCTTATTTCACTGCACGTGGTTCATAGTAAGTAAGAAAGCGAATTTTTGGCTCCAGAAACATAGAATCTAGGTTGTCACACAGTTTACAGGTTAATCAGATGGAAAGTGCAGTGAGGAATATAAGACAACACACACACATAGTACACCTTGGAATCAATACTATATACTCAGTGTTCCATCTCAAGCAACTGCAAGTGTCAGCTCAGAGCTCATAACTAATTCACATGAAGTTTTCCTATCAATTGGTCCAGATCTGCATCAGCAATCATGAACACACAGCCCCATGTCAATAATCAAAAGTCCTAGTTTGAGGGCATTATTTAAAAATCATTCTAATAACACACATTACAGCATTAAAGGGATCATCCTGTATTTCAGAGGACATATTAAAAGTATCAGATGAATAATTTTTTTCTCTCAAATTTTTATAGCTCACTAGTTATTAATAGTTTTATCTGCTAGACTGTTGGGGAGGGCAATGCATTAATTTTAAAAGTATAAAAAAATGTAAAAATGGCTCAATGTTTTATATCAGGTGGCTTTTTGTTATTTAGGTATTCACTTGAAGACTATTTACCCCTTTTTTTAAAGAAAATTCTATCATTCACAGACCACTCTCCATTAGGGAATCAAGCTCCTTCCAAGCAGTACACCAAAAAATCAAAGCACTTCTCACAATACTGCATTTAGTTTATCATCCCACAATTTCACAGGAAAAGCACAAGACTCATTTTTATATAGAAACTTAGTAAGTTATCATGCTGTACTCATACACCAAAGCAAATCCAAAAAAATATGCCATGCACTTCGAAGCAACCAATGTAGTAAAATATACAACAGGACAAGTGAGTTTGAAAGTGGGTCAATGACTGACATTCTGAACAGGACTAGGAAGCTAGAAATGTGATGACTTTAAAAACATAGAAGAGTATTAATTATTACAAAATTTTTTTTTTAAATACCAAACAAAAATGGACAATCTTGGAGGCCACAAATTTGATTTTCAAATGCAGCTTTCATTCTACCAAAGCAAAACCAGAAAACCAAGGCCAAACAAACCCAACCACATTGGAAAAAGCACTATGTCAAGAATATTTTCAAAGCAATTAACAAAAAGTTAGCATGCCCCTTTAAAAAAAAAAAATCTATCATCAGAGCAGTTACAGCAACATTATTTACTGATCTTTCCGGGAAAAAAAATGCTGAAAAACTCAGATAGGAAATATTTCATAGACAACCCGTGGATTCTGCAAGACCCAAATATAGTAAACATGGCTTTACAGGCAATAGGTCTTGACAAATGACCATTTCACCATTGCCCCTAAAGTTACTCATCTGCTAGTCAACACCTGTTTCCATGGGACTTCTGAAAAGCAAATTCAACATATTACATAAAAATTGGTATGGATTCAAACAGGTTAACAGAAAGGTCTCCAATAGTAATTGTAAATGGGGAATCATCTCATGGGAGCATTTCTAGAACAAGTCCCACAAGGGTCTCTTCTTATTTCAAGGTTACGGGATATTGTTCTCAGCAATACTGGAGTTAGAAATACTCTATTGGCAGAGTTCACACATGGCAAATTAACATAGAAGTGTTAAAGATCAAATTCCATGATTAATCTAAATAAACAGTAAATAGATTGCTGAGATTGCTTCTAGAATATCACAGCTACAATTCCAGGAGCTAGAATATTCTCTGCAGTATAATTACTTTAGTCTGTGAAACTGATTCATTAAACAATTTAGCTGTGAAGGACAATATCCCAAGTAATGAAAGACTGCTGTAAACTGGTTCCTATTCAAAAATGGAAATCTACAAGAAACATCAGTAAATACTATTGCAAGTGTCCAGCTTCCTTAGCACTGTGTTTATTTTTACATGTTTGTTGTTAATCAGAAGTTGTTTTTAAAACAGATACAACAGCATGAAAAGAAAAAAACTTTGTGCCTTGAAATATATTTTTTACTTGATTTGTTTTTCAATATTCAATAGCAGTTTTGCACTATTTGTAACACAATAATAAATCCAATCTTATGTCACAGAGATAGTGAGACTGCATTTGAGTCTGTATATGTATACCTCCTTATTAAAAAATCTTAGAAAGACATAAATCACCTCCATCTGTTGAAAAAAAAAAACCCAAAAGCTACCAGTGTTTCTGGTGGCTAACAGTGATCTTTCAAATGGTGCAGATGACAAATCTGTATCAGCTGCAACAGAGAAGCTCCAAATTGTTTTTTTTAATACTTCAGACAACCTCTGTATATTCTCTGCAACAGTGGATATGTCAAATGGATGAATCCTCTGACTGCAAGCCTGAGGAATTGGATAAATATCAGTTCACTGTTTATTGGGAGACAGCAAATGAGGGGATCTCCATTTACAGTGAAAAAATTGAATCAAAATTTCTTTCCCTAACAGTTGTTTTAAGCATAATAAGGATATAATGTTCAATAAAATTTCTAACATATTTGATACTATTCTATCCTCTCAGGCTATTAGTTGATTATACAGTAAGCTGTAGAATAATTCAATAAATGCACAATGAACTGAAGGTAAAGAAGGACAAGCACAAATCTAAGAAAGTGAACTGACCATTGGCAATACCTTGCAAAAAAGCATCTTTTGTATTTTAAAGTCCTGTACCCAATTTCTGCACTGTGCTCACAAGAATCTAGCACTGGATCCCACACAAAGCATAATTATTTCATGTGCTCCCCATAATGCGATTGCATAATTTGAATACAAAAGATTACCTAAGAGTAAGAGCTATAGAAAAGCAAGTAAAAATAGTCACTTTTAGAAATAGTCTTATTAATCAAAAGCCAGTAGATAAGCTATCTTTCACCACAGACAGATGTGGAAATGGTTAAAGCTTCGGCCCTGTCAGTAAGGCATCACAATTCAGATGTCCCCCATAAATGTCCCCAGGGTATACAATCTCTCCTTCTCAACCCATGAGAAGAATGCATTCAAATAAGTGGCTGGCTAAAGTGAAAACTCATTTCACATGATGTCTCATAATTACTTTGTCCTTGTGCAGTTAGCTGCACACCGTAAGTACCTGGGTTTTTTCTGTTTTCTGACTAAGAACCATATCACAAAATGAATACTGATTGAAATCTTACACAGGAAAGTTCTCTGACAAATAACAAGTAATACCTAAGTGCTTAAGGAAAACTATCAGATAAAAATGCAGAACAACTGATTCAGAAATAAATATGTATGTTTAGTCAAAGTTAATCTGTTGGTAAAAGTGAAAGACAGTCATGAATGACAGAGCTACAATAATTTATTCTGAATTAAGTGCTAGGAATGACTGTGCTGGGCCAACATAATGGAAAAGTCTTTGCACCTCCCAGACCAAGGCAGAAAATGTACCCATGACACTCCCCGAGTTCAGGGGGTTCAAGGAGCTCAAGCACTTAGTCAGAATGCTGAGGAACATTTGGTCACTGGAAATCAGAGATCAAGCAGAGTGTTTAAACCTCCATTTCCCCTCTGCACAAGATTAAAAAAGTCCCTATTAATCAGAAAGTAAACTACAATTTCAGAGGTAAAGGATTTGATGATAATTTGTCAAAGTGACATGAAATACTGCAATGCAAGCAAGAAGAAGACCTCTGTAGATAATGAAACTACTCCTGCTCCAAATGAAGCCTTTAATAACAGGTGAACTTGAACAATGGAATATAGCTGAAAATAGCTCCCAAACAACAACTAGTTCTGTAGTACAGGCATTTCCCTGCAGAAATTATGAAACAATGGGACAGACAAGTTTCATTTACTCAAGAAACTTGTAAGAGACCCATGAGAATAATTCCCTAGAAAGAAATAAAAGAAGGCAATAACAGGGAAAGAAAAACACTAACATGAACATCTACCACACCCTACAAAAGTCATCAGCCTTTTATCAGATACTTCCACACAGCATGAGAAACAAGCAAGTTGTATTAGTTCTATTTCAGTGCAGCAAACCTACACACAGGCTCTATTACAAAACCCTCAGACAAGGTATTACCAGCCACCTATCATTGTGGCAAGCACAGTCAACAGTATCCTGCCCTGCACTGGCAACAGTATAACCAGCACATTCAATAGGAGCAACTGTTGTCTCTTCAGCTCGTAAAATCATTTGTCCAGTTTGGGCATCCCAGTAAGAACCAAACATTAATACCAGAACAAGCCCAGAGGAAACCTTCCAAAATCGAGCATATTATGTACAAGCAGAAACTAAAATAAATGGGTTTGCACAGTCTGAAATAAATGGCTAAGAGGAGGGTGCATTTTTTTTTTTTTGCTGTCTTCAGAAATACAGTGTTCTTGTAAAGAGAAGACTAAACTGAACACTTGAAAGTAGTCAGTCAAAAGACACAAGGCAATGAACATAAGGTGGGCTATTACAATTACATATTACAATTTTGTCACAGTTGTCTGACCCTGGAACAGGTTTCTGAGAGAGACAACAAAATCTTCATCCCCGGATTTATACCAAAACTCAAGTGGACACGACTGAGAAATGTGATCCAGTAGGATCTGCTTTCAGCAGGAGGTTGGATCAGGTGACTTCCAGGTGCCCCTGCCAATCTACATTATTCTGTAATCAAACAGCAAGTCTTTAGAAATGCCACAACTGCCACAGATGCCAGTAACAAAGAATACCAGCACAAAGGCTGTGCCCATATTTATGGGCTCAGCACCTGAAAGCCATGATAAGCATTTATCTTGCCGATAGCATTTTCAGGACTCTTTTCTCTATTTCTGCACAAGTTCAAAAAGGAGTGATATCATTCTTCCTATTAGGAAAACTAGTAACAGAACAGAAAATAGATTTATATAAAATTGTGAGCTAAAACCAATAGACATTATTCCAAGTTCCATGCAAGCTGCCTTTTGGTTAGGACTAACAAAAAAGTAGCAATATTTTAATGAAAGAAGCAGAAGACTACAAGAGAGAAAACATGAGCTGTTTTTTCCTCTTCAAACTCATTTCACCCTTCAGGATTCTTAGTTACTGATGTCAAAGCAGACTGCATCTTCTTTGGTCACTGCACTGTTTCATAACCAGTTCTTACTTGAACTGCAGAGGTCATTATGTCCAAGGTAGACAAGCTAGAATCTCAGAATAAGCTGAGTTGGAAAGGACACATCAGAACCATGGAGTGCAACTACTGACCCTGCACAGAACACTCCAAGAACGTCACCATGTGCCTGAGAATGTTGTCCAAGCACTTCTTGAACTCTGTCAGGCCTGACGCTGTGACCTCTTCCCTGGAGAGCCTGTTTCAGTACTCAAACACTCTTCTGGCTGAAGAACTAGACTGCAATCGACTACAATATGGAGAGCTCTAAGAGACTCTTCCTCCCAATCTGGCAAAGGTTCTCTGCTGCAACAAGACAGAAAGGGATAACCCAGGGATGAATAAGAGATCATTTTCTGAGATCTGTCCAATGTAATTTCAGTTTTAATGCTGAGGGCAAATGGGAAAAACAGGAAAAAAAGAATTGTCTCTTGCAGTACTCAGAGTGGTTTGGCAGTGAAATTAGACCAGCAAATGCTCTCCCTTGGTCACCATTGCCTTGTTAATTTGTCTTATTCTCCTAATCTTTGGATCCTTTCCACGATGTAAACTCAAATCTACAAATTGGTTCTGGATGGCTGTCAGGACCAGACATAAATTGAGTCCCTTTTATTACTAGTTTTATCTATAACACTGAAAAAATCCCCATGTTGGTGCCAAATATTCCTGCTTTTATCTAGCTTCTTCAGCCTCTAACTAATACATGAATTTGCAACTTTCAATGAAGTTGCAGAATCACAGGCTATTAATTCAAGATCAGAAATTTCAGTTTCTGCTTTTACCAGAGGAGCACAAAATGAACTAGTCACAAAAGTGGTCATTCTGGAGAAGCAGCACATCTTATCTCCTTTTATTAAATACTTGAGACTATCTCACAGAAGTGTCATTAAACATTTAAATGAAATTTTTAAATTTTAAGCATTTTAAATGTTTTTGACCATTTTAACTTGCCATCCTATCTATTGAAGTTTTCCTCTGAAACATCCACTGAATTAAACAAGAAAAATTAAAATTAGAAAATTAGTCTTCTCTAATCAATTGTTAGAAATCATTCTGCTGTCGTGTTTCAGCTCCTCTGATTATCAAAAGACTACCAGGGTGCTGAGGTAGGGTTGCAATCACCTCTACCTCATCCAATCATCTGTGCTTACAGAAAAGGGAAAGGCAGGCACATGAATGATCCCAGAGTGTATGAATTCTTCTGAACCATTTAAACCATACATATTTTATATTAATTGCAGTACTATATGTCTTCATCTCAAAACACAGAACCACATCTGAAAACATGAAAATGTGGTTTTCCTCCCCTTGTATTCTGAAGTACACGGAATAATAAAAGTTTCTGTTTCCCAAAGAACTAACATTCTGAGGGGTCTCTTCAAAAACAGAACCGTGATATTATTGCAATATCTGGAGTTATGGTGCAAATGAAAACTTTTAAACATTAGACAAATAATTAAATACCTTAATATAAGTAATTCCGACTTCTTTCTTCTAAACAAATTGTCAATACTTCAAGTTGATCTAAACTCCCTTTGTTACAAAATTTGCAGTTTTGTCCAAAAAAATGCAGTAACTCTATTTTCTAAATAGTTTGAAGGACAGAGGGACTGTGACAGTGACCTCTTTGAGAATTCTTCCAGTGCTAAGTGCTTAGATGTGCAGATGTCTTTTCCCTTTGATAAGCCATTAATTGCCTACTAAGGGGGACTCCCACTCCATTAGCCCATAAGAATTCAAAGTTTCAATCAACTTTGACATGTCACAAAATCATTCTGCTGCAGAACTTGTGTATTTTTCTTCTCCCACCTTCCAGTACACTGCTGCTCCATAAAACATTTGGGAGTCCAACTTCTCCCTCTCTTTTCAGTTCCTCTGACTACCACAAAGAGAAGCCAGCCACGGAGCAGCTCCAGTTTCCTACAACACAATTAGTATTTTCTTGGTCTCTGACACTGTGCCTTGTATCTTTTTGAGGAAGAAAATGTTCTGGTTAACTAAAATATCTTCAGTAAAACACATCTTTACACATAAATTACAACAGATCCCAACCATTTATGACTTAGATGCAGAACATTTTTAATGAAAAGCTGCTAACAGGTAAGGTGGCTGAGCTTCAATCAGCAACCTTTAGCCTTCCTTCTCTTCACACACAGAATCAGCCTTGACTTAGATGTATCTACTTCATTACACACAGTAAAAAGGTGCAAGAGCAGTGAAATATTCTATCACAAGAAGCAAATGCCATGAGCATAAGATTATTAGATGAATCATCTGCCTGTAAACTTGGGTGCTCCTAAGTGTTTTGAGAATCTTCTGTTCTTACAACTTACATTTTCACTATACTGCCAGGAAGCTTGTTAGCTTTTATAGTATCTGACCCTCTTTCTCTCCATTCCACACAGTACCATTTTAAGGAGCAATTCCTGGGAAATCAGCATTACATCTGCAGGCTGATAGGCTGAGATGTAAAACTTTCCTACTGCCCTTCACCATTTTCTCTATTCTCTTTCCCACGATCCTTCAGACCAGTAGAGGACAGCAGCATTTCAAGATGGACCTAAGAAGTGCCAGAGACAAGGAATAAGTTCATTGTTGCCTGGTTTTGACTTAAGCTGGATAAGTTCACACTACGGTTAGGGCAGCACAGCATTGATCAGTGGCTGGAAAGAGCTGTAATTTCACAAACTCATGTAACTACCCAAGATTTTTGTTAAACCACATCTTGAAAAGGCCAACTACAGTATTTGTGTCTGAGACAACAAGAGAGACTAGTTTGAGTATTATTCTTTTTTCCCTTAGACCAGATCTAATTAACCTACCCCAAGAACACTTTTCGTACATACTGTTGATTTCGTTTCAGTCCTGGTACAAAGGAAGCTGACAAGATATGTAATTCCCAATAGCTGAGCAGAAAGATGAAGTCCGAAATTTAAAGCCTCATCACTAAAGGTTCTGATTCTGAGCAAGGGACTGCATAAGCCTTGCTTTGTGAGACAAGGTTCTTCCTAACAAAGTAGCCATTGGGAAGAAACATTTAAGTAACAAAGTAAAACTACAGCGGCATACATTATATTAGATGTTATAAGTTTTACTTACAAAGATGTACAAACTGCACTCAGCTACTTAAATCATGTATCAATTACTTGCAATTAAAGTCTACTTTATATATGTGTCCTATATCAGCACTTCAAAGACCTAAGATGTCTAAGTGGACATCAGCATCCTTCTCACTTGGAAAACTATACCAGATCCCTTTCAGGAGGAAAACACTGACAGACAACAAAGTTCTGAACTCTAATCCTATAAATATGATATATTTTCTAATATTTTTTTTGTATTTACTTGAACTAGAAAAATAATTGGCAAACTTGTAAATATAGTAGGAAGTACGGAAGTAAAGGAAAACCATAGAATGATAGGTGAACTATATAGAACTATTTAAGTATAGAAGCAACAACTGTACCTTGAAAGTGTTTACAAGTTAAATAGGAGATAGTGAACAAGAGGGAGCCAAACAACATAAAGACACAATCAACAGGAAACAATTCCTGAAGATTCAGTGATCACACCAGTGTGGACATTTTGTAGTAATGACTGCAGAGAGAAGTTTTAAGCACTAAGGATGAAGAGAGAGATGATTTGGCAAGTATTTAGGTAGCACCTGATAAGCAAGGAGATGTGCAGAAATATGTGGCAATGTTCCCTGGGGAAAAAAAGGAAAACATTCCCTAATCAAGGAACACACAACACAAGGAAATCCCACAGAGCACCATACAGGATACCACTGGCCTTAGCTCTGGGGTAATGCTAACCAGTTTTAAAAGGATCTTCCACTGAGAAAAAGCCTGATGGTCTCCCAATAACAGCAGAAGAACGAACCAAGGAAACCAGCAAATTTTTTTGGTTTGTGTTAGAAACAAACTTGAACAGTTGTTTTATGAAGCTTCTTCTAAATCAGAGGGTTTGTCTCCCTCTGAAGTGATTCCTTCAGAAGCAGAAGTTACCAAACTGTAAAACCTGTGAAGAGAGAGATCCCTCTAACAGAAGTAAAAAAACAAATATTCAAACTGGTCCTTCATTTTTATTCACACGGGCTTTATTATTAATGCAGTTACTAACAATCTGAAAGATTAATACATTTAAGTGACTCCAGCAGTTTTGCAGTTCTTTCCCAATTCATACCACTGTAACACGACGAAACGCTGAGCCGCTTCAGTGCCTCGCTTTGCCAGCCGGCGAAGCAAGGGCAGCATCCACCTACCTCGCGATGGCAGATGAACCTTCTAGAGCGTTTGAAAGCAGCAGAACAAAGATGCGGGATCCGCGCACGTTACCGCCGCCCCCGCCGGCAGCCCCGACCCTTCCCGGGCGGGCGGGATCGCGTTCCCACAGCCGAGCCGCCCCTGGCCCGGCGCCGCCCGTGCCCTCCCCGCCGCCGTGCAGCCCGGGGGAGGCGGGCGCGCCCCCGGCCCCCGCCCGCAGCCCCGCTCCCCGCGGGGGCGGCTCCGGACTCACCGATCCCGGGGGCCACATAGATGAAGTAGAGGCAGGACGAGGAAAAGGAGAAGAAGAAGATGAAGGCGAGCATGGAGCGGTTGGAGACGCGCAGCACCTTCCGCAGCAGTGGCATCCTCCCGCCGCGCCGGCCGCCGGCCGCTCCGCTCAGTCCCGGCGAGCCGCGGCGGCGCTTCCGAGGGGGAGGCGGCCCGCTCCTCCCATGGATCGGGCGGCGAGAAGGTGACGAGGGGGCGAGGGGAGCTCCCGCCCTCCGTCCGTCCCCGGGAGCGGGGCAGGCAGGGGCAGCGCCGCGGCGTGCGGAGGAGGGCGGGCGGCGGCGCTTTGTGGCCGCTCCTGCTGTCTCCTCGCGGGCCGGCCGCAGCGGCGATGCCCGCCCGCCTCCGCGCTGCGCCTCCGGGCGGGCTGAGCCGCCGCCGGAGGGAGGGGCCCCCTTAGCGCTGCCGCGGGGCTCGGGGAACGCTCCCGCCGCTGCTCACATGCCGCCGGGCGCCGCGGCCACCCGCGCTCCCGCCTGCAGTCCCCTTACTAGCGGCGGCGGCGGCCGCAGCAGCAGCAGCATCCCCGCTGCGGGCGAGCAGAGTCACCTCCGCGCTGCGCCCAGCCCAGCCCAGCCCGGCCCGGCCCGGCCCGGCCCGGCCCCACGGCTCCCGCGCCGCCCCGCACCGGGAGGAGCCGCCCCGCACCGGGAGGAGCCGCGCGGCCGCTGCGGCGGTTGTGGCGCGCGCGAGCCCCGGCGCGGCGGCGGCACTGCGGGACTGCAGCGGGCGGGCACGCGCCAGCCCCGCCTCCGCGGGCCCGCGGACCAATGGAAGGCGAGGGAGAAGTGAGCCCGCGGCCGCCGATTGGCTGTTGCGCGCGCACCGTTGCTATCAGCGGGCTGCTTGAGGGGGGTGGGGCAGGGAGCCGTGAGGCGGCTCGGCTAGGACCCGCGTCGCGCCCCGCCCGCCCGGCATGTGTGCACAGCTTCTCCGCGTCCAGTCACCTCGGCCTTGTGCACAACACAAGGGGCTGGGTTCCTGCCCTGTCCGTGCCCCCTTTCGAGCGCTGATGCCCGCCCTTCCCCTCCCTTCTTCAGGTGGCGCTGCCGCTGTACCGCGGGTGGATGTCGTTGTGCTTCCAGGTGTTTTAATGCAGAGCGGTTGGAAACGGGAGTCAGGGCTGGCAGCTTCTCTCATATGAGAGGCTTCAGGAGCTGGGCCTGCTTAGTCTAGAGAAGAAATCTGAGAGGGAAACTCGTTAATGCTGCCAGATTCTTCCCAGGTGTGCCCGGCGACAGGACAAGGAGTAATGGTCATAAACTAAAACACAACCGTCACCTCAACGTGTAAAAGAGGAATAAACTCTTTACATTCAGGATGGCCAAGCACTGGAGCAGCTGCCCAGGGATGTATGTCATGGAGGCTCCCTCTTCAGAGAGTCTTTTAAAACCCACCTGGATGCAGACCCTGGCTTGGAAGATGGTCCCTCCCAACAATAACAATTATGTGGTTCTGTCTTTCTGCCACCCGAGAGTTCTCCATAGAGCAGACTAGGGAGCATTGCCTGAAGATTTGGCTAAACAGATTGTACTTTAGGAATTGCTGAATTTAAATGTGATGCTCTACACACTCTGTTACCAGTTCACTCCCAAGGCCATTGCTTTAAAAAGGTATTTTTCAAAAGTTGGCAGCAGAAGCTCCATATCGATTCTCTGCTCTTTCTTGCTTTGGCAATGAACTTGGCTGCCACAAGTTGCTGGGTGATAGGGTTAAGCCAGTAATTGCTCTGTTCCTCTGGAGAGTGCTGTCATGGATAGGTGTGTGCCAAGGGGTTGGCAGCAGGCCAGGTCCTGCCTGGGCACACTTGATGTGGCAGCAGAATCCATTTGCACAAGAATCCAGGTCTGTGTTGTTAGTGTGTGTGGAGTTTAGTCAGGCACAGGGCAAAAGAATGGAAGTACAGAGTTGCCCCACTCCCTCCCCACAGTACAATTTTGTCTCAGTTGCTGCACTATGGTTTTTATGCAATAAATATTACTAATGGCTTCATCTTGTTTCAGAAATCATCAAAGAGTCATAGAACGGTTTGAGTTGGAAGGAACCTTGAAGACCATCTAGTTTTGACCATCCTGCCAGGGGCAGGGACATCTTTCACCAGACCAGGTTGCTTAGAGCCCAGTCCAGCCTGGCCTTGAACTCTTCCAGAGTTCAAGAGCACTCAAAACTTCACCACCTCTTCCAGTGCCTCACTGCTCTCATATTAAGTGTTAGCTATTTCTAATATCTAATCTAAAGCTGTCCTCTTTTATTTTGAGGCCATTCTCCCTTATCCTTTCAATACATGCTCTTCATCTTGTTTCAATAATAACAGAGAGAAATTATTTTGTCCACCCAGCACAGCTCGTGGTCAAGTAGAGTTTATCTTTTAGATTGACAGAGCAACCTTATAACTTCCTTCAGTCATGGGCAAACTGCTTCAAAACACTCTGCAGGCAGACATATCAGTATTTTTTAACCACAAGTGTAAAACCTCGAGTCAGTTGATGTGTAAGCGTCAGGGCTAGAAATACAAAATGATTGGTTAATCAGTGAGGTAGTGATGCAAATAACTGATAGTAAAAACAAAAGCAAATGCTTACTTAGTCAAAATCTTGCTGGATGTTGAAGATTTGTTTGCACAGTGGAACACAGTACACCCAATAACAATCTGTAGCCACATCATGGGCTTCCCTGATTATCACAGATGCAGAGCATAGACAAGGATTTCCCAGTAAGGGATAAGGGTTATCATAGGAGAGAGAGATTCTGTTCCTTGAGCTCTGAAACACAGACTTGTCTGTTATGTTCTGATGGATGTTATTGCAATGGGATGAGTATCTGTGCAGGTTTTAGGTGGGGTGGTGTTTATTTTCTTCACAGTGGCTCATAGGGAATATGTTTTGGATTTGGGCTGAACACAGGGTTGATAATATAGATACATGTTTGTTACTGCTGAGCAGGGCTTGCACAGAGCCAAGGCCTTTTCTACTTTTCATACTGCCACCATGGTGAGGGGACTGGGAGTACATGGGAGGTAGGGAGGAGACAGATGGACAGGTGGCTCCAAATGACCAAAGGGATATTCCAGACCATATGACATCATGCTCAGCATGCAAAGTGGAGGGAACAAGAAGGAAGTGAGGAGGAAGTGAGGGATATTTGAAATGATGGTGTTTGTCTTCCCAAGTAACCTTTACATGATGGAGCCCTGCTGTCCTGCAGATGACTGAACACCTGCCTTCCCATGGGAACCAGTGAATCAATTCTTTTCTTTTTTTTTTTGCTTTGCTTGTGTGCACAGCAATTGCTTTCCCTACTAAGCTCTCTATCTCAGCCCAGGAATTTTCTGATTTTCACCCTTCCAATTCTCCCCCCTCCCACTCCTGATCCTGCTGGGGGGAGGATGAGTGAGCAGCTACAGTACCAGATAGAGGGATAGATTGTGGGATGTATTTTGTCACAAAATTGTTTCTGAATTGCCAGTAACTGCTATGTAACTTAATATATGTAATTTATTTTGTTGAGCAGAATGCAAAACTAGCCATAGGAATACAACAATGAACATTTATTTACATATATTATTTAAAGTTGAAGCTTAAGCTGACAGTAATATAAGACATTATCTTAGGTTTATGGAGCGAAAATGTACTGTATTTTTATGTCTTGTTGCTGTCTCACATTAAAGTAAAAGTTATTTTATATGTGAAGTGGCATTATTGCTACTTTATTTTTATGTATTAAAGCTATTGATTTACTCTGCTAACTGGAATAACTGACTATTAATTGGCTCATGATTCTCCCACATTCCACTTTTATTAGATTTTTTTATATGGTTTTAGATCTGTTTCTATGCTGTAAGCATAGGGAATGACATTAGAAGATCAATATGATGGCAACTCACAGAATCTTGTCAGATACAGGAGTGAGATCCATGGTCCAAGAAATCTTAAGACTGGCCCTAACTTTTGTGTGGAGGAACAAATTAAGTGGTGCCCTGCATATCACTGTCTCTGCCTAAGGCAAATGCCATGTCTCCAGCTCAACATGAATTTTGGTTTGATCACTTGGGCTGTTAGGTGCACTTTTGTAGGAATTTACAACACTACTATGATAAGCATGAGACAACCTGTGGACTAGTATATTAACTCATATATATAGAAATGTTTGTGGAAACATAAGAAATGGAATTTTGGAAGATAGATGTATCAAGTTTAATTGAATCTCCAGCAGCAGGATGCTGCAGGAGCAGCAGCATAACTCACAGTTATGTAGATGACTTTGCACAGGTGTCTGCTCTGATCATAGTCCTTGAAACCTCTTCTTTAAATATTACTTTCTTCAGTAAAAAGATTACTGCACAATATGTAGATCCCTTCTTTGAATAATTAACAATATTGCCCTTCACTTATTATTGTAAGAAGAAGAAATCCCATTGGATGTGTACAGCTCTGCTGTGTTTCCTCTTGCAATGGAGTTTCTTCAGTAGGTTCTTAAACAATTATAGGTTATTCTGGAAGAAGATAAGAACTCCTTCCTCATTCCTGTTTTCAATCTAAGCATCCCAAAGTGAATTTTCTATGGATCAGCAGGCACAAAATCCAACTAGATCATCTCATCAGAGCAACAGCTGCAAAACCATCAGTGTCTCCAAAGCTGCTGTAAGAAATACATCTGTCAGTCATTTCAAAAGTTCATATATTTCATCAAGTCCAACAAATGCTACTGTAGAAACTGCATATACAAAATTGACAGGTTTCCCATACTGTATGGGCACAGTTGTGCATGACAATGTTCTGTTAACAAAACCAAGGCACTGATTTTCTGGAGAAAAGTAACAGCAATTTTTTTTATATGTGAGGAGGGAGAGGTTTAGTGATTTTTTATCTGGGTTGCTTCTGGAAACCCATTTGAAAGAGTGACACCTCACACTGTTGTGGCTTTATAATTGTGGACAAAGGGTGCTGTAAGACACCAGGCAGGAAGGAATGCCAGGAAGGGATACCTTGAGGGAAGCAAAATATCTTACACTGCTGCTGTCATCAAGGGAAAGAACTGAGCCTGATGCCAGCATCACTGAGGCTGTGTCAGAGACAATGCAGGGAGGTAGAGAATGGTGCATTGCTTAGATCATTTGTTAGAGCTGGCTGTTAAAAGAATACACATATGAATGTGATGCCTATGTAATATCCAGTTTTGCAGTCTGCAATACTAAATTAAAAATCCACATTCTGTTCCCCAGGTTATCTACTGCCACATGCTCATGTTATTTTTTATTGCTTGTACCCAGTCTTTGAATGAACTGGGTACAAGCAATAAAAACTCTTGTTTTACTAGCTGTTTTATCTGTTCCATAATGATGTGTCTCGAGATTGTCTCCTCTAATCAATATTCCTACCCACATTACCAAATTTCACCTGGCTGCCTCCATAGTTTGTATATTTCAGACAGAAAGGCTGCTTGGTTTTGTCACAATTTTTTGTCATTTATCTATCTAAACAATTTTTATCAACAATAAAGTACTGAAGTACCTTATCAGTCCTGAAAATCTTGCATTTTTTTCTTTTTTACTGCAAATTTAATCAGTGCCAACAACATTCTGTCTTCCTTACACCCTACCTTTACATTCTGGAACTGTCAAGTCAGGTCTATTTGCTCTCTGGTTGCTGGCTGTCACTTTGTCTTCACTTTTATCTAAGCCAGCCCAACTGCCTTATTTAGGCTGTAATTGACAGCCCAAGAAGCAGAATGATTCTTTCACATTTTTTACAAGAGCTCTTTCCTACTCACACCACCTGTCCTCGAAACAAACCCAATGAGCTGCAGTCAAGGCACAAACTTCCCTTAGCTCCAAGCAACCCCTTTGGAGCCACAGGCAAAATTCTGTGATCAGCTTTCTCTTCACTACAGAGAAATACATGAATTATTCCCTGTGGATTTTTTTTTCTTAAAACTTTTGCCATTACTGCTTCAGCTCTCTTCCTTGCCTTTTCTGTTTCCCTTAATTGTAGTAATAAATATTGATAAATGAGCCCAACATGGTTTCATTATTAATCCTATGTGTAGCAATTACTTTGTTGGTATTTTTTGTAAATACCTTTGGTTTCTCATTTATTTGGACTTAGCAGCATGATTTTTATTAATCACAGTTTGTTATATGGGGCAGCCTCGTTCCAAAATCCTGCACAGTAACTTATAAGTAACCCTTCTTGTAAGGTGAATGAGGAGTTAAAATGCCTGGAGTTAAAAAGCTCAGAATAAGAAGCATAAGAAAAAGCCTGACAATTCCAAGAAAATGCACAGTCTGTGTAAGATTTTTAAAGATCATTATAAAGATTAATTATGATTAAAGATAAAATCAAGTTTTGTCAGGGTGATCTAGACCCTGGGAAAGTTAGCATTCTTCAGTGTGTAGCACAAACACATAAAACTCACACCAATAAATAATGAAAAATATAACACCTCACTTAAGTTTTGGGCCATGTGACCTAACCTCATTACATCCTTTATAATCCCACTATTAAATCAAATGTCAGGTTGGAAGTATTTTGAGAAAGTTTGGTATTTTCTTTTGTACTACAACTTCAAGCCTGAAACTGGCACTCTCAAGTACATGGTCTGATTCTTGGGGCTGTGCAGGGCCAAAAGTTGGACTTTCAGTGATCCCTGTGAGTCCCTTTGACCTCAGCATTACCTATGATTCTATGGTTCTATAATTATCATCTTGAGATTAGGCAATTTGTAATTTTTATTGTGTCATGAATAAAACTATTTTCTATACCATACTATTGTAAGCATATTCTGTGGAAAAGACAATATCTTGCATTAGATTGTGTTGTTTGAAATCTACATAGCAAGGATAAGGTACAAGTAAAAAATCATTTTTATCACTGTGTATGTGTAGCACAAATAAGGATTGATAAAAAAGTAACTTTGGGAACCATGGGATTTATTTCACTGCGACTTGTACAGGTGAAAATAAATGCAGCAGGAGACATAATCATCACTAACTAATATCAAACACTTTTATTATAGAAATCAGAATTTTTACAGCCTGAACTACTCACATCAGAACTAGTCTGAAACTTCTATTTGCTGCATTTGGATTAATAGCTGTTCCTTAGAACATTGCTGGAAATGGTGAGTGACTAAGAAATAATAAGAGAGGACTTCAGGATAAGCTTACACTCTTGGACTCCTTCCCTAACCTCGCTTTTAAAAATGTCATTCAAGTCTTAAAAAACAGAGCACAAAACTAAATCATGCAGTTTGGGTGGTAATCACTTCAGTGGGGGAATAAATTGATAGAAGATTTTCTGGAAGGCTTGAAGATTTTGCTTTGTTTTTGGTTTTTTTTGTGACTAAAATCTTATCCTCAGAGATGCAATTCCTTTGCATATATAAATAGAAACAATCTGGTCTCACTCATTCTACTGCAATTAGGAAAAAGCAATCAGAGTTTGTTAAACAGACTTGAGAGAAACAAGAATCTTATGTCTTAGAAGACAGATGTTTTCTGATTAAGCTTTCTGTCACGGCCTCATTTAAATTGCGTAAGTCACAGATATCTTTAGCAAAGGTTACAGTTGTTGGAATTCCACTGTTTTGTTCAGTTCTTAATAACAGCTTTGTTTAGTTTGTGAGATAGTGTTTAAACAGTTTGAACTTAAGAGCTGAAGCAATGCTTCTGCTCAGAAAAACTCTTCAGTGTCTTGCAGACCTAATAATAATCTAAAGTTTTCCTAAGAGTCATCTTCCTAGTTTTCTGCTTATGTTATGAAAAAAATAAAGGAGGTCTGAAAATCAATAAGTGTATTTCCATGCATACAACCTAATTTATGCAGAGGGTCATGTAGTGACAGTTGTGTAGAGATAGTGATGCTGCCATAATTTTTGTTGCTTATATTTCTCACAACAAAATTTCCATTTATTTGACTATCCTTTAAGTAACCATTAATTTGATCTGTTTTTAAAAAAAATCTGTGTATAGTGTTTTTTCCTAAGATGAGCTTTTCCCAAACTTAGGAAAAAATTCTCTATGTAGGAAAAAAAAATTCTTCATATCTCTTGGTCCTTGAGAGAAAAAGAGCAACACTATTTGGTCATAACTGAATTTCCCAATATATTGAAAAAGAAATGGTGGCCTTTAATATTATCTATTTGCTCAGTCATGGGCATGAACACTTTCACAAATATTGCTAGTGCAGCTGGTTTCTTAGAACAAGTGAAATTCTAAAGATTCTGTTGTGACAAAGAATTCACCAGCCTCTCAGAATTCCAAGAACAGACAGTAAATATATATGTTCGGCCAAAAAAATAAAAATTAAAAATAATCAAATATTATAACAGTGTTGCAGTTACTCCTTGGGGAAGTATAATACTCTTTCATGCAGTGTTCTGACATGAAAGAGTGTTATATATCTATTGTGCGGGATACATAAAGACCCAGACTGAAATTCTAGAAATAGTTAAAAATTCCAGTGAATTTTCTGGGCTACATAAAAAGAATACCAATGTTGAAGAGTTGTTGGATTTTTTTTTACTTACTTTTTTGTTTTATTTTGGTTTGGTTTTTTTGTGTTTTTAATAATCATATTAAGTTCTAGATTTAAAGTAGATTTTGAATCGCAGTTTTAGGCTACATCTGTTAGAGTCAGCAAAAACTGTTTCTTTCAGTGGGTAGTTTTCCTTGCAGTATGTTTCCAAGTGTGTTTATGGATTAGGGGCGATGTGGTGCATTATGCCACAAGACCTTCTTTCCAGACTCCAGGCCATAGCATCAGTTAGAAAAATTAAGGCTGAAAAGGGCATAAATAGCCTTTGGCATAAGCTACAGTGAAATGAGACTGTTTGTAGCACTATTTGAGCGCCCCCAAAGCCCAACAGGTTGGTTTTTCCTGCCAGTTCACTTCCTATCCCAAAGACAGCAAAGAACAAGTATCCTACAAAGCTCTAAGCCAGCCTTAGGATAGCCATTTATTCACATTATTTATTTCTGGTATTGGTACCCAAAGGTCCCAGTCACAGAAGAGAATGCAAGTCCTATGGTCTGTGTAAATGAAAAAATGAAAATAATCCCTGCATCAGGAATTTACATCTGTTTTACATTTAGCACTTGCTGATTCCATTGTAGGGATGTAGACACATGGTTGTGTGTCTGCATCTTGCAAAAATGTGACCATTTTAATTTACTTCTCAATGCTGGTAATTTATCTTGATCTGAAACACAGTGACAAAAATGAAGTTCATAGAGCTCCATATACTTAATAAGAGCAACAGAAAACTGCTGTGGAAATCAGTCTGCCAAAGTCTAATTAGGGACTCTAATTGTATATTGTTGCTCAGAGAGTTTTTCACATGTGAAAACTTGTTGAGATTAATTTTTCCAGGTGCCTGTGACAAAACTAGTAATAAATATTGAAGTCTTATGAGCTGTGATTTTGAAATTATTTTTTGTGTTCTCAGTATAACAAAACCACTAAGATCTTAAATATTTAAATTTACTTAGGAATAAATATTAAAACAAACAAAAAACAATACCACAAACAAACAAAATTTAAATAAATCCACTAAAACATCAGCATCATCTTGGATCTGAACATTTTCTGACCAAGTGTCTACTTTTTTATCCCAAGATCTTCTGACAGAATACATGGTAAATATTTAATGCAAACTGAAATGAACAGACAATGAAAAAATGCAAGGGAAATGGGTTCTGCATTTCAGAATGCTTTTGGAGAGAATTAAACAGGTCGATGAATGAGTATGAAATTATATTTAAATTTAGGATTGATGACATGGAATCAAAGGCACATAAAGTCAGGCATACAGGCAATCTGGAAAATAAGTTTTGTGATAGGGATAGGTTTTTTCATTCATAATACCCTCTATATATGTAAGTAAGTGTTCCTTCTAGCTTAGCATCTATTTTCTAACATGTATTAGAAGAGAAATGAGTTTTAGAGGTGATAGAGAATCAGACTTGACAGCCTAGGAGGGCAAGATTACTTATTAAGTTAACATGTACTACACTGAAAGACTAACATCTTTCTGTTCTTTTTTTATACTGAAGATAAATTGGTTATTTAATTACTTTGGAGTTAGCATTTTCTTTCTCTGTTTGTCATGAGGATTTTTAAAGCTACCCTTTTATATCACTGGGTACCTTCCCCAGAGTTCCCTCTGGAAAAAAAAGTTTCCAAAGTTTGTCACTGAAATAAAGCAAAAATAAAGGTGACAAAGAAAAAAAATTGCAACTCAACTTCTGAGGAAAGCAAACAAAAATTCACAGGAAAAAGTTTGTATTGGAAAAACTGTGCAAAAGTGACCAACCAATACTGACACAATTACCCAACATTTACATTGCCTGTTAATGACTTAAATGTCTAGTGCTTTCTCTTTTCTTTGTTTCATCTTTCTTTTTCCTATATTGTCTTTTTAGTAAATTTGGACAGTTGCAGAAAATACACCCAAAAAAAAAAAAAACCATTTGAAAGTATAAGAGTTCTGTAACAAAAAATAAAATTTGATTATACTGTGTGTGGTTCAACAGAAAATACTTTCTTGCTTTAATTGCCTAAAAATCATATGATCATTTTAGTTATTCCTGCACTTGGTTTGGCCTAGTTCAAAATTCTTAGCTGATGATTTTAGAGCTCCTTATGTTCAGCTAAGTCTAGAAAGAGTTCAAATGACCCAAATGCTTTAAGAGTCAACACTAAGCTATCAACTTTCCAAGGCTGTTCTCTTTTTTCCTAGAGGCATAGGGGATTTGCAGAAAGGGGATATGAAAATATCCAGAAGATATATTTGCATTCCTGTTGCAGTCCTGCAGTGAATTTATGTTGCTTGTGTGCACACAGGTTTCCTTGACAGATCAGGAATTAAGTCAGAAATATACTTTTAAGTGTTTTATAAAAAGACTTCCCTTTTTTAATAGATAAGTTCATGGTTGCAGTTCTGATAATTGCATCTTCAAAAAGTATAGTTTGAAAAAGTACAACAAGAAGTGAAATAAAGATAGGCAGCTCTGTGTGTGGCTTTTGTGTCAAGGAAACTAAATGGGTCAGGATACTTCATTTTGGAAACTAACAGCTACGAGAAGGCAGTTAGTGTGTGATTATTCCTTTTTTTTTTTTCTCCTCCAAATGCAAAAACTGGGAATCCTCCAAACAAATGATCCGACTGCAAGTTAAAGCACACAAAAAAGAAGCATATTTTCGTGCACTGAAAAACTAAATTTTGAGAAAAATTAATCAGAGCCAGAGGAGATACATTTAATAATTACTGATAGATTCAATGGTTTAGTGTGAATTTCTGGTTCTAGTAACTCCCAGCCTGCTGATCACATAAATTGAGTCATGGAGAAAGAAATGTATCCACGACCTCTTGAAATAACTTCTATGTCTAGGACAGTGTAGTGAGCTAGGCCATTTAGGGCATTTCAACATTTTGTAGCCTAAACAACCACAGCAAGATAATCAAGCAAATAAACACTCAGTTAATGGAATAGAGTTTCATAATGTTTTAGCTCTGAACCAAAATCTGTGAAATATTTACTGGTTTGGGCATAATAGAGATCTTTCCACATAGAGGAGCCACATGATGAGTCTGCCACACAGATCTGGAATATGGAGAGCCCAAATTTCAGTGGAAGTTATCAGAGAACCTGCTCCCAGGAGCAGAAAAGTTGGGATGAAGTTCTACATTTTGAAGCAGGACTAAATAACTCACAGAATATTTACCCGGTATTATTTATGCTCTTGGAATCCATCAGCCATGCTGTGACTTCTGTGATTAGATCATGCTCGTTTTTAAATATTTTTATTTGAAGGGTCAGCAACTAATAATCTGTTTTACCCAAGGTTATAATTATTACAGTTTTACTAAATTTAAATAGAGGTTAAAGACTACAGTTCAGATTGAACAATTATGTTCAGCAAACACAACAAAACAATGCCTAAACAATCACTTTGAGATGAGGTTGTTTGTGAAAGAGCATCTTAGAAAGGGAAGCTGTGGCTAAAGTTCAGGCTTGAAATCTTAATGGTTTTACAGCTGAAAAACATCCCAGCAATGTCAGCACATTTTATTGTTTAGAAATTTGCTTAGGTTCAAAAGTTCAAATTCATGATTGACCAGTTAGTCTTGGGTTGTCTTTGTGTTGAACGACTGCTCCTTCTTCCAAGTCTGTGGGTACACCTGCAGTACAAGTCTGCCTGGCAGAGTGATGCAGAGAATGAAAAGTGGTGTCTGTTCATTCTAAGGAATGGGGAGCAGCAGAAGAAAACCTCCAAATCCTTGTCACAAAAGAGATTGTCCCTCTCCACTTTCAATTCTCTTCTTTTGCCCATTATGAAAAAACCCTGATGTTTAGACCGCCCTCTTCAATTAATACAGTTTCTTGACACTCTGGCAATTCTTTCCATAGATTTGCAGGTCTGCTCAATCACCTTAATGAGAGCCATGCACAGTAATAGGATGCAGGCATTTACAGCATCTAGGTATCAATTCTGCTAAGCTGCTGTAGATACAATCATCTTTTGCCTGAGTCTGAGAAAGTGCAATGACTTTTCAGACAAAACTGTGGTTAGTTTTCCAAACTTCCATAAAATAACAGAGGAACTTTGCGTACCTGATACAGAAATGCCAATGATACAGTGACATTTAATAGTTACATTAATAAAATCAAATATTAAATTTAAAATTAATAGTTTTTCAATCCCTACTTTTTAATTCATGAGAATTTTCTTTTGGATAGTATGTTTTTGTTTGTGCTTAGGATATATGTGGTTAGAACAGTGTGCTGTAAGGTGGTTGCTCTACCAGCACCACAACCATAGGAAAGAGACCTTGCTCCCCTTTACTCTTTTTGAACACATCCTGCTCATTTATTAGTCTTGACCATGTTTCCAAGCCTTTATTAAGATATCTATTTCTATGAAAACTTCTGTATACTACTATCCCTCTTTAAAAACAGGACTGCATTACACTAATGGGGAAATGAAAAGGTTGTCACTGAAATAAACTGACAAAAAGAGAGGAGTTTTTAAATCATTTTTGGAATTCTCAACCCTCAATTTTCACTTGTAGTGCATTTAATTTCCTTACAAGGGTACAAAGTGAGCCTGTCAGCCTTGCTGGTGATTTAGGTCTCATCTATTCTGCTCCAGATGGCCTGTCCAGGCAAGAGAAGGACAGATGGCTGCAGACATTTCAGTGGTGGGAGGCAGAAAGAGAGCAGAGTTTTTCCTGCATGTGCTTTTGCTTTCTGAATTTTCTTTTTCCTGGAGACAATTTTTGTTCCTGCAGGAGTAGTTAGGTGGTAATGAGTGTTCATTCAGTCCATTGCCTTTAGAGTGCACAGACTTCAATGGTTGAAATGTCTACAAACATCTCAGTCTCTCAGATCCAGTTTTTTGTTCCCTGGCATGATTATATTCCAGTGATCAAAAGGCATATGTGAGAGTGGAAGAAACAAACATATTGATCTCAGATTATTATCTTTTTCCTTTTAAATCCTACTACCCAGTCAACTTTTTCCTTCCAGGAATGCACTCTTATCTGTGACAGTAAACTCAGAGGGGTTGATGCTTCTAAAAGTTATCCTTTAATTCTTAATCATAAAAATTTTCAGAACTAAGAAGGGCTGAAGGTTTTCCCTTTAGCTATTTCACCACCATCCCACCAAAAAAGTAAAAAATTAACCAATATTTTACTTTTGATTTTATTAAAATAAATCCCAGGCAGAATTCAACTATGATTTTTTTCTGTTAAAAAGCAATGAAATCTGGACTTGTGCTCCCAATAAGCAAACCTGAGGTGCTGTGGAACTGTGAAAATCAAAGTTTGAATTACAACCATCACTTCTTCATTATTCAACAAAGCTTTCAATCTGTTCCTCAGACACTAATTATAGGGTAATTAGTTAATCCTTCAATGAGTAATTTAGCCTTCACTGGGTCCTTTTGCAGGACACCAGATTCTGGCCTGCAAAATGAATATAATTTCATTGCTGTAACTAACACACATGGAGATGGGCACAGCATTAAGTTACATTTCTAAATGCTTTATTAGATGCTGATTAGTTGTCATTTCCTAAATTACATGCTAAGTGTTGAATTTTTTTCTGAGAACATTGCATTTTGGGACATTTCCTAGACATATTGCTTTAGCTTTCCTGACAGGAAACCAGAAACCACTGTTGAGAATTTCTTGGCTGCTGGGCAGTGTCAGAGTTCCAGTAACACAAAGATCAATCAGCCTATTCAGCAGATTATAGAAGACAAACAGAAATTCACTCTTTAGCAAGGGTCAATATTTGCTGTTGCCTCAGTTTGTAAAATAATAAAATGTCATAGGGTCTGAACAGAAGGGAATAACCTTTTAAAATAAAAAGAGGGTAGGAGCAAATTTAATAATCTTTATTTCAGAATGCTTCTCAGTGAGAAAGAACAAAACCTAGGAAGAGAAAAGGAAAAAAGAAGGTATTGTGGAGCAAAATGAGGGTGGATTCCAAAATAGCATCTTGTTAACATACTGCTGTATTTTCCAGCAGAGATAAAAAGAGCATTTACCCACAAAGATAAATATGATATCCAGCTTTCAATCTCTGGAAAGAGACTGTGTTCTTAGATTGAAATATTGCATGATAAGTACACAACCAGAAAAAATATAGAATATAAAGCCTTCTTTTTACTGGAGAGCTGAAAAGAGAATAGAAGGAGAGAGAAATCCCTCATTTCTCCAGGATGCTAAAGCTAAAGCTAGAAATTATTTAGTAGTGAATAATCAATGTGAAACCAGCAGTCTGTCTCCATTACCTTACACCATGTAGGTCAACAGGAGAGAGAGAGAAGTATTGAATTTAAAGATTATTTTCATTCAGCATGCATAAATGCAAATCATATATGTGTCATTTGCCTCTTCCATGAACAGGGAAATGAAGTTTCATATTTCTCCATTTAGAATCTTGAAATATTTTAAATATCTAACTTAGAATGAATAAGTAGTCTTCAAGAAATATTTTGGAGTTTTTTTCTCTCTCTGTCTTTCTGCACACTGCAAAGCCCAGACAGCTTATTGAAACATTAAGAATTTAATTGTATCTTCAGAGTTTAAGATTTTTACATCTGAAATATTTACTTTTCTAATAAATGGCCAGAGAATATCAGAGCTTTCTGAAACACCAAGGTAAGGATAAAAGGAAACTAAAATTGGCCAAAATAACTTCTATGTGTAATAGCTGGCAATGGCTGCACAATGACCGAAGTTCATTGTAGAGCCAGTCCTATCAATAGAATGAGGATTTTCTTTCACAGCATCTTCTTCTGATCCCAATGTCTGCACTATCTGCTTTCAGGTGGCATTTGCCACCTATTCCCATACAGCAGAATCATTTCTAAAAGCATGTTTTATTTGTCACATGTGTTTGGTTCCATTTCAATTAGTGTCGCAGAGATCCAGTGAAAGAACATTGAGCTCATTGTCACAGGCCACTCTTCACAGCCTCAACACACTCTTTAATAAGCTGCAAGGTGACTAAAGCATAAAAGACACACTTAGAGCACGCTATGGCAGGTATTTGCAGTGAGTTGTTAATGACTCAACACAAAATGCCCTTTTGATACCACGTATTAATGAACCATTGTAACCTAGGTAACAAATTTTAATTACTCTTGCTAAAACAGAAATTTCAGTCTTTAACTATAAAGGTAGTGCTGTGAGTAATAAACCAACCTAAAAATTAACTATTAATTCCAATAACACATAACTGACCAAAACGTTTGGACCATCTACTTTAGTTGTATGTCAAATATCCTTTTGTAGTCTGTCCTTATTATAATCCATTGGAAAAAAGAAAGCCCCAAAGGAAAATTATTAAGAGATAATGCATAAATCATTGGTTAAAATTGCAGGACCATATTTTTCTTTATTTTATTAAATAAGGTATAGGCCAGATTTTTTTTCTTTAAAAAACTCAAATACATGGTTAGAGTCCTTTGAAATATTGTCATTTATTTAGACAGTAGGAAAGGATGTCATTTGAATTCAATTACAAAAGAATGATGCAGGTTGCCTTGTAGGCTGACTGAAAAATTATACCTCATAAATATTTATTAGAATCACGTTGCTAATCCTAACTCCATGAATCCTTATGCAACTTTTAGACTTACCTTGTTTGCCACTGGGCTGTCATTGAATTAAAATGTGCTTCTACATCCACCCACATGTATATTTGTTTTTAGCAAAAATCAAGAAAGTAACTGGAGATACTGTGTACACTGAGGAGTAAGCAAGTGATAAAATTCCCTAGGTTAACCCCAAATCTACAAGTCTGGTTTTTTGTACTTTACAATGTTAAGGAAGTAAAAGACCAATTTCTCAGGCTTACCATATTTATTACATTATTATTAAAAGGAAATTGAATTCTCATTGAAATAGTCATTTTCATATGCAATTCAGGAAATAGAATTTGTCTTGAATAAGTTTTTGTGTAATGTGAAGGACCTTATTAATGCCTTTTAGTGTCAAAAGGAAGTTAACTAAGTCCCAAATATTGTAACCTTTTTCCTTTCAGAAAAGAACAATACAATACTGTACTGTGTTTTCTCTCATCTTTTGATTTTTTTTTTGAAAAAAAACTTTTCTGCAGCATTTAGAGGGAGGAAAATCTCCCAATAATTGTTCAGCAAAATCCTGTCATGAAGAAAACACCATTGTAAACAGCTGAAAACCAAAGAAATGGGTTTTTTTATTTTACAAATAGAAAAGGCAGAGCAGATCAGAAGTATATAAAGTATTCAAAAAATACCCACACACATAAGTTCATTCTTCCTTTTTGTTCCTTTGAAAAAATGCTACCAACTGACAAAGTATATTGTTCTCAGTGCTGTACAATCCCCTTTTCAAATAAATGGGACTTGCTCCTTTTTTCCTAAAAATTAGATTGGAGGAAATGCCCTAAATATAAATAATTTGGTTATCTGATAATTTATTTCTGGATTTGATTACTCCAAAACAAAGATGTTCCATGTTGTGTGCGAGCTCTTTAAATGTAAAAGCTATAATACTAAAAATGAATTCCCTACTTTTCAGGTAATTGTTATAATTTTCTGAAAGGTGAGACTTTTTTTTTTTTTAAGGTTGCTGCATGCTTGAGTTTGACAGGGATTGAGTTTATCTCAGCTTCAAAGAGGACACAGGTAAAGTTTTAATTTAAAAGCAGACAAGATGCATGCCCAAATGTAGAAAGTGCAGCAAAAAGTTCTGGACACTTTGATTGGTAGGTGAATTCCTGTGAAAAAAATTCACCTGTGGCATTGGGACTACAGATGGAGAAAAGCACTGGCTCAAGTAGGTGCAATGTTTTATTTTCAGACCTTTGTTGTTAAATGAAGCTGTTGAAAGGTAGTGAGGGTGCAGTGTTTAACCTGAGCCCCAGCACTACTGAAGTGTGTAACACAAGGGGTACAAGAGAGGAGATTTCAAAATGGCACATAAACTTTGATGGCCAAGGTAATGAACAGCAAAAACACTGGTTATTATATGAAAGTGGAATGTGCAATTAATGTTCCAGTGGCCATTCCAGTAATTGAGAAAATCCCTCTGTGGTTTTAAGGCACAGGGCCAAATGTACTAATACCTTTTTAGGAAGTTAATCTGGGATGCTACTTGCATGCTGTCCAAAACTTGGCTATTGGGCACTGAAAAGCTTCTGTTTTAGACTACCTGAGTTCCCCAGGTTGAAAGTTTAGAGTGTTGCCTGTTTTGAAGGTGTAGAACTTGTGAGGAGCCAACAGTTCTCCAAAACAATCCATAAACTCCTTCAGGTTCAGGGTCCCCAGTATTGCCCCAGGCAAGGGGGTGGGTGAGTCTGTGGATAGTTCAGAATATCACTGAGGTCATAAACCTGTTTTTCACTCAGTTTAACCAGTTATTCAGATTAACCCTGTAATGAATATGCAACACTAGCATTTCTAGCATTTTCCAGCCGTGAAAGGGATCAGATAACTCTCCTCTAATCATCCAAGGAAACTCTGAGAAAAACAGCAATACCATTTCTCAATCACATGTGTTTAATTTGGTTACCCTTTCTGCAAATTCAGGAAGAACAAAAAAATTATTCTGCCTGCTTAGAAGATTGAGCATTACTTATAAAGGGACTTGTCAGCCACTCATTGAAAACATTTTTACAAAGGTATTGCACATAGCAAAAGATGACACAGTGGTTGCACAACAGGTCATTAGGAGAATTAGGGTATTTTAACATGCTTGCTTGAGGGTATTTCCAAATTCTCGAAATAGATACAGAATTACATTCCAAAAACTGATATATTCCTGCTCTTATGTAATTTCTGAGTGTAAATCAGCAAAAGAATAAGTAATAATAACTTATGGAGAAGTGGAAAAGTAATAACTCTCTCCATGTGAAGTGGATATATCTAACCTCTGAAGGAAAGTCCCTTTCAGCTGACTTTGGGAAGGGAATCAGGTTCTGTTACCCTGCTTGCACAATCTTCCTCCCCTCTTCAGTCAGTGGCCAGTGAGCAATTCGGCCACATGTGGAATGAAGAGGAAATATTGCACAAGCTGAATGGTATATGGACAAACACACCCTCACATATTAGGAAGAGGAAAATCACATCAAAGACTGATCAACTGTAGCCTTGAAATTAAACAGAAAATTAGTTTTTTAACTGACAAAATTTTATAAGATGCATTTTAAGACAGTCACACAGCGCAAGTTCCTAAACATAATTGTATATGCTCATCAGTGTGTCCTGAGCTTGAACAGTCACTCAGGAGGAGTATATCCCATAGTAATCAACTCTCAATGTCTATGAGACCAAAAAGATGAACTTCAGCTACAAATACCCATCTGGAACAAGAGTTTTTCTTCAGGATTATCTCTTAGAGGAGAGCTGCAGAGAAAATTTTCCATATAAATCAATTCCAGCTAAACAAAATTTTTGATTTTCTGTGGTTTTTTGCATCTTTCTAGGTTTATATGATTCTTTTACCATCTCAACACCACTCCAGCAATTAAATTAGCACAGGCTACTTATTTTCCTGCTAGTAAGGCAGGCAGAAAGGAACCACTTTCTAGAAAAGTGGTGTGTTTTTGGAAAAACTGCTTTTCTCCATTCAGCTGCTTCACCTTGTTCTCAGCCTCATCTTTTTCAAGGTTTTATATTTCTTTTGAGGAGGAAAGGGGTAGCCAGGGCTATTTTTAGAAGCACTGATTCACAGTCTTTTGTGTTTCCCTATTCCCATCAGGCTGAGTGCTGGTTATTAGTGGAGTACAATGTCTGGCATACACCACAACAATATTCAGACTTTCAGCATCACCTGAAATTACCCTAGAAATTTTCTAGAACAAAAAGACATTCGCTTTAAATTAGAATGTTGTCATTTCTTTTTAAAGAATTAGACTTATAATTTGGAGCTTATTTTAAATAAGTATTTAGTATGTTCTTTCCTTCCAGGTTACAGATATTATAATTTGTATATGAAAGGACTCTCCTGATCACTTGCATGGAAAAGGAGATCATATGAGTTAGCTTTCTCAATAACCTCAATCAGTGTGAAAACAGCAGAAGGGGAAAGAAGGAGGCACTGAAGCAGATCTTATTTCTTGGTCTGCAGTATTCATTAATAATTTGATTCATTTTTGTTCTCAGCCAGTCAAGTAGAATACATTTCATTTGGCTTCTTATGGCACAAAACTCTCTCTGAATTTCACTTACACTTAATTTATAACCACTAGGCCAGGTTCTTTCACATTCATCTTGTGCTGGGAAGCTCCATTAATTTCTATGGAATTACTTCCAATTCCAAAGAGAAGAATACATCCTCCCTTCGTTCCCTCTCCATTAGAGCAGGGAGTGAGCGGGAGATGTGCTCCTGCTCATGCTCTGCAGGGAAACATTTCCCATCCCATCTGACATAGCAGGGTAGATATGAGATAGCAGCAGTAGTGCAAGGTGTTGTTTGCTTTATCAAAAGCACATTTCTCTTTGCCATGGAAAGTGGAAATATTACATTTAGAACAGTTCATTCCACTTACCAAAACAAGGGATTTTAGCCTTACCTCCATTATATCCGTAGTACACAAGAGAATCAATATTTCCCAGATGAAGTTTGCTCATTTAGTACCTATCAAAGGCAGTACAAGAGCTAATTCCATTTTCAGATTTAAGGAAATCTGCCAGCTCTGGTGGTTCTCTTTAAGTAGATGGCTCACAGATCTTGATTATATCTAAATGATACAACCTTGCACAAGGATTGCTCTTAGTCATTATAAGGAAAGAAAACATGTTGAATTCCCAGTCACTTTAGATCCAACAAGTTTTCAATAAAACAAATCTGATTTAAAAATCACATATGGAGAGATGAACACACTTCATGGAGAGTGACAGGTTCTACATCTGTATTTCAGTTAAGAAATGCTACAACACACCTAGACAGATTCAAGGAGGAAAAAAGAGGAGATAAATTATACTACTTATTATTTATTTGCTGTTCCTACAGGAATAAACTCAGTGAGAAACTCTGAATTACAGTCACAGAAAATCTGTCCAAAACCACATTTATGCATGGATCAAGAATGGAAAACAAGAAGGATCTCTGGAAGCAGCTCAGTGTGGTTCTGATTGGAGTATACCTGTAGGTAACTAACAAATCTGCACATGCTGGCTTAATTTAATGAAGGCAGATGTTTTCTAAGAAGATTCAGTTGCAGTTTTTTTTACTTGACATAGGAACTGGAAAATCACATATTTCTTGCTTCAAACTGTTTGAGATGCTGAATATAAAGTACAGCCTATCATGTGATGCTTATTACCTTATTTCACTTTTTGTGCAAGGTTTCAAACAGCTCCCACCTGAGTTAAGAAACTGTAAAGTCATGATTTAAGACAGCTGCAGCTAGGCAACTTGCCTGCCTGTATAGCAGAATAGCTTTGTGGTACTGTGGTGGTATGGAGCTGGTCGTGTTCTCCTGTAAAATATGACGAATATGTAAGTCTTTTTAATATGTATAAGCCCAGGATATTAGCAATCTTTTACTTTAGTGCAATGTTCGTGCAATAAATGTTTTCCGGTCAGAGAATAAAAATTGTTCAGGTCATTAATTTCCTTCCAGCTTATTTTAAAAAATCTAGCAATGTAAGAAGACCAAAATATGCAATAAAACAGTGCTTGACATGAACTGTCAGAGAAATTTCCAATTAAATCCTACACTTACTCCAGACCTTGATTAAAGTAAATACTCATAATGAATTATCTGCAGGCAATTGGGACAAACCCACTCACTCGCTTTGCTTTTTGTGGCAGTCAAAACCCCCTAATTTTAGCTTTATACACCCACACACAGTCTAGCTGATTTCAGCAAGGCACTGCAGAGAGCAGAGACCCACACAGTATGCCAGCACTAGACTGTAAACTCAGGATTTATTAACATGAACCTCCTGGATTATATTCTACTCTCTTCAGACCTCAGTAATTTGTATCTGTCTGAGGAAAACAAACAAGCATAAAATCAAAACAGATAAATATAGAATCTCTTCTATTATAATTGACATTTGCATGTTTTCTAGCAACTACTCTCAGAATCCTTTTTTACAAAGTGTATTATCACTTTCTATAAGTACCTGAAGGGAGTCTGTAGTGAGGTGGGGGTCAGTCTCTTGTCTCAAGTAGCAAGCAATAGAGTGAGAGGGAATGGTCTCAAGTTGCACCAAGAAAGATTTAGAACTAGGTATATCTTCACTGAAAAGGTGGTCAAGCATCAGAACAGGCTGTCCAGGGAAGTGTTAGAGTCACCATTCCTGTAGGTATTTAAAAGACTTGTGGATATGGCACTTGGAGACATGGTTTAGTGGTGTACTTGGCAGTGCTGGGTCAGTGGTTGGACTCAATCATCTTAGAGGTCTTTTCCAACCTAAATAATCCTACAATCTGTGATTAACTCCAGCATTCTTTCTAAAGAAAGGATCATGGCTGAAATAAAGAATCAGCTCTCTCTGGCTGCTAAAGACTAGTCAGGCTTCACAAGCTAAAAGGAAGCTTTGGTGCTGTCTGTATTCCTAGATTCCTCCCTGCCCACCTCACCCTGTGTTGCTGCAACACCCCTCAAGGCTGCAACCCCCTCTCTTGCAGCTCTCACCCAGCAAGGTGCAGCAGATGGGTGATGTCCCTGAGCAGTCCTGCCTGTCAGGGAAACAGGTCAGTGCTCTGAGTTATGGGGGGCAATGCATGCAGCTGATGAACTGCAGGAAAGGTTGGCACTCACAGGGTGTGTGAACCACAGATGTGCCCCACAGATCACTCCCCAGGTGTGATCTGTGGTGCAGGTGTTTCCTCATCATGTGATTGAAATTGGGTAAAAGTCAAGCTTCTGCATTTGCCTTTGCTTGCACTGCAGAAAAGGATAAGCTGAAGAACCAGAAAACTTCATAGAATTCTTCTAGACACAGTAACAACAGAGCACATTTTTTGTCAGTGCAGTTTCCAGACATGGTGATTAGCCAGGGATTAATTCCTCAAAGGACATTATACCAATTGCACATATATCCAAGCCTAATTTTTATTTCAAACATTTCTTACTGTAAAATGGAGTGTGATACACTGTTGGGTTGTTATCAGCACAATGCTGAGTACTGCAGGGAGCTGATGGATCAGCCTGATATGAAATTAGGTGAGTAGATGAGCAAAATGTTGGGGTGCTCTTTTGCCTCTGTGTTTTCATAATGTTACTCTACTAATTTCTTTGTGTTTGTTATCTAAATGAAACCCCTATAGGAGCCAACCAGTGCATGCAAATTCCCAGCTGAAAATGCAATTTGGAATTTGTGTAGACGTATTGGGTGGTTGTAGGACAAACTGTTTGGTAAGCAGTGTGTAGTAAATATTTTGAAATCTTTACAAAAACTCTTGATTTCATCAATATCCATATCATGAAGTTTTAATATCCCATGGGAAACATTTTTTGTTAAGTTCAGCTTTAGGTTTGCAGAACAGAAATTTATCTAGGATGTTTTCACTGAAACTTTAAGGGGTTTTCTCCCCATGCCTTTAACAGAGAACACTATTTTTTCTCTGAAAGCCTGTCAGATCAGAGCCTTACTATCTGACACTGACATTTTCTGACCTTTTCTGCAACTGGTTCCCTTGCAAGAAATACTCATACAGAGTGAATCAAACCAAACATTAAAATACGCACAATAACAATATATTCTTTTCCAGGCTTCCTGTTCAAATCTCATTTATTCTGTTCCTGCCTATTCATTTGTAAATTCTTTGTCTCTCATACATTGCAGTGTTCAATGCTGTCAATTAGGAAATTAAATAGGGTGAAAAAAAATTTTTTGTGCAGTGACTGTACAGAATGCCCTCTATCTGAAGCACATATTGTCTCTCCAGTCTTGCTGTATATAAGTGTATCCTGTTATTCAATATATTTATCCTTGGTAGCCCTACATTTTAAAATCCTCCTTCCTCCATAGATGGGACTTTGAGGTATAGAAATAATAGAGGTTGGATCTGCCAAAAGAACTTAATATCATACTGTTCCAGCAGCTCTGCCAGGGTGTAAACATGATGAGAATTTAGAATCTCAATTCACCCACTGCCTAACCCTAAAACACAAAGTCTCTAAATAACTGATTTCACACTATAAAGGTCAATAAATGTGTAACCAAGTTTTCCTGAGGATGCCCTAAATAATCCAACCCTTTCCAGTGCCAAGTAGTTAGGATCTTGACACAAAATGGAGTTCAGAAATGAGATGTTTCTCCAAGGTTTTTATGTGGTTGTGCTCCACAAATTGTTCCCAGATAAATCTAACAAGAAAGTGCTGGGAACAGTCGGGATACTCTTGATTGGTGAGCTACATCAAATACAAAGTTACAGGAATTCCACTACCAAAACCATTGCAGGAACTGGTAATATTTCCACATCTTAAATAAATAATGAGAGGTTGAAATTTATCACAGGACAAGAGCAATGATACATTATCAAAAGTCTTGGAAGATCCAGAGCAAACACATATTTCACTCACTAAGAAAGATCCCAGGTAAAATCTAGACGCTACAGAGTTTACCAGTTTCAGAGTAAAGTAAAATAACTAAACTTTAGTTATTTTAGCAACATCATATGTAGCTGTATAGTTGAGTCCTTCCAAGTTTGAAGTTAGAACATTACCTGAAATTTTAATAAAGTGTCTGGGGATCACAAAACCAGTCCTCATGGTCTTCTACAATTTCAGCATATTTTCCTCTGCATTATAAATTTATCCCCAAGACATTTTCATTATGAATCAGAGTACAAGTACTCTATGAATGCAAAAACAACACCTCTCTTGCATACTCTTTCCCTTGTTCTGACATGGGCACTAAAATACACAACAGTGACCTTTAGATTATCACGACTGACATTTGTACCTCACTTGTTTCTGTTCTTTACAGATTGAAACAAATATATGTGTAATGATTCAATGTCCACTGTATTCTCACAGTTTGCTTTGAAATATTGCAATTAGAGTTAACTTTCCTTTTGAAATGAAGCTCTGGCAGGTGTTCTATCCTGTAAAGGAAGCATTCTCCTTACTTAGGAACATTGGTCTGATGTGTATTCAGAGGAAGAAAATAATCTTAATCTAATGAATGTACTCACAGTTTTCAGTGAAAAGAGCACAGTTCAATGTTTTCCAGGCAATTAAACACTTAATGAAATCATTTACTTAATAAAAATAATAAAAATCAACGATAAGGATAAAAATCACTTTTTGTCTCCACTTTTAGCCACAGAAATTACTTTTTATCTCACCACCATTCCATTTGTCTCTAAACTTTTCATTTCTTAAGAGGTTATAGTTGTAGTATTAGACATGGAATAAAAAATGTTTGCATCTTGTTAGGATTGATCAAATATGTGAATATTGAATGAGCATAAGGTGCATTTTGAACTCTTTCCCTGTTGTGCCGTGCTCTGTGAGTCAGCAGCTGGACTATGTTGAATGGAAGAGGCTGCTGATTATCATTCCAAAGGGATATTTTGGGCTTCTGTCAAACCTTTTTCACAGTGCAGGTGAATTAACATTTCTGATCAGGAACCTATTTTAAAGGGCTTTTAACAAATTTTTCACTGGATTTGTTCCATACAAAATAAAAATTATTATTTCCTGAAGGATAAATTCAGATTGAAGAGTGAGCTGCAGTCATAATTTTGAATTCCTAGGATCTCAGAAATATAAAGTCTTTTTATTGCTTTTCCCTCTTACATTAATGCACTGTTTGCCTTTAACCCTAATTTAACTTGATTTTCTTTCAAGTTTTACTATCTCTGGATAGATTTACTGTTCATTATATTTACGTCTTTCATTAGGGGGCAGCAAATAAAGAATCAGAATATGAAATGAATTCTTTGTTTCTATTTTTATAATTCAGCATTAGATCCTGAACTAGTCACTAGATGTCATTCTAACACACCAAATATTTTCTTTGAAATTAGGCAGTGTTCTATTACAAATATTACCTGTCTCCTGAATTTCCATTTAAAGGTGAATGCTTACTTATTGCAATCCCTATTCATTGCAGCTTCAACTCATCAATTGTTTCAATGTTCTGACCACAAAAAAATCTGTTGGATCGTTGAAGCTAAATGATTGATATCACCAGCAATTCTTGCATTACATTGATTTGTCTTCTGAGACTGATTAAATAATCAGCCACTGCTGATTTCAAAATTTCATTAATCCTAGTATTTTTGAATGTTGTCTAAAATTGATATTGAAAGTGAATTATTCATTTTCATCTCATTATATCAGCTGGCCCAGGAAAGAGCAATATTATGCAGTTTTGGTGACCATTCTGCTGTTTGAGTGAGTAGTCAAGGAAACAGTGCTCTTATACAATATTTTTCAGTGAAAATTATAATCAGACTCTTTTCAAAATATGCCTATCAGATGAATTAAACATCTTTATGCTATCATTCTGTAGTAGAGGAAGAGTGGCCAGTGTCTGGGGGATAATAGCAAGGAATTCTGGAGCTCTAACTCACTGTCTTCCACTGCGTCCTTTTGTCATTTGATCCCTCTGATTTTTGGTATTTCCATGTGTGTGGCTAAAATGACACATGAACCTTACTGAAGGAGATCAGTGTGTACCCAGATCCAAGACTGAAGAGAATGAACACAGGGACAAGGTCAGCCTTTTGTTCTAATCTTTTGCCTTTATTTTCTCATGTTCTTGCTCTTCCTGTCACTCCTCCTTCACTTGAAGCCCCAGTGGTATAAGATGGTTTTTTCCAGCTAGATCAATTCTGAATGTTGATTCAGTGTTGAAACATTACTGTAAGATCCTACATGTGTCTGGATACTCTGATTTACAGATCAGGAGCTTATGTATTTGCTGAAGAAATTTCCACCTTCGGCTGTTCAGTGCCCTTTATGGTAGATTTCCCCTTGCTCCCCTACCCAGTAAAAGAAAGTGTGTGAATTCCCAACTCAGGATGACCAAAGTCAGTTACTTTAAATCAAGTAATCAGAAAGAAGTTTATATAAATTCAGCTGGTTTTGATTAAGGTAACCTAGGCTGGGTTCCTAGAAGCTGTTCAGTAGAAAGGTGGAGGAGTAGCACAGGAAAGCAAAGAACAGCTGAGAGTAAAAAAGGCCCCATCTAATATGGATCAAGAAGGGAACATCCACTGGCAGAAAATGTAAAATTTAAAAAATACCTTTAGAGAAAACTTTAATATAAAAATATTTTTAGAATTCAATTTAATTTAGAGAAATTCAGCTTGTTGCATGCACAAAAAATGAACCAAATTAAACACAGTAAGAAATTCACACCTTGAGAACTTGTTTCTTGCTTCATATTTTGTTCCTGGTCAATCTTATGACAGATTAAATCTTCCCTCTGATGATTCATGGACCACTGTAGGAGAAAAGGGTAGGAAAAATGTTAAGCTATGGGTAGAGTTGCATTAAAAATTGCTCCTATGCAATTAATTTGTAAGGTATTCTATTGCATATTGGTCTACAAGTGAACATAATTTTTACCAATTGAAGACCAAAGCAATTAATTTTAAAATATATAATGAATATTATATAATAAAGGCAAAGAATCTTATACTTCATTAAATTTTATTAAGTTTTATTAAGTTTATATGGAGCCTTTGAATCAGTGCAATGTTTTAATTGACAATTTAGGTAGATCTGTATATATATGCAGATATGTTTCATAGCACACTGCACACATACAATGTGACATCTGATGATTCATCTGACAGCTACCTTGAAGGTCCATTAAATTAGTTTGATGCAGAACAATGTTTACACAGAAAGTTGCTTATAATTTTCTTTAGTGGAAAACCTGTCGGCAAACTGAAAGCTTTGAATTTCTATCCAGTTCTTAATTTGTGCAACCAGTCCTTTCCCAGGAGAATTCTATTGTTGGGAAGGTATTGTTGACACAAGATAAAGGAGAGGGAAGGTGCAAATATTTTTGCAGTAAGGAAAAGTGAACTCCTAGTCTAATCATATTTTATGTGAAAACTAAAGACTTGTAGTTTAATCATTATTTTTATAATAGAAATAAGCACTAATTTACCTTTGGGAGCACCTAACTGGTAGATATCACCAGTAGATTCATCTTAAACCAGAGAGGTGCAATGCAGTTCATGCATGCTGCTAATTCTTCATTTCAAAAATTTCTATTTAAAACATTGATGGACACAGAGTTCTCCCAGACTACCTGCACAGTGGTGAAAGTTTATTCAAGTGATTGAAAAATGGAGTATAATGTTTGCTTTTATCTTCCCTTCTATGTATTTCCTCCAGTGGATGTGGGGTAAGTGCTGCAGTTTCTAAAACAGCAGGACAGTAATGTATAATCCTGCTGAGCCTCTGGAAGATGCATTCTTATTTTTTCCTTTTTGATGTGGGACTCAGTCCTTCTGGAAGAGGGAGTCTCTGTACCTTTTGGAACAGTTCTTTGAGCAGGTCAAAGAGGGAGCTGGGGTTGACCTTAAAACCCACATTATGATTTTTGTTGCATATGCAGAAAGTAGACTGGCCAGGAATAGACCATGCCCAGTTCTGCATGAAATTGTCTTAGCTGACCCACTGAAATGTTTAAGGGTTATAACTGGAAGAGTTATAAAAATGAGATTCTGTTACATAAAAGTATTTCTCGTGCTGTTTGCAAAGAGGACAGAAGAACAGAAAGTCTGAATGCAAGAACTGCAAAGAAGTAAAATGAGTCCTTCAGATACAGTGAAATGCTTTTGTTTCCCAGCCTTTTAGTGAGGAAACACAGAGCCTTTGTCCTAACATGAATGGTTCTTCCTAATTTGAAGTCATCCAACCTGCTTAAATTACTCTTTAAAGTTATAGCTTCTCTTTGATGTACCTTCCATAATCTCCCTGAAAAAAAATTCTGGGTTAAATTATCCTCTTAGCAGCAGTTATCAGAAGTTAACAGGAATAAAAGAGATGGATTGCCTGTTTTTGCAATGAAAGATTGAAGAATTGTTGCATAGTTTTACATTTTTATTTGTTGCCCTTTGTCACTTTAATGTTGGCAGCAAAATCGTTATGCCCTGGACACTTCAATCTCAGCAATTTATAGAATGTACATCAGAAATACTGCATGGTGATTTTACAAAACCCATCACTATAGAGATAATAATTATTTCAAGAAATAATCATGACACATTGTTAGAGAAAAATCTTCATTCTTTTGTGGAAGAGGAACTCTGTTAGTGTAATTCAGGGCTTGATCTAATAAATAGTAATAAATGTAGATGCCTAAAAGAGGTATTTTTCTTTCCACCTACATATAGTCAAAACTAAGACCACAAATTAAATTCTGACATATACATGAGATCCTTTAACAAGGTCAGATTTCTCTGATTTGAGCCATTTTACATACCTGTTACAGAGATGCTTGTAATTTAGTTGTAGCCACACAGTTGTGTTGAGAAGATGCAATATTTGTAGAAAATTAAAGATTTTTCACACACTTCACTCTTCTATCTCTTGAAGATCTGCAAGCAGCTATGGCTTGCACTGTGCAACGTGCAAAGACAGTGATATGATTTTATGGGCCAGCTGACAGAAGTCTGGGGTTTAGTCCAACACCACCCAGTCTGAGCACTGTAGAGAGAAGAAGCATTTCTCTCCTCTCCTGGCAGACATAGCCATGCCACCAGAGCCCTCATACTGAGAACAGAATTTCAGGCCTCTGTAAAGGCAAAAGTTTCCCATTTTGTCAATGCCAGCCAGATAAAGTGAAGCTTTTGCTTTTGAGACATTAAAGGTTTGGGTCAGGGCCTGAGGGAGACTACAGAGTATAAATCAGTTTTCACAGGTTTACCTTACATAAAGTGTGTGTGAATGCATTTGTGTAAAAGCTTTAGGACTTTTTCTCCTGTGCAAGTGAGATCCAATCAAGTCTCTTGAGCTACAATTGCCAAAATTATTGTTACTTGTATTTAATGAGCACCTGAAAAGATGCCTGGTTCTAGTAACTCACCTTGAAGTACCCTGTGCTCTTTTTAAGCCTGCTGTCAATGATCATTACACAATTGTTGCAGCCCTGGGGACTGGGGTTCACTTGAGTATCAGGAATCTGAACTAGACTGAGTATGTCCTCATTTTTTTAACTCACAGTGTTAAATATAGCCTGGTTGAACATGAGGAGATTGGAAAAAATGCTAAGAGGAAATTGCAAGATGGCACAAAATAACAAAGTGGAGGAAGTTTAGCTCATACTTTGGCTTTACCATGAAGATTTCTTCATGAAATTGCTAGCCTCCATTAAATTATCACCTGGACAGCCATTCACATTTTTTTTCTTTTGTAAGAAACTAAACACTGCAGGTCAGTTCACTCCTTTGTGTCCTCCTGGAAGTCCCTCTCATCTTCCTTCCTCCACTCCGCTCTGTTTCCTCCCTCAATTCCTGCCTCAGGAAGCATGAAGAGTTTGAGTATCCCCTGTCCCTCCATATAATTAACCTCCATCCCCCAAGATCCATCAGGTGGAAGTTCCCCACTACACATACATTTGACAGTCCTTTCTTTCCTGTGTAGCCTTCTGCAGTTCTGTATTTTATTTGAGCTGGTTCTGGAGGGCAATCTATAGGTTCACTTGTTTTCTTTCAAGTGATTATTTGCAGCAACTCAGTTAAAGAAGGCATGGAGTAGCTACTCAGTGGTTTTTTTATCTTTTTACAGAATAGCAGGGAAAAGCAATGTGGACTATTCCTAATGGAGATTACTGCTCAAGGCTATGCAGGCATAAAGGTAGTCAGGCTGGATTGATCAAAAGTGAGAGCAACTTTTCTGAAAATGGTAGTTTTTGGTTTAAGACAAAGACCCAGTGTACTAAAAGGGCCTTCACACCACAACAGAAAAGTGGTTATATGGTGAGGTTCACTCCAGGAGTGTGCTGGTGCCAGCCCTCTGCCCTAGTACAAGCTACATGATAAATGGAAGAACCATAGGAAAAAATACCTCACTTGTTAGCTGGGCAAAGGAAAACTTACTCAATAATTGGGGAAGAGCCTCTGAAGGCAAGTACCATCCATTTTGCTTTTTGTGTGCGTAAAAATTATCCCTGTCATAAAAATAGATTGAAAGACCCTTCAAAGTTGAGCTACTTTCCTTTGCGAAGCATTTGCCTTCTATTTTCCTAAAAACTTGCACGAGGAACTAGCTTGGGCGCTGGTAGAAGGAAAAGGAGAGAAGCAATTTGCCCAGTGGTAATCTTTAGCCATTTAAAGCCTTGAGCTGCTTTAATTCTGCACTAAATTGGCTCTGGCAACAGTCAGTCCTGTTTGTGTTCAAAGCTTGGCTTTCTGCCACTTCAGTTGGAGGAAAGCGTTTGCTCTCTGTCACCAGGTTGTGTTGCTTCAGCTTGGTGGTGTCCACAGAGCACCAAATTGTTCAACTCTGTAAGTCCAAAGTACTTCAGACTCATCTCTTGGGTTTTGCACTGAAATTGGCTCTGGGTGCCTACATAGCCTATTACTGCTGAAAGGCTCCTCACTGCTTTTGGCAGGGAAGATTTTTCCTGGTTAAGAGCAATACCTGACAAAAGTGAGGACAGGCTCGGTGTGTCCAAAAAAATATATCTGGTGCATAAAAAAAAATCCATAAAGGAAGTCTCAACTCTCTCCCCACACCTTGTGGTGTCTTCAGACATTCAGGCAGAAAGCTGGCCAAAGAACAGAGCATCTGAGTGCAAAAGCAGGGCTTTAGGCACTGAGCCATCTGCCTTCTGTTCTACTGAGAGTGGCAAAAAAATATACATTTATTCTGCAAAAACTGATTTAAATTTTTAAAAATCCAGAAAGCTGAAAACTGAAGTCTTCGGTTCATGGGTGTGTGACTCAAAATTAATTGCTAAATCTGCTATACAATAAGATCAGTTAATTAGGGCTCTCTGGTTCCTTGCATACTAGAGAACACGATCATCTGACTTTGCTGTTTGTATATTGCAATGTGCTGAAAATAGAAAATAAAAGTTACACATGACAAAGTATTGATTAATTGTTTCTAAAAAACAAAAAGACAAAACAGCATTAACCAATTATACAAATCTTTAAAAGACAAACCCGTGGAAACAGCATTTCCTTCTGTTACAGCTTCGTTTGGAACAGCAGGCTGTGCTCCTGAATTAATTTTACAGCTGAGACACAGCTAATCCACAAATAAGCCTGTTACAGTCGGTGGGCATAACAAAAGGAATGCTTGCCAATAGGCACACATGACAACTGGAGCTTGAAGGCAAATTTAAGGGGGAAAGTATTTTTGGTAATACATTTAAACTTCAGGAGTAGGACCTCGGAGAAAAATATATCCGCAAATATCCATTACTGCTATAGATTGTCATGAAGAGCACATGTTCACAGGGCATCCACAAATATGAGAAAAGCTCTTTTTAATATTCCCACTGATATAAAATTATATATAAAAAAAGTGGAAACTCACACTTTTCTCATTCTTTAAATTAGTTTCTTCGACAGAGAGGACTAAAATGTTAGACTAAATTTAATTTTAATATGGTATTACTGAAACCTATTTTCAAGATATTAAATATTGAAGCACAGAAAAATTTCTATTTGAACAGGAGTAGTACAGGTGAGATCCTAGTCTGCTGTGGTGTGTTCTTAAGTTCGTTAGTTTGCTCCCCCCATTTTCTGTATTACTTCCTGCTGCTACCCTGCCAGTTATGTTGCTATGGAAATGAAACTGCTCCTCCCTTGGTTTCTCTTATAAAGTGAAAGTTGTTTCCTCCTTGGGGTCAGTCAATCACTCTTTTTCTCCTCCCAGGTTTCGAGAATTTTCTTTTCTCTGGGAGGTATGGTTGGCTGTAGCCCCGGAGCCCCTCCTATGATTTATAACAGTTGGTTACTTTAGTATATCAGTTATGTTTCGTACCTCCAAATATGTATTTCTATTGGATAGCCGGGTTTCCCTGCCTTCTTCCTCCCTTTTCCCTTAAAACCCTCTCCTGCCCCTTGTTCGGGGCCATTTGCTGGGTGTTTCCCCTCCTTGTTGGTTCTTCTGTAATAAACCGACAGTTTACCCCCAGCAAGTGGTCGCCTCCTAATTCGTCTCTCACCGCGCTGCTCCGAGCTATCCCCCAGCTCAGCCCGAGGCCAAAAGACGCCGAGGGGGGCTGTTTTCTGATGCGCAGGGGCCCTGGCCTTCGCCCCTCACCAGATAGCCGGATTCCAGGGCCGTTCACGCCCCCGCGCACTAGTCCTTCTGAAGCCATTACCCTATCTCCTATGCTTTCTAAGGAGACCAGAGTATTATTTTGAAAATGCAGGTACATGTAAAGCTTAAAGCTGACAACTGTAAGAGAAATTTACTCTGGAACCCCTTCCATTTTCAGGGAATTTGTAAACTTCAGGAGTTTCAGGCATGAATAAGTAGGTTCATTCACATCATCTCCCTATCCCACAGAACTGATGCCAGTCAGGGGAGTGACCTCACTTCCCATGTGTTGGCACCTAGTACACGCAGGCCGTGCCAGATTTTTTAAACATCCATAGACCCACACAAAGCCCAACCCTTAAGGGCAGAGATGAGGAAGAAATGAGAGGCTGGTGGAAGATAAACTATGGCTGTCACCTATCTCCTGTATGCAATGCTCTCCTAATTAAAATTACATTCAGGCAAACATTTGAGCAAGTGCTAATTTAGGTAATTACTTCAATAGAAGGGTTCTTATGCTTAAACATCATATAAATAATGAAATGTTTTAAGATGTAAATCTGTCATTTGCAGAAAGACGTATAAGGAGCCTTTTAAAAGCCAGTTGTTTGCATTTTCTCAAGGAAAAACGATTTCTGTGTTTGTCAAGCTATAGAGGGTTACAGATTGGTTCAAAATATACATTTTTAGTACATACACCTAAATTCAGTGGCTAATTATAGTCCCATTAAGACCATGTGTTCTACATCATTTGAGGAAAAATATAAAAGGATACGAGTAGTGTGAAATTTAATGGCAAGAAGGAATTTCCTAGTTTATATGGGAATGCATTGCTAATAAGGGCTTTAATGTGAATAAATTGATGTTTTAATGGTAATTAATTCCAGTGTGCATTGTTTAAACGTAACTGTATGTAGAGGAGCAACTGTAGCTTAAAATATACTGGCCTTTGCCCAGCAGTCTGGAAAATGCACTGCAATAGTTAAAATCATGAGACAACTGTGCAAAATTCTTTGTAATCATATCAAGACTTGAATTGCATGATTGCTATTAAAACCAGTGTAAATAGCAAGGCTTTATATCCTATTTGTATTGCTTTGCCATTGCTATCCCTACAACTCACAAAACTATTCAGCAAGCTCAAGTTTTAAAAACCCGGCCCTGAATATTTACAGAGAAGTTTGCATTAGATTTTCAGATGCTCTGCCAATAGCATTTGTGCAAGAAAATATTTTAATGATGCTAACATATTTGGTCTTGGCTTAAGATATTGGCAAGTTCAATTTCAACATATTTGACTGCTTGTTACCTCCATGGGTTTCCAACAGAGGTGATCCATCTTCTGTTTTTAGCTTCTTGCGCAGCACGGGAGTACTGTAACAGCCAATCAATCTCTGACAACTCCAAGAAAAGGGTTTCTTTATCAAGAACGTGTTAAAAGAGTAGCTATAAAGAGTAGGTGTGGCAGCTCTGGAAATTCCTGATGCAAAACCTGCTGTGAGAGCTTTGCAAGGAAAAAAAACCAACATTTTTTTTCTGATTTCAGGTTTGGGTGTGATACAGTGGTTTAGGGTGCCAGTGTTTTCTCAAGAGAACATTAATTTTTCTCTGGACCACATTAATCAGCTTGCAATAACCACACAGCAAGAGGGTGATAATTTTGGGCAAATATATGCAATTGGGACTCTTCAGTGTGTTGTATCTTTTGACATTTACTTATCTCTTCTTAATGCAGAGAGGGCACACAGGTAAAATGGCCCTGGATTAATGGTGAGACTGGAGGCTGGCCAAGGGAGCTGCGACTGCATCCTGCGTGGCCAAGCTGAGGTGAATCCATGCTGGTAACGTGGTGAAGCAAGCACTGGGCTGTGTCAGAAGAGCCAGTTTCTCAAAGTTAATGGAAATTTTTCTCCAACACTTCTGATGTTCACACATTCAAGAAATAATGTGTACCACTGTACATCAGTACCAAAATGGGCTGACACCATGTATGGTGTTTAACTCTCTAAGTAGGAGAAGCTTTGCAAAAAAAGAAATCCTTTGACCAAAGAAACTCTCTCATCATTTGTGTGCAGCTCTTCTTTTCTCTCTCAAGCAGTTTCTTGGTTTAAAGTAGTTCTTTCCTCTGTTCTATCATGGATGAGAAGAACAAGACCATGATTCCCTTTGTGAACTCTCTGAGCTGTCTGCTCAGTATCAAGATGAAGAGCTCATCTGCGCAACAGAAGCAGGCTTTTCAAGCTCTAGTTAGAGACAAGTTCCCAGCATGGAAGCAGCCAAAATCATGCTCTTGGGGGGAATTTTAAGATAGTCTTTGTCAGTTGATTCACAGATCCAGCCCTCAGCTATGAGAACACCCAGAGCAGTGCAGTGCAGTCCAGAGTGGACCTGTGCAGTCCCTGACTGCAAGGTACTTTTGCTGTGGTTAGATCTCCCAGCAATCACACAACATGACCCAGCAAACCATGACAGGTTAATATAAATACTCCACTTTAAAAGCTAGGATAGAAGGCATTCAGGTATCTCTAATGGCCCACATGTACTATAAACTGGGGTGAGCTCAGTCTGTATGGCAGCAATCATCCAGTGCAAAGCCAAAAAACGGTTTAGGATTTATATCTGGAGACCCACATATTTGATTTTAAAAGCACATTAACAGCATCCCAGATATGTGTTCAATATGAGGAGTCTTACAAAAGCTGGCTAATTTATAAAGACCAAATGAAAAACCAAAAAGTTGTAACATAGTCAAAACTGTGTCCATTTCTTTAAAGTTGATAAACACATTTTCTCAGTGTATCAATTTTACTAACCTTCTATTGAAAGACTTCACACCTATCTTTCCTGAGCTGAAAAAGTCAGCACTGTTATAAAAAAAAAGATAAAATATATTTCATGCCTCATACCAGCAGTTTTGTTTGAGTTTTTTTTATTTCTGCAGAAATACTTCTTTTCAAGTAGGAGGTATCATTGATAAACATCTCACTGAGTCCCAGCTGTAACATTTTTTTGAAAAAAAACTTTATGATGTTATCTGAAATCCACTTCAAGATATTTGAATCCAGGAATGCATTTTATGTAGTTTATTTACAAATTTTAAAATTTTACAGAGATATCTAGTCAATTCAATTATTTTGACAATGTGAAAACCTGGATGTGAGAATAAAAATACTGATCTCTAGATAGTTTGGTTTTTTTATTTACATGCACTAAACTAGAACAATCTTCTCTACTCAGTGCAACAAAAGCCTCTATGTTATTGGTAAGTAAAAATTAAATTTCTTATTAACTTATCAAACAGTTGGTGAAAACTCGGAGTAACAAACATATATATATATAAATTATCATTTCTCTGTTAATACTCTACAAAATAACAACTCTTATACAGCACATGTAATATCTAAATGCCTCATCATAAAAAAATGTACTCATCCAGCTTCATTGAAACACTGATTCTTGTTCCTCCAGTTTCTTTTGCTGCACAAAGTAGAAAAATTTTGATATTCTCATTTGCTGATGATCTCTTTTTCAGAGGTCAGGAGTCCTGCCTCATTTTGCTATCTTAGCAGTCTTAAATTGTGATGCTTTCTGAGCTATTTCTGTTAATTTTTCAACACACTGAAAAAAACTCACAAATTTCACTATCAGCACATTACAAATAAAAAATTTCATTTATAGAGCATTAGCAGATAACTGACAAAATACATTGACAGGTACCTTACAATGTCTCAGTGTTAAACAGCAGAACGAATTACTCTATTAAAACAGCTGGTTTGTGTCATCAAAAGAAGCATTAAAATCTCCTCATCATCTGAGGCACAGAATGCCTCAAATTACTGCCTCAGGAGACTGAAAGAAAATGGGGAGAACAGGTAAATTGGGAGAAAAGCACTTCATGTTGTATTACACACTGTACTACCTTATTAGATTAATAGACGCTCTTATGGTTACCAGCTAATTCCATGAAAAAATGTTTTAAGATATAAAAAACCATTAATATGACAATTATGGTGTAATTAAAATTACATATGAAATAATACATAATAATAATAAAATAGTAGGTGCCTCTTCCTTTTTGTGGCTGGCATCTTCTCCAAGCAACTCTCAGTTTGCACAAGCAGCTTCAGTCTCAAGGACATCTCTGTCTTTTCTTACTTTCCAAGTGAACTGTTTGAGCTGCTGCTTGTCTAGTGGAAAACATTGCCAGAGATCATAGAGTTTCTCCCCTGAGGAAGTCAAGTGCTTCTGTTTCTCTTCCAGTTTTCTAAAAAGGAGAATCTTCTACCCAGGCAAGCTGTTTCCTCAGTGTATGAAGTGCCAACCCACCCCAGGCTCAGCTTCAGAGGGCAGAAGACTGTAGGAACTCAGAAAACTTTCTCCTTCACGGAAAAGTATTTAGGCTTCCAGCATTGCTCACTACAGGAACTGCTTTCAGATTTTCAGAGCACAGAGCAATGTGAACTTTTCTGCTTACCCCTTTTACAAGCAAAACACATCACAGTAACCTCTATTTATAGCAATAAAGTTCAATAGCAGGCAAAGACTGGGGGGAAGCAGAATGAAGGCTTTGTTCATCTATTGCAGCAAGAGTGGATTTTGACATTTTTCTTTGAAGAAATTCATAGACCAAATTTCAGATAAAGACAGTAAGTACATAAATAGTGCTTTTCTGAGTCAAAACTAAGTAGCACATTCTTTTCAGTTAAGTAATTGTATGATTATGAATGTCCCCAAAACGATAGATTTAAAGACAGAATTCTGTTTGCTATTCATTATGTTAATCCTTCTATTTTCTTTATTGAAGTTCATATTTTGAATCTTATGGCTTTTCATATTATTTGGGAGTTCCTTGTAGGAGGAAAAAGTCAATCCATTAAAGTCATTTGCATATCAGAATAGTTGACTGAGCACAAGACTCAAACAATGAATTTTAAACTAGAAGAAAATAAAATATAGCAGCAGGTACTGAGCTAAATCCAAGTTTATCTTTGGCCACCACTGAGAAATATTTACCATAAACAAATGTATGATTATTTGCCTGCAAGAATTTTATTTCTTACTATTTGGAGCATGGCAAGTATTCTTGAGCAAGAATTTTTTTTCATTTCAGAGCCTTGTATTTTGTTTTGTTTAGCATTGTTACAGTGTTTATAACTTAATTCCATGTCTCATCACCAGTTAAAAGTAAACTGTGTAGAAGCTCCAGGATCCACATTTCACTTTTTGTTCAACCACAGTATCAATGCCTGCATAGACACCCTCAAGGGGGATCATTCTAAAGTTTCCTTGTTTTAAATTAACTTGTGGTTGTGCATCACATTAGTTTAATTAATTTAAGTGCCAGTAAGTCAAACAGCTGTAACAAGTAATTATGCAATTACACATAATTACTTCACTGAGATGAGTTATAATGTGAGCATTCTTATTAAGTACAAGCGTTGTTCTCCTAAGACCCAGCCATAAGTTGTCTCCACATTTGCTGTCAACAACACAGCACTTAGGTCAGGAGTTGCATCTGAGTTGCATTGAAGAACTTACCCTTTGGCAAGGAAGTAGATCCATAATGATTCTTGTTTCATGAATGAATTGCAGCCCAGAGACAAGAAAACCTGTATTTGTTTCATGATCCCATGTCCTGAAAAGATGAGTGGAATTTTTAAAGACTTATAGTAGTAATTTCAGTCTCTTAGAGTAGGCATTCAGCTCTGGACAGCCAAGAACTGCACTTCTTGGATAAGAGGATATGAGCAAGGATCTTTTCCCCATTCATTTTTTCCTACTGTGATATGAAAGTTGAAAAAAACAATGGAATTATTTATCTGGCACATTTCCTAGAAGACGGTCATTCTTGAACTAGACAGAATCAAAATGAAAAGAACAAAAACAACTTCCATTTTGGTGCCTCTTGCTGAAAGAATAGAAAGTGTAAAGAATTTACACCACCTTCTGTCAATGGAAATTCAATTAAGGCTATCAGTCAAATACTGCTGCATTCAAGTATTTCTCATGTGTCTAAGTGTTTTGGGACTGGCATAATTGCTCTACTCATCCCAGAAACCACTGTGGACTAATGAGAAACAGTGAAAATCTCAGCATGTTAAGAAAATGCATTGCATAAACTCTGCCATTGGAGAGCTGATTGAGAGCCCTAAAAATATTTTGTGTTTTTGTCATTTTAATAAGGAGCTTAGGGCTATTCTTCCTAAATAAATCCATTTCCATTCAGGAAAACCAAACCTCTCCCTTCATGTGAGACACAGAAGGTGGTTTGCAACTAAATCAGTTCTTTGAAACATGAGTTTATCACAGGAGCTTATTTTATTGGGTAACAGACAAAAATTTGTTTGCTTAAAACAAACCAAAGGAAATTATTTTTTCCTACAGGGTTCCCTACTACAACATGTTGCTTCTGCTGATGCACTGTCCCAGAGGGACTGGACAAATTCATGGAAGAAGAGCTGTGAGTTTGATACAAATCAAGAGCTGTGAGTTTGATATAAATCTATGATATAATCCTCTGTTTTAAGAAGTGCCTTAGAGACAGAGAAATGGAAACAGACTGGAAAAGCAGCAGTGTGGATAGATAGATAGATAGATAGATAGATAGATAGATAGATAGATAGATAGATAGATAGATAGATGGATGGATGATACAGAGATACAGAGATAGAGATATAGAGATATGCCTTGTCATGTTTTTCTTTCAAAGTATCTTCTCCTGAGCACTGTCAATACCATAGTACTTGGGTCAGGAGTTGCATCTGAGTTGCACTGAAGAACTCTTACCCTTTGTCAAGGGAGTAGAACAACTCCCTGCAGTCTCAGTGCTTTTTGACTCAATTAAGTTCTCTAGGTTTTCTCATTCTCTCTAGTTAATTCTAGATCCCACTACAGTCTGAAAAGGGGAGGGGGAGAGTCAGACAAGACTTGAGATGGTGGCTGAAGTGTAAAATTCTGTAGCATAACAGGAGGGTCAGGAACATTTTTCCTCACAAATTTGTTTTCCTGAGAATTACAGTGGTATTTTGCATTCATACTGTAAACTGACAAGAAGTTACTATTACAAAACAATCTCTAAATTAAATCCTGCTGTACTGGAAAATGTATTTTTACATAAAAATTAGTTTGCCAGAAGGAGAAAGAAGAAGAATCATGTAGGATATGCCCCCTTTCCACTGAACTCTAGAGACTGGAAGGCACTTCTGAGGTCCTAGGGCCCAATCTTCTTTCAAATAAGACCAATTTCTAAGTTGTGAGCAGGCTGTGAGCTCACACCTCATCCTGTCCAGCATTTAATGTTTCCAAGGGCAGAGATTCCAGGGACATTCTGCTCAACCTCTTTCAGTGCTGAGCCTCTTTCAGAGTGAGTAATTTTCTTCCTTAAGTCCACCAGGAATTATTCTTGTTCCTTACTGCAATGTGTGCTCATTGATCTTTGTCCTTTCAGTGTACACTTTCGAGAGGAGCTTGTCTTCCCTATAATCCCTCCCTGGATCAGTGATGGCTGCCCTCCTTAACCTTCTTTTTCTAGGATGAACAACCCTGTGGTGATAGCACAGCACAGCACAGCTTGGGATCATAAACCTTGCCTGGAGTTAGCTCAGGCTCAGCAGCAGGGTGTCACAAGCAGTGGCATTGCACCTTAGGGCTGCCCGTGGTGCAATCTGCAGGCAGAGCAGGTTCCCAGCAGCCTGCAGTCTCCCAGGTCTCAGGCAAAGCTGCAAGGATGCCACTGAGTTTCTCCCGAGTATTTAATCTGCTGGCAGCCACTAGAACAGAGCACAGTAATAACCAGCTTTAACTGCTGAGCAGCATTAGCAGGGAGTTAGAGTCTAAGCTGCTGGAACTGAGCCCAGACACTCAACTCCAGCAACACAGCTTCCGTTTAAAAGAATCTGCCATGAATCTTCGTGACACCAGAGAGAACAAAGAATCCATTATTATTACAGATCTGTATTCCTGCAGCAGTTGGATCCCCCCATTTCAGGTGAAGACCAAGCAAGCACAGAACAAAAGGTTCATCCCTTGTCAAACACCTTGCAAATGCTGTATATACTAAAAGACATTGCTGTAACTGAGAACAAAATATAAGAACTGAAATTCCTTGAAGAGGAAGGTCAGCACATACTGAAACAGATGTGCAAAGAGCACCTTGACAACATTGCAAATCAAGTTATGATTACCAAACAGATTAGTTAGGTACTGTTATTACTAATAAAAAAGGTTATCACTGCTGCAGGACAAAGCTGAAAGCATCCTTCCCAACTTGTAATTGTTTCTACCACAACAACTAGGCAGAATATATCATTCATCACCTTTTATTTAATGACAGACTAATTAGATTCCATCTAATCTTAAAACTTCAGTAGCAACAAATTGCATCTGTTTATTTTTCTGTCACTTCTTTAATCATATCTCTACTGGATGATTTTCTTGGTATTAGAGGTGCTAGATATGATTCCAATCACACATTTTATGTCCAATTACTTTGCTCAGTGGAAATACTTCCCTGCTGTGCTCTGATATTCTTCATAGAGTTTTGGGAACTTGAGACCTGCTAGTTTTCTGAAACTTCTGTAGTATTCAAGATGGAATTAAATTCTGAGGAATGGAGATAGAAAGATGTATTAGACTGTTGGCTTTTGTAGCTAACATTTTCCATGAAACTGTGGAAGAGAGCACGCACTGGTGTGGAAAAACACTCACTATTTTTTCTGATCTGAATTTCATGTAGTAAAACAAAGTAAGGCAGCACAGTTTCTTCCCCTGCCCTCTTTCTGAATCAGTCACTATGTGTATATTTGATGAATGTGCCAGGCAGTTCGCTGCCTAAGAGAGCAGAGCATCTCTCAGAGGATAATCTTACAGAATTTTCTATTGGTCAAGCATAGACCAGGAGGAGTTCTGTGTAACTAGAGCAGCAGCACTGGGGCACTCTGACAGGACCAACCTGACCTGCCTGAAGTGTGCTTGTGCACATATTAACACTTTTGGTTGGCAGCAAAGCACTGCTAGGTCATTCTGTCGCTTTAGCTGAAACAAAGACTGCCGTTTTGTCTCTGCAAGTTTAAAGAGAGCATCTCAGCCCATCATCTCTGCCAGCTTCCACTTGATTGATGGTGGGATAGACTCTGTATTTCAGGATGAGTGACAGCGTAGGAAGTCATTACATGCCTGGGTGCTTGCCCTGGGAGTTTGGTTGGGAGCTTAGTCACAGTGTGTTAATTCTGGCAGGAATGATTATTAGCACCAATACGTCTTAAGAATTGGTTTCCTAGTATAGTGACAAAGCCATGAAGAAGCTGTGTCACACATAGTGTGACCATATAACAGTCACAAATACTCAAATACTTCACCCACTCTTTAACTGCAATCATCAAAATCAGCATCACATGAAAGGCACTTCACATGAAATTGTGGACCAAACAACCCTTTCATCCCGTGAACCTTCTCTCACTCATCCTTTCCCTTCTCCTCCTTGGTGATCTGATTCAGTAAATTAATTTCTCTTTAAAAATGCTGGAATTAAAATCCGACTTGATAATTTCAATAAAATGTGAATGCATAGAGCCAATAGTGAATACAAGTCCAAAATTTCCATCATGCTTTCACGTATCTGAACACTCATATGCATTTTATTGCTCAGAAATATATCTATGCATACATGCAAAAAATCTTATCTTTCCCAGCTCTATATTATTTTCCTATTTATTGTATTATTACTACACTATTGCATCTGGGCTGGGCTCAGGGTTTCACTGCCCCAGATTTCTTTGAGGAAATATCACTTTGTAAAGTTGGCATGCAGGTTTCCATCCTCCTTCCATGCTCAGCAGAACAGTGCATGCAATATTCAGCTGGAGTTCACTTCTGACTGCTCACACCTCAAGCTTCAGGCAGATGAGCCACACCTGCAGAGATGCAATTTTCTCAGGTTCACTGCCCCAAAATAGTAAATAGCCATTCTTAAATGGTGTTCTCCTCTTCCTGACAATGTTGTCTGCAAAATAAGCATCATTTGCATGTAAAACTAGAAAGAAGGAAACACCTGGGAGATTAATACAACTACAGTTTCCTAAATATTCCTCAGGCAAAGTAGCCAGATTGGGTTAAATTTTTAGTAATTACTAAGAGATGCAGCCAAATATCTAAGACAAAAGGTTATTATATATTTCTTCTGCAGAGACAGAAAGAGTGTTCACCATAGCCACTGACTTCTTTCCTCCTGGAACAGATTTCAGTGCACCTTCCCCACACTTTCACCAGAATTTCCTCCAGGTAGGAAGAGCAGCATCTCAGAGCAGCACAGTGAAATCTGACAGCACTCATTGCATTAGAATCTACAGGCTATGCTACTAGTGCTACAAGGAAAGTACCTTATTGCTCAACTTTTCTGGTGCATTGAATATCCAAAAGACTACTGAGACACTGGATTCCTGTTTGGTGAGAGGACATCCCCATCATGCGCCTGTCCTTGCTCATTTCCTGCAGCCTAGAGAAGCCCCCAAGACCCTCAGAGAGATTGGTGTTATATTAGTTGTTGTCCCTGCCTCCAGAAGCAAACCTCAGACTCAAATCTTTATTAATTTTTTAATCTGTTCTAAATGTGTTACTGTGTTTATAGGCTGCAGGACACTGGGGAATTCAGTCCTAAGTACTGCAGTTTGCAAATGTGGACAGTTTATTTTATATTACTATGGAATCATATTCCAGAGCCTCTCTGAAGCCTTGTACTTGATTAGAGACTGAAGTCTCCCAAGAAATTCCCCAGTGGGCTCTGTCCTCAAAATTATGTTGAATGTTTTTGAGCAATTTCAAGTTTTAAAGGGAATTTTAAGAAGACCTCTTTTGCCTTCAGTGTAAATGGGACAACACTGACAAGTGATGGAGGGAGAGCAGTGTTTTGCTGTAACTCTGAGAACTCAGTGCCCCTCTGTATGATACACAGCATGATAAATGCTATGACAGTAAAATCAGAGTATGCCCCTTGCTCCCAACACATGTACTCCATCACAACACTTGCCTGTGATTGTAAAACTTCCTGCAGGTTTGTCCTTGTGTCTAGGTACATTTTCAGGTTATTAATTAATTAGCTTTGATATCTTCTTGGGCTTGAGATTGCAGTCCAACTATTATGTTACCAATATCCACTAAAGAATGTTTAAATTGAGGCAAGTTTGGTAGACTTTATATCAAAATATTGAGAAGTGAAAGAGATGTGCAAATACAGCTGATAGAAGCAATTTGACCTGGTTTACAAATAGATACTTGTTGACATTAAGGAAAGGGTCTTTTCTTTCAAATCAGGAATATATTTATTCTGGGGCAACAAATAGCAGCTCACTCATCAAAGAATCATAGGAAGGACAGGAAATTGCTACCTTAAATCTAATAAGAAAAGGGAAGAAAGTTTGTGAGGAAATTGTGAAGACTGAAATTATTGGGTGGCTCTGGTCATGCAAAGTTTAGTCCCATAACAGAATAATCACACATTAAAACTGGAAAGTGCCATTCATTAAAGCAAAAGTGAGTTTGTGCAAGCTTGACAAATACTCCACATGTATACTCAAGGTTTTATTTTGTACCTTAACTAACATGCAGAGTCTGTTATGCAGAATAGATCTTGAGAGGTGGTTTAGCAGGGTTTTTTTATCTCTTAGGGAATCTGATGGAAAAAAAGATAAAGGACAAAATAGGAGGAAAATAAGCTTTTACACAAAACACCACCATCCTTTTTAATCTATTAGCTAAACCAGAAAAAATGAAGTTTGGAAAATTTTACTGTGCCAAACTGGCCTTGCTCTGACCCCTCAGCCTCATAAAATTCTGAAGTGAAAGGGGGGGGGGAAGGTGGGAAGAGAGTTGGTTACAGTTTTCTTGTCTTTTTCAGCTTGCTATAAATAAATTAAAATCCTTTCTAGCCAAGCTTCCAGCTCACTTGCAAGCACTCTGATTAGCTGGGTAAGATTCAGGCAAAGAGCTGCTTTTTTTCCTCAAATGTGTTTCTGCTAAGTCACTCAACCTCACTGTAGGAGAGTTTCAGGACAGATTAGTAAAATATCTTTTCTCCTAAAATAAATAGCCTTAAATCAACCTGGAAAACTCCTTTCCTCTTCAGCACTCATGATGTTTTAGCTTTGTTAATCCATGGGCAGCACATTTAAAAGAAAATCTGCCTTGCCCCATAGAATTTATGCTCTCCTGTTTCCTTACACCAGGCACTGTAGACCATGCTGTTCTTCTCACATTAAAAGTCCTGGTATGGAAGCAGGACCCAACCACCCATCTTTTAAACATTCTCTAAAATTTATATGGAACATGGTAAAGGAAATTATGCACCCATATTTAGTTTGATAACTCTCTTGCCTGTGAAAAGCTTTCTTTTACACCTGATTTTTAGAATTTTAGAAGTATCTGTGTACTGTGTCTGCTTACTGTGCTTTCAGTAGAGTCTGACTCCTAGAATTCCTCACTCCTGGAAAAGTGTAACAGATCTTTAAGATGAACTGAATATTCACTTCAGTTTCTGTGCATCAGAAGTCTCAGACAAAGGCATAGTGCAACAAATCAAATAGAGATGAAATTATTTTCTATGTTCTTCGGCAGTTGCCACTGTTTTGAGGAATTCCAATTAGATATTCTACAGTTGTATATTTCTTAAATCAAAGTTCCTTATGGAATACTATCAACTTTTATTAACTTCAAGGTTAATAGTCAGGCAGGTTACCAGCAAAAAAGTGTTTTCCAGACATCGTACTTCACCTTCTTTCCTGCCAATATACTTGGCAGAGTAATGAACTGCTGAAGCTGGAAGCTTTCTGATCTTTTATTTCCAGGTAAACCAACCAATGAACTGCCTTGGACCTAAAGCCATCATCATTTTCTAGTTCCCGGCTCCAGGAAATATGAGTAATTTTATTTCACTGAGAATTACAGTTATTGGGAATGCATTCTGGGAAACTGATATGAAGGGTGATGAACATCCCACTTGCAGGTCTCATTTTCATCTCCAGGATGAATTTCTGTTCTTGAATAAGCCATCTGCAGGCCTGTGCATTGGGTTTGTATGGCCAGGTTTTGGAAGTGAGGGGGTGGATGCTGTGAGACACAGCTAGAAGCTTTTCCCTTTTCCAACATTGCCAGCACCAATTGGCTCCAAAACCAACCCACTGCTGGAAAAGGCTGAGCCAACCAGCAGTGGGGGTAGGGGGTAGATGGAGTCTCCTAGGCAGGAGAGTTAGGAAGAGGAGGAAAAAAAACTGTGCCATTTCAGCTGGAGAAAAGAGTGAGAATATGTGAGAACAACAACTCTGCAGACACCAAGGCCAGTGCAGAAGAAGGAATAGGAGGTGCTTCAGGCACCAGAGAGAGATTCACTCCCCTGCAGCCCATGGTGCAGACCATGGTGAGGCAGCTGTGTCCCTGCAGCCCATGGAGGATCACAGGAATGCAGAGATGCCCCTGCAGCCCATGGAGGATCACAGGGATGTAGAGATGTCCCTGCAGCCCATGGAGGATTACAGGGATGCAGAGATCCACCTGCAGTCCTTGGAGGATCACAGGGATGCAGAGATGCCCCTGCAGCCCATGTAAGAGACCCATGCCAGAGCAGATGGATGCCCCGAGGAGACTGTGATCCCATGGGAAACCCATGGTGGAGCAGGCTCTTGGCAGGACATGTGGACCCATGGAAAGAAGAGCCTAGGCTAGAGCAGGATTGCTGGCATGACTTGTGGCCCCATGAAGGACCCACTCATGGAGCAGTCTGTTCCAGAAATAGTGCACCCTGTGAAAGGGATGCACAGTGCACCAGTTCCTGAAGGACTGCAGTGGGAAGGACTTACACAGTAGAAGTTCACAGAGAACTGAGCCCTGTGGGAGGAATCCCAAGCTGGAGCAGAACAGCATCAAGAGTCCTCCCCCTGAGGAGGGAGGAGTGGCAGAGACAACGCATGATGAACAGACTGGAGCCCCCATTCCCTGTTCCCCCTGTGCTGCTGAAGGAGAGGTAAAAATATCAAGAGTGAAGTTAAGCCTGGGAAGGAGGGAGAGATGATGGGAAGGTGTTTTAAGATTTGGTTTTATTTCCCATTATCATACTCTGATTTGATTGATAATAAATTAAGTCAGTTTCCCCAAGATAAGTCTGTGTCCTGTGTCAGGAACTGATGAGTTATCTCTCCCTGTCCTTATCTCCTCCCATGAGTCTTTCATTATATTTTATCTCCCCTGTCCAGCTGAGGAGGGGAGTGATAGAATGGCTTTGGTGGGCACCTGGCATCCAACCAGGGCTAACTCACCACATCCTCTTACATTTTAATGTCAAGGATCAACCTATGAGCTGTTTCCAACTACCCAACAGAATGCTAATGAGGTAGAAAGGCTGTTTTCATGATGTCAAAAACATATTTAAAAGCAATTGGAATAAAAAAAAAAAACACAACAGAAAACCCATAAGAAAAAGATCTTCATTTGATGAGTAGTCCATTAAAACTGTGCTATAAGGGATCATTAAGCATAAGAAAAAAGCATAATTAGCCAAAAGCAATTACATCAAAACTCAGTTCAGACTGATTGTTATGCAAATGTCCTGGAATGGAAATTATATTCATGGCCACTGACCCTTGGATGCATTAAGTTTTACAGGATATGAAAGAGTCTGTGTTTCTTTCTTGGGCAGGATGGGGGGTAGTACAAGTTTTACCATAGAAATTAATCAGTGGCCTCTGGATTCAACTGTGGTATTTTAAAACTGTAATGCACATATTTCATAAAGGTAATAAGACAATTTACTGGGAAAGAACATCTCCTGCTGACAACATTATATGAATTTACTTTTTTTCAGAGTTCAGTGTAATCACAAACTCAGGGCCAATAGCTTTCCCAGCACCTTGTTGCCTGTAATGCTTATACAACCTGGATATACTCAAAATCTGACAGGTCTTTCCATACTTGAAATATCTTCCCAGATTGACTAAAAATTCACCATTTCTCCTTGAAAGCTGTAGTCTTTCATACAGTGATTGCAAGTTTTGGTGGTCACATTTTTTATATGTGTTGTCTGCTTTCAAGAATGCCTCTTTTGAGAATACCCTGGGAGATACTGCCAAAAATTCCACTAACTTAGGTCACTGTTCATCAGTCACAGTTTTCTGATTCACCACGCCAGACAGCTTGTCAGGAATTTAGACTATTATGCTCTGTTCTTAATAAACCCATTTTATAATCTTGCAAATCAAAATTAATAACTTGAGCAAAATCCTTGTAGCTATCAAAGTTCAGGGAAAAAATAAAAAGAAAATAGAACATTATGGACCATCTGCCTTTTAAAAATGCATAATGTTGATTTTTTTCCAGTCTTCCAAGACCTTCCCTGTCCTCCATTAAATCTCCATAAGTGGAGATAAGTGCTGGTGTTTTACAGACTACATTGGCTGTTTCTTTAAATTCCCTTATAAGGTGTTTTTTTAATATTGCTTTGCCAAGGAATTGTAGCAAATCTCCATTAGCTAAACATGCTTGAATCTGCTCTTTAGCCTCTTGTGAACTTCTCTCCCTTCTGTAACTACTTAATTAAAATTATCCTATTGTCTTAAATTCTTGTGGAGATTGAACCAAATAATTGAATCCTTTAACAATCTTTGCTTCACCTCTTACCTGTTCTTTTCTTTTTAATAAGTCCCAGGGCACCCTGCAGTGGCAGAGGGAGCCCAGCAGCTTTCCCAAAGACTGATGTGTGCAAAAAAATGGCTTTTCAGAGCAGCTGGGTTTCACCTGCCCCACTCAGAATCAGAGCCCACCTGGTGCAAATACACTCCCACACTGCAGAAATAAGTGGAGAATTTTCAGCCCTGCACCATGCAGGCCATACTGTGTATGGAATTATCACAGCTCCTCTCTGGCATCAGGCTCATGGGTTGTGCTTACTCAGCACAGAAGAAAATACCTCCAGAGTTCTTTTATGCAAGATTTCTTTGTGAAACTGCAAAAAAATATCAAAGGAAAAACCTTCTAACTTCTGAAAAATCTTAAAATTTTAAAAATTTTGTTTTCTTTTTTTTGGCAACAATATGTACACAGCTTTTTATGAAATTGTCCTTTCAAAAAATTCCTAAGGATTGTATTATCGATTTCTTTTTGCCCTTTCCACACTGCTAGTCTTTCTTCTCTCCTCCTTTAGGACAACAAGGAAAGGGAAATGGTCAAGCAACAAAGAGAAGGGTTGAATCTAGCTTTTGCAGCAGATCATGAGGGCAGAGGGGTTTGGTCCTTAGCTAGGGCAAAGTGTGCTGCCCTTGCCAAGAAAAAATTCCTGTTGATCTCCTTGCAGATCTCATGTATTCCTTCTTTTTATATATCAGTCCACCAAACGAAATGGAGGTTTTAAATCGTCTATCCATGCTGAAAAAAATACATTGTCCTCACATTTCTAACCCTGAATAGTGAGTTCTATTTCCAAAAGGGTCCCCTGGGGGAAAGCATGTTTTTCTTTCTTTTAAGACTAGGTAAATTGTGAGTGCACAACTAACATGGTTTCCCTTTTTTCAGTCTTGTTGAAGTTTTCAGTGTTGGTGCAGTTTAGCTGCACTCAGCTGCTCTACATTTTGCATCACCTTTCCAACAGCTGTCACCGCCCTCATACATAGTAGCCTCCACCACTTTTTAAAATGAGGTGGTAATTTTGTTCACTCTGGAAACATTTAAAAGATACACAATGTTACAACAAAAGGAAACTTCAGTTTTGTAACATAAGCCATAATGAATCTATCCTGTGTCAGGCAGTACAGTCTGTACAGTAAGTGTTTTGGCATTATTTCAGTCTGGTTTTAACTTTTTCAGCTGAATCCAATGAATACTGACACCAGAAAGCTGGCACCAATTGGTGCATTTGGGCCAATCTGCCAGTGCAAACGTGTGCTGCGACAGCATAATAGAGAGAATCTTGGAATCAGGTTAGAAAAGAACTTTAAGATCTCTGAGCCCAACCATTAACTCAGCACTGCCAAGTCCATCACTAAATCACGTCCCCAGATGCCACACCTGCACATCTTTTAAATGCCTCCAGGGATGGTGACTCTGCTACTACTTTGGGTAGCCTGTTCCTGTGCTTGATCACACTTTCAGTGAAAAAAAAATTCCCAATATCCAATATAATCCTCTCTTGTGCAACCTGAGGCCATTTTGTCTCATCCTGTAACTTGTTATCTGAGAGAATAGATCAACCCCCACTTCACTACTGCCTCCTTTCAGGTATTTGTAGAGAGCAATAATGTTTCCCCTAAGTCTCCTTTTCTCCAGGCTAGACAGTCCCAGCTCCCTCAGCTGCTCCTCATTGTGCTCCAGACCCTCCACCACCTTTGCTGACCTTCTCTGGACATGATCTGAGGAGGGAGCTGATAACTGAGACAAACAAAACAAAATCAGCTCCTTTTCAGCTGAACTGGGCAGGGACCAGAGTGAAAAATAGGAAGGGCCTAACAGTGTACCTTCTGAGAAATCACTCTGCCTTAGGATTTGTTTAATTAGTTGGTTTCATTGGGCTGGTCAAATTTGGTTTAGCTGGGAGTGCTGTTTATGTCATCTGCTGAGCAGGCAGCACTTGGGTCCTTCAGCTCTCTGGCCCTGCCTCTCTACTGGAATTGCAGCCAGGACACCCTGGAGGAACCTCATCCCCAGGTCTCAACAGACTGTTTAGGGCTGGCCAGACACAGAAAGATATTTAAAAGACAAATGTGATTATTTACAATGGGGGAACTGTGGGTTGGACAGAGAATGAAAAGTAAAGAATTTTCAAGCTGTGGTCTTAGACAGTATTTTAAAACAGTGTAACCATTTCTGCTGTACGCCTCTGTACATCACTGACTGTGACCACAGTCCATGGAGAAGCTGTCTGTGTTCATGCAAGTAGAACTGGAAAAATTGCCTCTAGAAAAAAATATCATTTTCCTGGAGCAGCAGGTAATCAGCATTCAGCAGTAGCCTTGTCTCAGCATGAAGCCTGATAGGAAGCAGTGAAATAAGATAATTGAAAAGGAAAATGTTTCAGCACTCAGGACAACTTCTGCCACTCTCTCTGAGCTAAATCTCAACAACTGACTGGCAGACAGTGTCTGCCAGTATCTCTCTGTCAATGGAACAGGTTGGCCCTGACCCTCTTCAGAAATTGAGACACATTAAACAAAAGACAACAAGACTCATCCTCATTTCATCTCGCAGCTATTAATTTTACGGTGTGACTCCTCCAAATAACAGACCCATAGCCAGAGCTGTGCCCAGATTCCAAGTGAAGGGAGACCAATTTCCACCACCTTGACTCCTCTAATTACACTGACAAGCCTCCTGAAATCGGTGCTGTGGTTCCTCATCTGAAACAAAAATGCAGATGATTCTCAATAGCGTCTGTTGAGCTGAGAGGAACGAGAGGATTAATTAGTTGCAGTTCATAAAACAATCAGATGAAAATCCATGAGAAACTGCAAAGTGTAATTGGCAATAATGATGCAATCACCTCAGTGCAAGAAGGACGGGATTGGGCCCAGATATTTTACACCTGTAACAAAATCCATCACTTGCACTGGGACTGTGGACAGGGAGAAGTCCAGATCACCAGCTGGCTCTTCCACTTGGCTGCAGGGGCAGCTTCCTGCTTCTCCTCGAGGCTGCCATGGGGGCAGAGCAGCTGCTCAGCAGAGGGGCATCTCCTCTACGTCTCCAGGTTTTTTCCTCAAATGTCTGTGGCCAGTATTCAAGAGTGGAATTTAAACCAGCCTGTGGCCCTTTAGAATCACATTAATAAGAAATGCATGTTAGAATCAATTGTTGCTTTTCACAGAAGGCTTATTTCACCTGCTTTGCTGGCCTCCTCTGGACATGATCTGAGTAGGGAGCTGACTTGCAATTCCTCTTTGGGATTGACATAGCCTTTAATTCTTCCCATGAAAAGACACTTGGCCCACATATTTTCAAGGAGCGCTCAGTCAACTTCTATTAATTGCATCAATGTGGTTTCTAGAGTAAGGAGGGGATTCATCTTGCATTGCGGGGGGGCGTACGTGGCCCGAAGTTCGAAGTCCAGCTAGCTGAGGGCGAAAGGCCGACGCCCCTCTGCAATTCCTGGCCAGCACCCTTCGGCGTCTGATGGCCTCGGGCTGCGCTGGCTGCGGACTGGCTCACACCGCTGGTATTGGCGAGGAACGGAGCTGACCACTTCACGGGGGGTTAACGTCGGTTTATTGAAGGTGTAGCAGGATCCAACATGGGGAAACCAACCGGGAAAGTGGCCCCGAATGGGGGGGGGGGGGGTGAAACAGGATTATAAAGGAGGGGGGTGTGTATAGGTGGAACCAATCGGGAAAGGTGAGGGGATGAAGTTCACAGAACTGACACTCCATGGAAACCAATAATCAAAAGGTAAGGGAGGTGTCCCGGGACCCCAGCCAACCACCACCTCCAGAGAAATGAAAGGTCTGGAAAACCAGGAGGAGTGGGGGGGTGATTGACTGAGCCCAGGGAGGAGAAAAGATTTACTAAAAAGGGAAAAAGGGGCAGGAGAAATTGTATAACTTGGGTGACAGACACAGGGGTAACCATGGTAACCTAACGGACATCAGGGCTGCGGCGGGAAAAACTGGGGGGACAAAACCATTTTACACTTAATAGGGGGAAACAATGCATGAATTGGGGAAATAACACAAGAAACTTAACAACACACTACAACATTGCATAATTTGATCTATTCAAAAATTCTGTAATTCAAGCCCCAATAACCAACTAGAATTCTATGAATATGACAGGAAAAAAATCTACTTCTGTCTTAGGTAGGTTGTTTCCAATTATGAGTTCATTTTACCCCAGAAACTATTGTTGAGAGCAGCTGATCTGTGCATTTGTCTTTTTATTTCATTACATTAACTCACAAAAGCCTTACCAACTATGTAGACCAAGGAGAACTGTTCATAAGTGAATGTGACTTTCACACTGTGAGATAGGTCTACTACCCCATTTCCTTACATCAGTGTGTGATTGGTTCAATTATTACAGAATCATTAGATCAGAGAATGATTGGGGTTGGAATGGACCCCAAAGATCATCTACGTTAAGCCTCCCACTGTGGCATCCTCTAGATCAGTTACCTAGAGCCCCATCCAACCTGGTCTTGGGCACTTCCTGGAACAGGGCATCCACAACTTCTCTGGGCAACCTCTTTAGTGCCTTACTACCTTCTGAGTAAATTATTTCTTCCTAACATCTAATCTAAATCTCTCCTCTCTTTGTTTATAAGCATTTTCCTATCACTATCTGTCCATTAAAACATGGTGCAAAATCCATGGTACACTTGACAGGTGTCAGTTCTAGCCCTTGATTTTCTTCTGTGGACGTGATACCACCGGAGGCAGCAATTCCCTGTGCATCACTACACAATGAGACACAGGGAGGACAGCAGGCATGCTGGATCACATCCAAGTGTTCTCATCATTTAGCCTCTCATTGAAGCAAAGAAGAGATATATTGCCTAATTTTAGGCTCAACCTATAATACACAGGTGTTAAGACTTCAAGAACAGTGACCTGAGACTTAACAGAACACAAGGAAATCTGGCACAAGATTGGGTGGCTGGTTAAGGGACAATGTGATGATGTTACTTAGAAAAATATGTGTGGGACTCATATAAAGGCATTAAAAATTTAGTTGTTATGGAAACTATTAGAAAAAGCTAACTAACTAATTACAGTCTGTAGCAGGTACAAAAAAAAAAGGTTTAGAATCCAAAATCCCTTAGTGTTAATAAGAAGATTATTTAAATAAACCATAATGGACTCTCTGTTATGTCTTTATCATAGAAATAGAGAGAAAAACACCTTCAACTCTGCAAGTTACCTATTCATAATTAGACATAATCATGGAAATTTCTGACATCCTTTCTTAACAAAGGGGCCACCAAGCATCCTGCTGTTGCTCTGCAGTAGGAATAAAAAAGCAATGCCTTCTTCCCATATCTTGCAATCCAACCAGATTTTCATTTTAGTTATTTACATTTCCACGCACAGATCTCACTGATCAGAAGAGTCCCTGTGGTCCTGTTTGTCATATAGGGAAAAAAAGAAAAATGTTATCACAGTACACATTGCATCTCCTATGCACCCAGTAACTGCTTGGATTGGGAAGTTTGACATAACTTACAGGGTTTGCCAAGTATAAATCATTACATAAAATCTTAAAATTCATATAAATGTAGGCATATAGCCATATAACAATTTCCTAAAGTAAGGCAAGGGGTCACCCTCACCCTGCCTCTTAGCCTGGGCAGTACTGGATCATAGCTTGTGAACAGTATGGTTTGGCTGGGAGAAATTTCCAAAAAACTTAAACTTATCCTTTTCATGAAGGCAAATCTATACAAAAACCTTCTTCAAAATATCTCATGGGGAAGCAACACAATTACAAGTGAAAAAATATTCTTTGTGTCTGTAAAACAAGTACAAGGGGAAATTCCACATACCAAATATAATGGTAGACGACAGCACTCAGAAATTTACGGGCAAAAATCTCTCTTGGGGAACTGTAATTGAGCTGGAATTTGGGGAAAGCTTTGTGGTTTATAAGGAAAGCTTCACAACAAAAGCCACATGTTACAGAGGATATTTTTACCTTATGGGTAAATAGAAAAAGAAAATACATGTTCTACACTTGCAGCATTAAGTCATCTTTGTAGTTAGATCTTCAGCTGGTGAATGTCAGTTCACTCACACAGACTGGAACAAACCCTGGCTGTTGGCACAGGCTGATCCTGCTGCTTCAAAACAGACATTTATTGGAGTATGTATTCAATAAGACAGGGAGAATTCAGCTTGTGGTCACATTTGAGTAAATGATGCTGTACAGGACAGAACCACTGGTAAGAACATCCCTGGTGCAGTGATACTCAGACAGTGACCCAGGCACAGAGAGGCAGCAGTACCCTGGTAGGATGTCAAGCCTACCACAAACAAGGTCAAGTTACTTGTTTCCATGAAAAAAGTGGAAACCACGTACACATTAAAACCTTTCACTGCTTCCTTCTTAGGATTAGAGTAAGTTTCTCTAGTAAGAATGCATAATGCTTGGATAAGATACTGACTCCAAGGGAAGAAAGATTTTATCAAAATGATATGTATTGAAAACAAACTGAAAAACATGAAACACTTGATAATCACATTGTTTATTTTATAAATTATTAGAACAGGAATATAATTTTCTGGCTTCTCTTTCTAACTTTGAAATGTCTGACTTGTGGAGTTTCATATGTTTTCAAAGGAAAATTACTCATTTCCCCATTAAAAAAGCATATATGCCAATGTGTACAGGTATCTCCAAATATCTGTATAAATCCTGCAATTGTACATGCAACATCCTCTGAGTATTGTGACATCCTATCCTTAGGAGGAAAAGAACTCTCAAGATCCATAGATGCCCATCAATGAAAAGAAACAACAAAAGGCAAAAGGGTCAGCAAAAACTGAAAAATTTTATCTGGGAGTGAGACAATGAATGAATGAATTACTGGTCCTGGTTCCAGCATCATCCTGGTTTTTTTTTCACAGTATGTTCTTTCCAATAAACTTTGGTTGGCTTCACAACCATCCAGCTTTAGATGTTTGAGACATACATTAGCACCTTATCTTCTGGGCTTCTAGAAGTATCTGAACTTATTAAAAAAAAAAAAAAAAGCCTTTTTTTCACACATCTTTCATCATGCATGTGTTCATTTTTGTTTATCCAGTCCAGATTTTTCAATCTGTATTTCCATCAAGCTTATAAAAATTAGAACAAGAAATACACCACATTAGCCATGCTTGATGCATTCAACAATTCAAATTCTGAAACTACCCATGTTTTTCCATGACCCATCAGTTAAAGTATTCTTTGCATCCAATCTGTTTCCAAATAACAAAATCTCCTGTCCTAAGGAGAACTACCAACACCTACAAACACTTCCAGATTCTCACTTCTGCTGTACAGGAATCAGCACATGATGCACCAGCCATTCTCCTCATTTTTAGCTCCCATCTTTCCCTTCATTCACTCAATAAGGTAACTTGCATTAAACTATCCATTGGAAACCATTACTCATTATAATTAAGAGAAATTACATGAAGAAAGAGAGCACATGCATTACAAAAGGTCTATTTGTCTACCCATTTAATAACTGGTGCAAAGCCTTATTTCAAAGTTATGTTCCAGACAGGTTTTAGCAACTCATTTTGGCTGAATGGACTTTTAAAGCCTTCTAGATAGTCTTACTATGAAATGGTCAGTGTGCCCTAATTTTTCTCAGAACAGACCCCACAGATTGGGTCCAGTGTCCTCTGGCCATTATAAACAGATGCAAAGCATGCTTACTGCAAAGGTGACATCAGTGAGTGTCACCTTAGCCTCGTGCATTTTGGAATCCCCAGGAATTATCTTGGCAGGATGAACTGTTTGTATTGCATAACATGAAATCCAGAACTGCTGGATGGAGTACTCAAGGTAGGGCCTCAAGAGAGTGGAGGGGGAAAATCACCTCTCTCCTCTTGTTGGCCACACTGCTTCTGATGCAGCCCAGGATGCCTCCTGGGCCCCAAACAAATCACAGAACCTTTCAAAATAGTAATTTCAGCCCAAATTGCAGCCCACCACTCCAGATTTAATCAGAAGCCAAAGATCTGAGTGGGCAAAATATTGTCCTTAGTAAAGCAAACAGATTTGACATCTCAGAGACTGAGCAGAGCAACTAACACTGTTAAGATTCTGTTAAGTGTAGTATAAAAGCATTAGCATGTGCAAAGTCAGTTGAATCTTTTATTACCCTTTTTTTAGTACCAGCCCATACCAGAAGAGCACTGCAGGTCTGGAGACAGCACAGGGCACTGCCGCAATAGAGGTGGGAGCAGATAACTAGGGCTGCCTGGCACTGGCAGCTCTCTTGCTAGAAAAACTGTGGGGTTGCCACTCATTTTTCTGCCTGAATTATGAAGATATAAAGCTTTCTCCTGCATGTGCTACTTAGCCAGGAACAGCTGACAAATGAAAATTAACCCCCAGAATCCTCCCAGCACTCCAGCCATGGAGTGGCTTTTTCTAATGAAAAGGGGCTGGAGCAGAAATTACCATCATTTCCAGCTACAGATCCTCAGAGTTATCCTCTTTTATCTGCTGCCATTAGCTTCCTAGACATTTGCCTTCCCAGTTTTCTGCATCTGTACCCCTAAAGCAATTAAGAGCACAAGCTCCTTTGCATTCTAGTGTCATTTATTTCCTCAATAAAATACATTCAATTTACTTTAAAATGCAAGGAAAGAGGTGTGTATCTTATATCTGTGGTGCTAGGCTGCCCCAAGGATTCAAGACTGGTTTATATCACCAGCATTTCAAATGGCAAATGGAGGTACAAATTATGAATATTGAAATATTAGAAGTCACTTTCTTACCTTGTCACAGCCCAGCATGGAGCTATAACTGAAGGATTCTATTAGATGTCATGTTTAGTCACCAGTACAATAATTACATAGCAGGCTTGCTTTTCAATTATTAAATATATAAACACTGAATTATCTATGTATCTGTCATGTAGCATTTAATTTCAGCAAGTTTTAATGGAAACTGTGTAGATGCTTGGAATCACTCTGTCCTTGGTACCTACATCTCAGCACATATGTCACTGTTTTAGCACCTGCCTACTATTTCAGACTTGACAGCTTCATGTATGGCAATTAGCTGCAAATTCCACTAAATGAGTACAAGCTGCAGATCTTCAATCAGCCTGAAGAACATTAGGTCTCCAAATGCAGCAGCTTCAACAGAACAGCCAACTTCTGTGTTTCATTTGCAGAAGAATTATATTCTCCAGAAATATGCACAAATTTTGAGAATATATTGTAAGAGTTGTATAATATATTTTCACTATACTCCACCATTACTATAATGGATTCTATTAGGACTTGGAAAACTGTTTGGTTATCCAAAGAAAGATACATGAATCATCTATATCATAAACCTTGAGCATAAATCATAAGCCTTGAGCATAAATAAGTTAGAAGAACCATGCTTTCCTGAGATTGTGCAATCTGAATCAAGAGGGTTGCTTGCTGTCCTTCTTGTGAATCATATATTGTCCACAATTTGTCTCTTCTGTAGAACCTTTTGTTATCTCAGCAGCCAAATTAATTCTTGTCTGTAAAACAGAAAGAATATTTGCAGGGGATACTTAACTATTCTCAATTTACTTATGTGATATGTTTACTGTAGCAGAGCCTTAAAAGATTCTGAGTTCCTGGAGGCTACAAAGAAGGGGAAATGTGCTCTCAGAAAGTAATTAGATAAGGGTATGACAAAGCTAATAAAACTATATTTTTGTCTTTCCTGTCATTTCTAAAGGAATTGCTATGGGTGAGATTTTTCTGCTGAGAATAGAAAGTTTTTCCTACAAATTGTTTATGACAGGCTAAGTGCATCTGTTTTCAAATTTTTTAAGACTTAGTCCAAATGAATGCTTATAAGCAGCAAATTAATTCCACTGCTTTTTTTTTTTTAATGCCTCAAGGGACTATTGTAATCTCTTTGTTTTCTTCTGCAAAATAACAAGCCAGTGAGTCAATGCAATGCTAAACTAGAGGAAGAAGTGAAATAAATTAGAAAATCACAGGCTAAGCTTTGAGAGTTCATGTCATGGATTTTACTCCTCCCTTTATTCAAGAAAGCACAATATAGTAAAAAGAGTGAAAACAGTAAAATACCATTACAATACTATGGTTCAGGAAAAAAAATCCTTGATTCATGTTGGCTTCAAAGCAATTCAGTGAGCCACTTTCCAATAACATCTCCCCCTTAAAACCTTAGAACAGACCTTGGGCAGCACTTTTTTTAAACAATGTGGCATTATTTTGTTCATTTATTCTTGTATACATGCTTAGAGCTCACTGTATCGGCTCAGTTTAGTGGTGCTGACTTGTACAAGGTGAAGACAATTCCTCTTCAACTCTCTTGCTAAAATACAGCAAAATATTTTTAATGCTATCTCATTGTTACTGCCCCAGATATTTTGGTAACTATTTATTGTTTTTTAAGTGAGTCCTATGGTAATGCATATCTTACAAAAAGTACACATAGTTTGCTCTCTCTGTGCAAACTTTGCTGAGAATCACCTCACCATGAGCGCCATACCAAAGCCTGGGGACAGAAATATGCAAGAGGGAGAAGCCAACAGGCTAAACACCAGGCAAAGCAAGAATGATTTCAAAATTTGATTGTGACTACACTGGTGGTCTGGGCTTGGTAGTTTGACATTGCTCAAGTTTTCATCAGTAAGGGAAATATTTGCCATGATTTCCCATATTGAGCAGTTTCATTGTGCATAAAAATCATGAAAATAGCCAGCTGAACTTTCCACAGAGCTGCAGTTTGCTGGCCTGTAAAGGTAAAATATATTGCAATTTTGCCTTGTAAAATATTCCAAAGCAATTACAGCAAAGTATGAAAAGCAGCAGATAAGAACAACCAATAGTATAATTCCTGCCCTGGGATGAAAGGGATGAAAATGGAATTCATCAGGCTGTAACAAAAGTCCAATGAACTTGGGATGACTAGAGGCTGTGTCACACTCTTGATCTGTCCTCCTTTACCTCTGTAATCTTTTTCCAGGTTTAAAAAAACCCTAAAAGTGTACTTCTTCCCAAGATTCCTGGTACCTTTGTAGGACCTGAACATCTGGAAAGGTTTGGTGTTTTTATACATGCAGCAGTGATCACTATAAATGAGCTTGTCAAATGAGAAGATGCAAAAATGAAGGCAGCTTTCCTGAAAGGTGTGAAGCATAATGGAAGAGGTTTTTTCATCTGGACAATACTCAAATAGGGATCTGAAAGCACTTCTTTCAAGATTCACTGTTATAAATATTTCTGCTACTCAAAAATAAAAGTCAATCATAAATGTGATCACCTGTGTTAAAATAAGGGAGTGTCAATTTCATATTCTGCCCAGATGAAACGTGTGTCTTCTTCCCTACCAAGCCTTGGCAGTAACACACAGTCAACATAATCTTTATCAGCCCTCTCATACCCTTGCCAAAAACCTTATTGACTCAACCTCTAATCAATAAATATTATGAAGTCAATAGTGCAAGTTTGGCATTTATTCTTATCTTCATGCAGATTCTTGCCCTTCACGCGCAGTTGGAAACAGCACTGACCACCAATCCCCAAAGAGCTTTGAAATGCCTGCCGCAAATCACAGCTCTGCTTAGCTTTACAAATAAAGCATCTGTTTATAGTGGACAAAATAAAGAAATAGGTATTAAACAAGTGTAATTCTTCTTTCACATCAAGTGTAGATTTACACATTGTAATGAATTATTGAAATGGAGCATCCTAAATTTTGAGGGTCTTTTGTGAAGAGTAGCCTTTATCCAATTTGATTTACATTATATTTCCTTCTATGTTCATAGATTTTCCCACCTGTAATTAGCCACAGATTTCAAGACTGTCTGTACCAGTGCATGTATAATAATTCCAGTTTCAGAGCAGTGTGACATCTTCCATTAATGTTTGTGGTAAAATTTCTAGTAATTTAAAAAATATATATATAACAAGGATTGAAAACTCATAATCACTGTGTCCATGCATTGTAAGAAAATAATTTAAGAGAAGCTAACCTCCACGGTGTGCAGGTCAGGGATTTTTCTCTGGAAATCATTGCAATCCAAAATTTAACAAAATCGGTTTCTCCAATAAACAATATTATGAGGGAGTTGTGAATTATTCAGCCTTTACAGCCAAATGATTCATCAGCGTTTTAAATCAGGTACTTCCGAGGTATCTCAGATTTTATGCACAAAGAAATACAAGTTGAATACCAGGAGTTTTGTCCAAGGTCACACTCAAAGTCTGAATTAGAACAAAAACTGAATACAATCCCCCAGACCAAAGCCCTCATGATTTAAATTGAATATACTGTAGACAATTCAGAGATGGGACTTGGACAAATGTGTGATGAGATATCTTGAAATGTCTAGGGAGAACTAAGCTCTGTTTCTGCAACAGCTTAATCCCAAGGAACTCCTGGGTAAGAGGCAATTTTCTACATCTCTGCTCACATTCATAATATTTATCTGTATTATCTGTTCTGCTCAGAGCATGTTTTCTCCAGAAGCTGTCAAACCCTGCACCAGTGAAGAGGTCACATGAGAACAATCATGTCCTCCGTCTGTATTATAATTGATTTTTATGGAACTATATAATAATAAAAGTAATATCAGTTATCCAGCCTTGCAAATTCACAAGCACCAACAGCACTACACAGCTCCCATTAAATTTTTTAAGGGTCTTGCAAATGTCATCCTAAAACAGCACAGAAAAAAACACTGCAGACAGACATTTTAACATAGAAAGTAGATTAATCATAATGTTACCTGTGCTTCATTGTTCTTTTTAGTAAAAATACTCAGTTGCTAATAAACAAATAGATTAAAGTGGGCTTAAATTGAATGCTATGATGCAGTTATGTTAGTATGTTTTAGGTAAGTGATAGCCACTTAATGTACAGGGCAAGAGAGATTAAAGAAAACTGCAGGACCTTGGTAAACCTTTATGCTTACAGATGCATTCTCATGGAGCCTCAAAGCATAGGCAGCCTCCAAGCAAGAGCTTCCACAGTCATATTTCTGGGCTTAGTCAGAATTGTAAAAGTCCCATTTTAAGTGCCCAGGTCATTTTCTGGCTTTAGCTAAGAATATAAAGCTTGGACATTACTTAATGTCCCCTTAAACTACAACAGATTGAACTCTCTCAAATTTCAGGAAGGGGGTTATTAAATTTAGGAGAGTCTGTATTTCAGGCATCTTGTGTGTCAGCTTTGAACATAACTAAAGTGCTACTATAAAGTCAAGGCAAGATGGATATTGCTCAGCTTTTCCTAGAAAAATCTGTTGTGAATGGAGTTAAAGTAATGAAAAAGAGCTTCTGTCAGCTGTGTTCATGTTGGTCTGAAATACACAGTGGAATAACTCCAAAAAATGTCAGTGTTATCACTTGCTTTCCTGCTATAGGCCAGATCATGACAACCCCTTGGGACCTCAGTGCCATGCATGTGAGAGCAGGAGTAAAATGAGGACATTGACATGTGAAAAAAAACCAATACAGCTGCTAGAGCAGATATGTAAAATCTCCTACAAACAGGGTTTGACGCAGCACACAATTTAAGGGTAACCAACTCAGGTCCAACTTTCTTCTTCCACAGTCAGAAAAAAAGGAAAAAGTCTAGAAAAGGCCAATCCTTTTATTTATTTTGTTTATTTCTTTTCTCACAGGTGTATTATCTTAACCAATAGTAGAGAGATCATCTGAAGCTGCTCTTGGCAACCAGAAGTTACCACAAAAACATGACGATGAAAGCTAAGGAAAATCATCCAAATATATTCTCAGGCCCTTATTTGAGATAATACATTTCCATTGTTGGTCATTTCTCACTTTCTCTTTACTTCCTTTGATGGTTTTTTTTTGCAAAGGGAAATCTCTTGTTTCCTGCTTGATCACTGTGAACTGGACCTGGCTCTTTCTCCACTGACAGCAGCTCACAATGAAATGGCACCACAGCTTTGTATGCTTGACTTAAGGGAAACATGGGATATGTGAAAAAAAAGGCACCTGGAGAATTTAAGACATCTCAGCAAACAGCTAAAGCTCACACTTAAGTTATAAAGCGCTTAAATCCACTGCATTTGAACTCACTGCTGGGTACCAACACCGAATAGTGACCTTGTAGATGCATTTCTTTCTTTCAGTGTAATAAGAGAAAGTATCTAAATTCAGCTTGCCATCCTCCCTGCATCTTCCTATGAGCTACTTATTCTCACTGTAGCCCATCACTTGGTTCTACATAAAGTCTTCTCAGTTTCTGTAATCCAGGACACCTCCAATAAAACCAAAGAGGCTACGTGTCCATTCACCACGAGCTCATTCAGGAAGAATTTTAAGCCTCATGCATAAGACTAAAAATATTCATGACATTTTAATTTTACAATTATTTTTTCAATTCATTAAGCAAACACAGCAGAAATTACACCAAAAGCCTCAGCTCTAGCGCCTTCCTGGTGGCCAGTGCTGCAGTATGTGACCTCCTTCAAGAGACAGTAACAAAGACGGTGACAGGACACTGATCAGCTTTTTCCCAGTTTTCACTTGCCACTTTAAATGAAAATCACTTCAAGGTTGTTGTAACTTATTTAATTTTTTTCTGTTATGGAAACTCTATTCCTACTACTCTGCTCAGCTCCCTATGTCATATTTCCAGCACCAGATCTTGTGTAAAAATGGTAAGGATAACTGTGTCAGCCTTCTGTGTGATATCCAAACAAGAAAATAAAAACAGATAGGAATTTTAAAGATCAAGTAAATAAAACCACATCCTTGTTGACAGAAATAAACTCAGACAATGTCCATTAAACAACATTTTGAGACTCACCTGGGCAGTCATTTCCAATTGTTCTTATTTGCAGTGTTTGGAAATCCATATTATTCTGAGCACCGTAAAAATTTCTTCTCATTCTTTTACAGTATCTAAAATTTCACTTTCTTAAGATGAGTCAAGCTATTTTAGTCTTTATTTCTCCAGAAACCTGCCACCTAAGCAGTTTCCAAGAACCTCCCCTTTTGCGGATATTTGTAATAGTTTAAGAGCTAAGTACAGTGATTAATTTTGCACATTAGAAGTCAGCATCTCTGAGTGGATTTTATAAAAAAGGTTTAAAAGCAAATAAAGAAACTGAATGTAAAAATTCTTATCACATAAGAATTCTCTCTCTGCTCTTAAGAAGGTATAAAATGTGGAAAGGCTCTAAAAATGCGCTGAATTAAATTTCAAATTTTTTTTCCAGACATTCCAAAAGGGTACCACACTCACTCTGACAGCAGTGGTGATGGCAAGGGAAGTGAAGTACTGGAAGGGGAATGGGGTACCTTGAGAACACCTCCTCACAGCACTGCCCCTAACTTCTATCTCCTCAAAAAGGCATTCTTCAGATTTATTTCCCATATTTCTACAGCTCATGTCATATTATCTTTGTTTTCAATAACAATTCTCTCAGGAATTCTGAAAATAAAAGCAGAATGCAAGAACAGAGACTAATGTGGGCCCAAGGGTGCAGAGCTGAGCATGGCAAGGCAACATGACAGATAGTCCTCAGAAGAGCCAAAGCTCCTCTTTTGGCTGATTATCACTGCTGGTCTCATTCACTGGATTCATACTGTAGTGTTGGCCAGGAGGAGATAGGAAAGGAAACTTCCAGCAAATGAGAAAACTTTTCCATCGCACAGTTCTGGTTTCTTTAGTTAACTGAATATTCCTACCAAGGCTTCCAATTTATCCAGTGCAATTGCTAGAGTATTTGTACTTCTGTTCTCCTAGTTTCAATAACTGTAACAGTAATGAGACTCCATATTTTATATAAATCTCTAAATGTTCTCAAGTACTCTATTTCCAGTCTCATTTCTAAGGGGGAAAAGGGCACTCAAATTTTCTACTTTCCATTTAGTTTTTTGCTACAATGCCTTTGGGAAGCAGCTATTGTCCTCATTTTGATTTTTTTTAAAAAGTCCTATTTAAGAGACCTTATATGGTTTTGAGAATCCTTGCCAAAACAAAACCAGATAATGAATGACTTGAAATACAATTTACTTCCACACTGCAGATTTAATGGAACCCTACATCAGAGTAGAGTTTGTGGCCTGTAGGGAAAGCTGTAAGAGGGCAGTTTTCCCTCTCAGAAAGAATTTTTTCATGAAGTTCAGTGTCAGGAACAGGTGCTGCCATAGGAACCTCCTTGAGGCCAGGAAGTTCAGTGAGGGGAAGTCAGTTCTGAGAAAAGGACTACACGCTAGAGGTCACAACAAGAAGAAGGTGGAAATACGATGCCTTGTTATCCCTGCAGGAACCTATTACTTCTATTTCCTTTTTTATTGCAAGTAGAATAAATACACCAGGAATTTCTCATTTTCTGTCTGTGCTGCAGGCTCTTCTGAAGTTATTCTGCTGCTGTCACAGCACCCTCTAAGGTTCACAGATGGCACTTTGAGAGACCTGCTGGTCTATTACTAATGGAACATTCTCAACTAAGACTTCCATGCAAATACAGCTGGTATAGAAAGTTAATTGCCAAATTAAAAAAGATACCTAGCCTGAAAATGTCCTCCAAGCCACCAGTTAATAACACAAGCACTACTTTCTTCGTGAAGATGTCGTATCTCTTGTATTTCACAGCTTACAATGCCAGCTACACCTCACTCTGATATGCACATGACCAGGTACATCCTCACAGGAGGTGAAGAAACATTTCTTAGAGGTTAAGGTCTGAAACGGATGAGGGAATCTCTTCTCTGATGTCATGCTGCCAGTCCCTATCTTGTGAGGAAGAAGTTGCATTCTCAGAATCTCTGCTCTGAGATACGTTAGAAAGTCTCTTTTCCCTGCCTGGCAGTCGAAAAAGGAGTCAGAATTTTTCAGCTGTGGTTTTCAAGGTTGTTTATTTTTCTGTTATGTATAATTCTTGCCCTGCCTGCTGAGGTCCATTCAGCAGGTCAGTCCAAGGCACACTGACTGCCTTCAGGGGCGGTGTTACCTTTTATATTAAAATCTACATGTACATTATTTGCAATAATTTTCCAATACCTATCACCTATGTTAGACCTTGTGTTCCTACCTTAAACCAATCCAAAAGTGCCATCATCACCCAGAAGATGGAGGCTAGGAAGAAGGAGAAAGAAGGACAAAACAGGCCCAAATTACTCCTTCTTGGGACCCTGAGCCCCCATTCTAAAAACCCCAAAATTCTACTTTTTCACCCTGTGACAACTAAGTATTATTCTACTTAAATCTCCTGACTTGTAATTCTTTGTAAAAAGGTGGTAATTTGTTCCATGGTTCAAAATCAAAGTCCTAGTGGTCTTGGGCTCTGTGCCAAGGTCTCTGAGCCCCCTGGCAGGGGCTCAAGCCATCCAGGACAGCCCGAGGGATGTCCTGGTTTCCGACATTACATCACTTCATCAAATTTACATCCTGGATTGCCAAGGCGATGGGATCAAGTACACCGAGTTAGAAAAGGATTAAGGAGAAGGGAGGGATGACTGAAGGGGAAAACCACACTAACAAAGAGCAAATGCGGTTCTGGAATGATGGGCTCCACAACAAGCCATGCTTACCAGCTCTGAAGCAAAAAGGCCCTTTCTGTAAGCAAGTGCTTTGACGCTAACACCACAAACATCAAGCACTCTTCATTGCAAACATCAGGAAATATTATTGTCCCAAACTAACTTACTGGTCAAGCTTGAAGGAAAGGGAAAAGTTTTTCTAGGAATATGAATAATGAAAAATACATTTCTTCAGTGCACAAACAGAAAGTAGATAGATATCAAGATTTGCAGAGCTACATGGTGAGACTAGACATGATTTTTTGACTCACGCCAAAGGGATTCTAAGATTATTTTAATAACACATTTCTGTTCAAAAATCTTGCATTGTTGTTGGATTTTGCCACACCATAAAGGAGAAATGCCAGAGTATTTTCCAGGAATTTTTTTATGGCTCCAAATTCTTGCTAGTGTTTAGAACAACTCCTTGGGGAAAGAAACCAAACAGAAAAGTGTAATAAACAATCATTAACCAGAAAAACAGAATACCCAGCAATGTGCAGAGGGAGGTCTTCAAGAGAAATGGATTCCTCATTCCTGAAGGATGAGACCATAACTCTGATATTGTTTTTATGAAAGAGAACTAAAATTTCCTTAGGGACTGGAAATGTTCTTCCAGGTCAACTATAATGCCCACTAAGGAGCTGTATCACTCCTCTTTGGAAGCAAAAGAAAATACATTGTAACTTAGAATTGCCTGGTCTGTGGGTTCCCCCAGGCTTGGCAGATGACTAAAAGTAGATTTCTTCAATCCTGAGCAGTTCAAATGGAAAAGAATGAGAAGGAAAAAATCCTTCCCACTTGATTTAAAAGACTGGGCAGCATAATGCTTATTCCCCTACACAACACTATCCTTTCCTTGGACCAAGAAATGAGAAAGTAAATGACCCACAGGATCAGCATCAAGCTTCTATTTTACCAAGGAATCCTCTTGCTCAGATGCAGTCTTCAAATCTCAGAAGCATCCTCCCGGCTGAATATGTAGGGAAAAAGTCTTGGTCCCATTGCCATGGGACACTGACATCATCAAGTCCAGAGCCTCTACCTCCCATCTGGCCAAGGGAAAACAGCACAAAGTGTTTTTTTCTTCTTATAGCAGTCAGGCTGACTGCTGTAGCTGCTTAGAAAACCCCGGTTTTATAAAGGTTCTATGTCTGACATAAGGCTGTATTTTTGAAGAAAAATAGGGTATTTCAGTCATGAAATATCTTGGCTATCAGCAAGAATTTGCGATTGGGGTTTGAAAGATGCCGGGAAACATATGTGTCATGCATGAATCCTGATTGCTACCAACAAGAGCTCTTCGTGACTGGCCTAATACTTATTTACAGCATTCTTGTATTTAAATCTGATAGTCAAAAGGCAAATATCTCACTCTTCAACATTAGATAACATAGAAAATGTTGCAGTAAATCAGACAGGACTCAGTTTCTTCATGCAGGAAAGCTAATTCTTTATTCACAAAGCTAAAATTTATAGGAAAAATCAGAAGGCACTGTGTTACACTTAATTGGCTAGTAATACTCACACACTCAGTTTATTGGTCAGTCAATGGCCAGGGTGTACATCTGTTACCTATCTTTAATTTTGGTTAGTTTCCATATTTTGTTCACTGATTCTTATGGGGTAGATTTCTTGTTTATTACAGGTGCAAATGGTTCCCCTACCAAAATAGTCTGTAGTGCTAATTGCTTTTATTCTTATGATTTTTCACATGGGAAGTCACAAGCTGACTGCTAGCTTAACTAGAGTAGCAGAGCCTCAACTATATTTTATAAGGTCTTTTTTTTTATCATATCTCTTCTTGTATGCAACAAGAAAATGCCAGCATCATTCAGCTATGAGCAATCATCCAAAACACAAATTGTTCCATTTCTTATTCACTTCCAAGAGATGGCACACCTGCAATATCATGACGTGTGTTGATGATCTCTCCATTCATTCCAACATTCCTCTGTAAACAGCAACACTTTTCAGTTTGGGAAGAGAAAGGTTGGCCAAACTTTCCCCAATGTCATCACAGTCCCTGCATGCAGCCCAGAAGATGTACAAGTCGAGTCACATGATATTCCCTTTTAAGCTTCAATTAATTCTGTTTGCATAATAATTAGTCAGAACATTATCTCTTAATGGAAAAAAGATTATTTTTTTCCTGTTTTAAAGAAGTGTTTCTTGTTTAATTAATAAAGAACCTCCTTTGGCCAGCTCTGACAGCAATTCTTCTTATGCAAGTCAGAAGAACCTCTCAGCTGGAGAAACAACATCTCAAGCAAAAAGACAAAAGCTCTTGGCATGAAATTCATTCTGCCCAGTGCCTGCTCCCCCAGTCTCTTACACCCCTTCTTGGCATCTCACACATGCACAGCCCCTTGGTTTCTCTCCAAGGGAAGATGTGCTCCAGGGCTGTGCTGCACCTGAGACTTTGTGTCTCTGAACATCAATAACTTGATGTTCAGACCTCAATTTGATGTTGAGATCAATAAACCCAGATCAATAACTTGGTCGTTGAGACACGAGACAGAGGAAAACCCCAAAGTTTGCTTTCCACAGCTCAGTCTTTTCAAAAAGTGTTGATATTTCAGATTCTCAGGTCTCTCTTGCTGTTCTTCTGTGTCTGATTAGAGGCAGATCATGTGCCACTCTGCCCATTTGCCAGGGCAGATGGACTGTCTCTATTTATCAGTGTCCAGAGGAGAGATGATCCAGCACATCCCATGTTTCTTTCAAAGAACTGACATAAGGAAACACAGCTCATCAGCCCAGATTAGCTTTCATCTTGGATGCAGCAAGCCATCAGCCTGCATCTGATTCCTCCTCTGAGGCTCTGTCCTGCAGGAAGAATTGGAATACAGGGAAACTTGCCCTCCATGGAACAGGACCAGGTTAAGGAACATTTACACAAACTGAACAATCACAAGCCTGTGGCCTCTGATCTGACACAACTGTGTGTGCCAAGTGAGTTGGCAGATGTTACCAACAGGTCACGCTCCATTTCTGAAATGTCATGGTCATCAGGGCGGGTTCCCAAGGACTGAAAGAAACTCACACTGATTTCCTGCTTCCTTTCTTTATTTTTAAAGTGTTCTAAGGTAAAGCTAAAATAAAGCCATTCTTTCAAATAGAGAATGCATCTTTACCATGTGTTTTTGTCTATATAGACATACTCACATACAAATATCATACATATATCTCCCAGGAAGGATATCTTCACCTGATAGCCATTTTTAAGCATCCATCCTGCTCTTGCCTCATTTCTGTGTAAGAAAGTCTTTCAAAAGTTCCAGAAGGGCTAAAAGCCCTCCTTGAGGGCTAAGAGCACTCCTTGAATTGTTGGCACTGATCAGAAACAAAGGTAAGGTTCTTTCACTTTCCAGAAAACAGATAAATAAAAAAGTATGATACAAGACCAACTTGTGCTCAAGCAACTAAGATCTTTCTGCACACTCAGCTAAAGCCCATGAACAATTCAGTGAACACTTATTTTAGTTGGAAGATCACCACCTGCCCCATTCCACACACAAAACCTTAAAGTTTGGCATTGCCTGGTTTTTGTAGAAACAGTCCTAATTTCTGGTTGTTCAATGTGGATTTCACCCACGGGATGACAAAACGTGCCTAGTACTAGTTTGCTCTTCCTGATAGATACTTCTGTGGAGCATTTTTAAGAGTGTCTCATGAGGCACATTGTATGATCCCCTTATGGCAGTGTTGGTGTTCTACAAGGCTCAGAAATATGTTACTGTTAGAAAGTTTGTTCTAATTCTTCCTGATCTATCCAGAATGGCTACCCAAAACAAATTAATTCCCTTCTTCTTTGGAACAGTCTTGAATAACACATAAAATGCTGTTATATTCCCCTCCCATTTCATCCTCCTCTGAGCTAAACTCCTTTTCCAGTATTTTCCATGCTTTCCTTTTAGGCAGTATTTTCTTTAGGCTTCCAACTCAATGTTTTTCTGCACTCCAGACTTCATCCTTCAGTTTACAGTCTCAAAGTTGTTGCCATGACCTCCACAGCACATAGGCACGTATCTGTGGCTCCTTAACTAGCCAGAAATTTGGAAGAAGTTCTACTTCCTTTTTTATTCTGTTCATAAAAACTGGAATCCTTCTGCAGTCACTGGTGGCTTTGAAAATTGGTAGTTTTGTAGATTTTCCATTCTTGCATCAGAAGTTTTTTTTCCTCTGTGTTTAACAGAGATCATTAGAAACACAGTGGGTTATAAATGTTAGTGCCTCATGCCCTGATCACATTGCCATCCCTCCCAGCAGTTACTCTGCTGACAGACAAACACTACACAGAGCTCAGGGAACAGACAGAACACATGGCTATGGCTCCACCAAACAAGCCCTTTTTCCCTGAACAGCAAGTGTCTGGGCTTTGGACTTGGCTTGGTTTGTTTTAAAAGGGCAATTAACTCACTGCCCAGCTCAGTGGTGCACAACCTCAAACCAGCAGATCATAAAGGATGATTCTCTTTAGAATCATCATTTTTGGGGATTTTGCCCACAAAAGGTAATGGTAGACATAAAATAGTGGAGTGCAGCTACGAGGAAATTCCTTCTTTTTGCAGGAATTCTTTTCTAGACCTTTGATATTCACTGTGCCTTTTCTCATCCTGCTGCATAGTTTTGGGGATGCAGAGGCTACAGCCACAGATAATACCAGCATATTGTGGAAGTCCCCACCTGCAGCTGAGTAACAGCTGCTCTCACACAAAGTCCATCAGCCCTTCAAATGACTTTGCTCTACACCAAATACTTAAGACATTCTGTTCTCTACCTCAAGCCCTTTACTTAAGAATTCCAGAATTACTTTGTCCAGCTTCTCAAAAGGACAGGTACAATACTTTCACTTAATTGCATCATTTCTGCATTTGCCATTGTACTTGCCTGTTTCTCTTAGCTGTCTCTTACTCCACCTTCTTGCACACCAAATTTATTTTGCTCTTTTTTTTTTCAAATTGGCCCCCTTTTGTACTTTAAAGCCAAGTTTAAAGATTACACATCTTTTTAGCCTTTCTCTTTCTATTCCTTTGTAAACATTTTTATTGGCTGTAGTATCTTGATATTGTAGAACTTCCATTGTGTCACAGGAAAAAATTATAAAGAACTCTCCTCTCATGACCTCCACCAGGACAGCTGTGATAGAGCCCCCAGTTCATCTTCATGGCATCAGGCTTAGTCATTCACTGCCTGAAGAATCCTTTCTGTATGGAATCTAATTCCCTGTGACTTAAAGGAACATTTCTTATGCCTCATATGATATTTCTGTAAGCCCTGAGGTCTTGCAGGTTGCTTGGAAAGCTGCTTCAAGGTTTTTCTCATAAGTGACAATTTCTGGAGTTCTGGGACTTTTGGAACTTCAGTGATTCTAGATATGGTGCCATAAACATGCAGGTGCAGAAACATTACAGAGTGCTAAAGAAACCTGGCACAGACCTACATAAATCCATGTAATACATTTGCAGCAAAAATTAATGCCACCTGGATTAAATCTCCTCCCAGGAATTCCCACATGATGCTCTCAGGCACATGGTGTGATTCTTGGGGCTGTTCTGTGCAGGGCCAGGAGCTGCACTTTGATGAACCTTGTGGTTCCCCTCCATCTCAGAATATTCTGTAATTCTGTGGAATCCATTCCCTGAGGAATTACTTCCTCTGTTTTGGGGGAAGAGGAGGATGGCAAGGCAAAGAAGGGAATAGGTTAACTTTGAGTTTTGTCTCCTCAACTCATGTCTTTAGCCACTTCTGCTAAATTTGTTAAGTGATTTCCATTCCTGCTGTTTTCTCTCCCAGAATAAATCATTTGCAAATCCCTAATTTAAAGGAAAAACACTGTTTATAGAACATCCTTGCAGCATCCTGAACCTGTCTGAGGCCATGTACACCCTACATGTGGTACTGAAAGTCTTTGAAACCATCTGATGGTGGTTATACACTTTCAGTTGACTCCCTATAATCTGGTTTGGAGCTCTGAGAAAATCTCCCCAAATGTGCAAGTGTTTGGACACAGCTGCTCACATTTCCTGCTCTCACACAACAGCTCTTGCCTCCCTGTGTAGGAAAAGGTTCGTACACATTGCCCTAAAAAGTGGCATTATCCTTTCACCATTTGACTATTAGTAAAAAACTGAAGATGAACTGCAGAAAAATGTCAAATCCAGTTTTCTATTATCATATGGGAATAAAACCACATTTCCTGGTGTTTAAATTTCTCTTCATAAGAACTTGTCTGATCTGAATTTATATTTACCATTCACAAAAAGCCAGTAGGAAACTGGCTGAGATGTGTTTAATACCTAAGAAACATTTTTTGTTTCAGGTCAAAGTACAATGTATGATGTGCTAAAAAAATGAGGAACAAATCCATCTCCTGTACCTTCACTAATCACATTTCAACTTCTCAAAAACAAATATTCAAAGACCCAGAGAAATAATTATCTAAGGTGTCACAGGCAATGATAGATTAAAAATATCTTTATGTAAAAGCACTGCAAGGTATAATAAATTATATTGGCCGTTCTACTAACCTCAGGAGCATTAAACTCATGCAGTGTGGCTCCAGAGAATCATTTAATTTTTTAATGGATCATGGGATTTTACCAGAGTAAATTCCAAATTTCCATTCTTTGCCTAATGTTTTGAGTGACTAAGAAATAATGCCTTCAAGCTTTGAGCTCAGTGGATAGTAGCCTACTGTCACAGACATCTTTTCATTAAAAATCCTTCCTTAGGATTTTTCCCTTCTGAGAAGCTGAGAGCCCTCAGAAACAAAATGTAAACAATGGTTATCTGCTGCTGTGGAATGCAACAGGTGGATCCATGATTGGTCTCGTGGGGATGTTTGGAATTAATGGCCAATCACGGCAGAGCTGGCTCTCCCTCTGTCCGAGCCACAGATTCAGTCTTTTCTATTCTTAGCCTAGCCTTCTGATGAGAACTTTTTCTTCTATTCTTTTTAGTATAGTTTTAATGTAATGTATATAATAAAATAATAAATCAAGCCTTCTGTAACATGGAGTCAGATCTATGTCTCTTCCCTCATCCTAAGACCCCTGTGAACACCGTCACAGCCAACTGTGAATCTACAGTTTTCCTGTAATTCCCTGGATCCCAGAACTGGCATTCCAACCATGACAATGAGGCAACACAGAACGAAAAATTCACAAATGGGGAAGATCAGTGGGATGAATATCTGCTCCATACAGATTCCATAACTGCATCACAGGTACATCACCCCTCATGGTGCATCAGCGCATGTCCCGGGACAGCTTTGCAGCAGGAACATTTCCAGAGCTGCCAGCAGGCAGGTGACAGGGGACAAGGACAGGTCAGTAGGGGCACTCTGGGCCAGGGACTCAGGGCTCCACTCCTCCACAACTGTTGGGGAAGATGAAACAGGTAAGCCTTATAAAAATGATTGCCTGGCAAAAGATTTTGAGAATATAGAAACTATAAGCGAGATTGAAATGAAAGCAAGCTTTGAGATCCCTTAGTTACTGAACAACTGGAAAACAGTGGTGTGGCTGGGCTGAAGGTAATCCCCTTTTGTTGAAACCATACCCTCTGCTTGCAGACAGGTCCAGGGGTCAGAGCAGACCCTGCCAGCTTGGCAGAAGGGGTCCAAAGAGTAGTTTTTAGGGTTTAAAATGTAACACAGTACGGCAATGTAACGATTCTTATAGGCTGTATGTAAATGCTATAGGATTTGTATATTGTACTAGATTGGTTAGTGAGAATTAGAATATTCAACACAGAAGATTTATTGTATTGTAACTGGAACCTCACTCTCTTACCTTTTTCACAGCGCAGAGCTGGAGCTGTTCCTGTGTCGCCGGGAAAAATCTCCACCCCAGACTCCACAGCACCGGGATAAAAAAAACAACAAACCAGAACCCAAACCAAACCTTTTATCTCTGCTATAAAATGTGGTGTCACCACTCCTCAAAATCTACTGCTGCATACAGAGACCTGAAGGGACAGCCTATCTCAATAACCAAAGCAGCTCTAGAGAAAACCTGGATCAGGCTTAGCTGTCCCTGCTGCCACCCTGGGCTCTGGGGCTAAAGTCACATCCAGGCCAGTGCAGAGGAGCCAGGGCTGCTCCACAGTCCCCCCAAACACCCAGGGGCCTCTGGAGCCAACCTCTTCCATCCTTCCCAGGCACCACAGGAGGCCACTGGGTCAAATACAAGAGAGCCGTAAAAGTAGCACACACACATCCACACCCACACCTGGCAAGAAACACAGATCTGTTTATCACATTTTCAGCACAAGCTGAACCCAAAATGTCTCTGAGAATAGAAACTGCCCCCAAAAGAGCAGCATGTGGTGCTGAGGCAGAGGGTGAAGGGTGGCATATCAGCAGCCTTCAACCACCAACCATACAGCACCATTTCTGAGTGTCCTCTAAGCCATGACACACAGGCAGAGTTGAAATTATTGCTCGTAAATAGTCATATTTAATCATTTTCCAAAAATGATAAAGAAAATAACTCCAATAAAAAAGCACCTCTACTTAAAACTACTGATTTTTGTACCAAAAAAGTAATTATTTTCCTTAAACTTCACATTTTATTCCCATCAAAATATGATTATGAAACAGAGTGGAATACAAATCAAAGCCTTCTTGCCATTTTTTGTTTTCCCCCCATTGAAACACTCCTTTATTTTGATTTATTCCAGTTCTGCGTCCCATAGACTGTTGATGTTACAAGCAAAATTATGGCATAGTACACAATTCCTAATATAAGTACATCTCCCAGAAAACTTTAATCTTGTATTCAAAGCTAATGCCCACCTGGAAACTGTTCTGACTTTAACAACAAGCCTGCAAAACATCACCTGTCTCTGAATTCATAAAATCAGAGGCAAAGTAACAGGACATTTCAGTATATGTACTGAAATATCCTCGTCCATGCCAAAAAGTATCAATTTTAAAGACAGTGGGTTTCTTAGGAAAGAGTATAACCTTATGGTCATTTTCGACCTGAAAAATTAGTAGCCAAGGAATTTGAATTGATTTGCACTGATTGCTAAAGTGAAGCAATACTTTGATGGAATGCAAAGAGAGATTACCAGGAATCCTGGAAGTCACTACCTCCCCTGGTTCTTTAATTGCTCCTTTGCATGTTGAAGCTCTTCCCAAAACCATCCTGCCTTAGATTTCTGTCTGGGCCACAATACAAATACTTCTCTTTCTGTAATTTTTAGGTTTGTTTTGCTAGTTTCATTTTGCTTTTGCAGAAGACAGTTGTCATGAACAGCACTTTTAGAGAGGTCCGTGATTATCCATTGAAGCCCTCTGACCTCCAGCCTAATATTCTTTAAAGCAGTATAAAGGATAATACAGATTTAATCTCAAAAAAGAACCCCTTCGAAAAGCTCTCTATTATAAGACACAAGTCTTATGTGAAAAATTAAAAGCTCCATCATCATATTCCCTGAGTTTTGCCAGAAATATCCACCAGGGCATATCTGCCCCTACTGGTGTTTCCTGATATTTCTACAGGAATCTGAGGGAGAAGGAGGCTAAGGCTTTTATGGCTATCTCCTCTTCCCATCCAAGATGAGGAATGATCTTTCCTTCTTCCATTCTGCCAATGAACTTAAAAAAGGAAATCTCAAATAGTAAACTTATACAACTTTTCAGATACCATTTCCCACGCTCTTCCTTCTCTTGACCACAGGTGCAGCAACTGCTCAGGGTTCTCATTTACCCTGTCACTTTGTCTTAGGTCCAGTGTCAGGACAGAATAAATTTTATTGAGATTAAATATTTATTTGGATTTTTTCCCCCTTCCTCCCTTTTTAGCTGCCTAGTGAGTGTCCTGTTTGCAGATGGGATAGCGTTCATTTTTTCTTAGTAGAATGAAAATATGGACTTAGTCCCTGCTCCTAAAGAAATACAGCAATCTTCAATTAATTTCATAGACACGGACACTGTATTACTCAGTGGTTTCCAATGTCAAACAACAGCAATGTGTCAAACAGTCAGTTTTGTACTATTAATGTGTAAAAGCAGAATTTTGAAATGGAGACATTGACTTTTTTTCTCCTCAGTCAGGAGCCAGTGCTGTCAGTGCTGTCATTTCTCATCTCTGTGTCTTTGGAAAAGCTGCATTGATCAATGCATCCCTCATACAGGTGCTGTATAAGGAACACTAGACTGACTGTGCAATGATAAGGAGCCACACATGACTGAATACCCCTGACAGGAATAATTACCTGTTTAACAAACTTAACTGTCAGCATACAGGATTTTTACTAAGATAGTTGATGCAGAGCATTCTTAATGAGCAGGACCAACTATACTCACAGGAGACAATTCTGTTTGGTAAACTGCCCTGATAAAGGATGTGGATAACACAGTCCTCATTTCATTGACCACCAAAGTGTTGAAATTTAGGAACTTGCTTTTAGTTGCTAAGTTCCTTCTAACTACTTTTGCAAGCAGGAGTTTCTGGACTGCTGTCTTATTTGGCCTGAGGGTGCCTGTGCAGGTGAGTTGGTCTCACAGCTCACTCTGGGATTGTTCATGGATCAGTCAAAGAGCAGGTGCTGGATCTTTTTTTTTCCATACCCTTTCTCCAGAACTGCTTGGTGCTGCAGGGTTCCACAAGGCTGGAACCTTCCTGTCATGTTCTCCTCACTCTCACTGGGATATGGAGCACTGACAGCCCAGGCAGAGCATCAACTCAGAGAAAGGATGCTGGTTTCAAACCAACACACCCAAAGGCACAAGTTTTTACTGTAAAGATTCTGTTTGGGGGTCAGAGGCGAAGCCACAAAGCTGCTCCCTCACTACTGCTTCTCATTTCCACCAATACTTAATGAAGCCAAAGCGAGGAAGAAGATGGTAACACAGTGAAGAAGGTTTCCACATTTCCGCTACATATCTGCCCTTCCACTATCATCCCAATGCACATATTCTTGTTAGTCTTGCGTAGCAGAGACACACCACTGTGCAAAGACCGCCACTGAAAGGGATTTCAACATCCTGGTTTTAATTGGCATTTCCCCATGTTAAGGAAATGAATCCATTTTCATGGCAACCTTCATCAATGTCAAGTTTCACACACTCAGAAATTATATTGCAAAATGCTGAAAATACTTACCAAGACTTCTGAGAAATTATAGCCCATAGCCAGTTACATAAAAGAGTGAACAAATGTAAACTTTTCTCAGCAGTATGTTCAACACCCACACATATTTGCTGATCTCTGGCTTGCAGAGTAAAAAAAGTCTTATATGGCAGGAAAAAAATGTGGTGACAAGCAACAATAAATTATTCCATCTCCTTGCAATCTTTTACAAATCCGTTATTGAAAAATTTCTAGATATTAATCTAAAAATAGATATACTCCTAAGTGGCATTTCTATAAGTTAAAAAATACTCTGTTCTAATTTGCATCTTTAACAGAACAAATACATTTAATAGTGTTTTTAGTACATCTGAGGATACAATTCATCTAGAATGCTTAGCACTCATGTGGCCTACAGATGAAGAGGGTGGATTTGTAAAGAAGTCAGAAAGAGAACATGAACCTCTAAGGCAGTAACACCTCCCCTCTGTGATGTGGAAAATAAAAGCTGTGATCCCTGAGGACAGATGTTAAAATGAAAAACAGTATCACTGTGATTCCTGAGTCTTATTCTCTTAACCTGACATGTTCAATCAGTTCTGTCAGAGCAGGAGAACTTTCTGGGATAGTCTTCTCTCGTTGGCCTCCCACTGCTCCTCCCAAGCAGAGCCAGAAGTGCTTTGAACTGCCACTGCCTTTTCCTCTCTCTGGCAGCTCCCTCCAGTTGCCCATGGCATTACAATTGGGATGGATTTTTATAGAGCTTTCTTTGGTTGTTTTTTGGGAGGTTTGTTTGTTGGTCCATTTTTTAAACTTGTCTCATGGCTGCAGAACTCTTGGTACAAGCAAATCGTGTTTTCAAGTATTTCCTGGATATGGTGAGAGCTACCAGTGCAGATTACAAAAACCTGATTTCTTCAAAGCATCTCCTGGGTTCAAGAGCCTCAGGTTAACAGCCACTAAAACTAAATGCTCCTAATACAACCCTGGTGTCAGCAGCTGTAAGAAGTGGAGCCCATGTCCTGAGTACACTTTTGTCCCTCCCTCTGGCATCCCCCAACAACAGCATCTGCACTGACAAGTGAGGAAAGCTGGGTCTATCACTGATGCTTTCTTCACGAGGATACCAAGAAAGATGTTGCCTGTGAATTTCAGGAAGTATTTCTGGTTTGGTCAGAAGGACTTCTTATTTCCTTTACAGTCTCCTCAATATACAGAAATACCTCTCTCATCCTAGGGCTTCAAAGCACCTGGGGATCACTGGGCAGCTGTTTAATGATCACCACTAAGTTATTTCCCTCAGTAAGTAAAAATCTACAGCTACAGTCTTGTTTTCTTGTTTCTTTTTTTTTTTTTTAAGCAGAATTTTCATCACCCTGGAGGAAACAGAGAAAGGAACTATGCCACAATAATCAGGAGGAGAACAATACAACTATTCTAACTTTCAAAGAGGAAAATCCACAGGAATAACATTTGCATGCATCAGCTGAATTGATTTATACACTGCTATAGTCTATAAGCAACAATTTTTAAACTGTTCATTTTTCCACTTCTTCAGCTACCACTAAGCAATTAGCAAAACTCTCTAACCAAGTGACATTTTACAAATTAATTATTTACTCCTGTAAACTAGCAATGTGTAGTAAATAAATCTTGAGTTAAATATGATCAGAAAACACTCAGTGTTTCATCTGTATTCATGTTTTAAAAACAGAAGTGTTGAAAAAATTATCTTCTGTTCTAGCCTAGCTTTTACTCTCTAAGAGTAATTTTTTCCATGAAATTGTTCAAGGGACTGAAGAAAAGGCAAGGTGCATGTGAAGAAAGACTGAAGTTCCCTCAGTGGGTTTCCATTACTGCAGACATCTTTATATTTTAGTACATTCAGAAATAATCCCTCATCTCACTGGAGCAAGAGTGTAATAAGTGAAGAACACCCAGGAGTCTCTACTGTATTCATTGCAATTCAGACCTGACTTCTGATACACCTGGACTGGGTGGCACCTTTGGTGTAGACAGCTCTGTGTCACAGCAGATTCTGAATTAAAGGCACTTTAATATTAAAAGTTCTGCCCCCATTAATCTGACTGTGGCTGTCATTGCACCACATGGCTGCGTTCTCCAGGCAGTCTCATAGGCAGAGTGATGGCTTTTCAGTAAGGCAGCTGTTTTTACATTTACCGATGAAGAACAATGAAAATGTTGGTTCTGTAGTTTAGTCAGAGGAGGGAAATTTTCACTTTAGATCAGTAAGAAGGCTTTGGTATAGTACCAAGATTCTTTACATTGTGTGGTTACTGTGATCCTGGGTTTAAATAATGAAAACCAAATTTTTAATTTTTCATTATTCTAATTATACACTATCCTCTTTCCCAAGGCATAGGCATGTTCCAGTCACTCTAGCACTTTGACAGAATTTTTCTCACAACTTACTTATATTATCTCTTTATCTTAACAAACATGCTATACATGTATGCCTCTGCGTTACACAGGGAAAGAAATTTGGTAACAGCTCAAAATACAGCCCATGCAGTGGGACCCACACTGACCCTGGGTATTATTTCTGCTGAAATTCATTATGTCAGTGAATCCAAACTTGAAATTCTTCTGGTTTTATCTTGGAATCTTACGTGTTTATTCTGGAGCAGCACACAATTTGAGTGACTGCCAAAGAACACTTACTTTGAAACCTCTCTATTCTGCTACTGGACTTGGCAAAATCCTATCACAAAAATGAAATTAAAGTGCAGCTAAGTTTATGCTTCCAGAAACAGGAGAATTTCCTAGTACTTAGAACTTGTTCAAAAACATCATGAAATTATTTAGTAAATGAAACTAAAGTTTTTTTGGGGGAAAGCTTATGTTTCAAGGCACAGGTCACTAGAGCATTTGTACCTGAGCAAAAACTAGTTACTATCAAAGCTGGAAATGAATTGGTGCTCATTTCCTTTGTTAGCTTCAAGTCTCAGATCCTGAGAGACAGTAATAATTACCAATGACCTATAACATGAGGGATAATAAGGAACACTATTTGGCTTTCTGTGTAAGGACTCAGAGGAAGAGAAACAGATCTTCAAATCTTCTATTGAGAAGATTCTAAACACAGAACTAACCTCTCCTTACATTATTTTTCCGTCCTGCTATTTTTACCTGAATCTTTGAATGATACCAAAAGGTTGCTGAATCTGTCCTCAGTCAAGTATCAAGTTCCTGATAGAGAGAATAAGAAGTTTATTTTCCCTCCCTATAATGGTCGTACCTTTAAAGCCATTGTAGTGGGTACATCTAAGTTTTTGCCATTTATTCAAAACCTTCTCAGTGTATGTCTGTGGTGCTTTTTCCAAAAAATACCAACCTTTTTGGGCATCACAGTCAGTGTATCTGATTTTGCTTTTGATTTTTTACATACTCTCTACCTCATTTATCACTGTAAAAAAACAGGATGAAAAAGTTATTTTGACTGGAATTTTTAGAAGTCTCAGGGAAATCTATTAAGAGAAATTTCCTTTTTATTTAGGATTATAAAAATGCAATGGATAAACTGGTTCAGGGCCCTTTTTCTACTTAGAAAGTTAATGTTTTCTTATTTTGAAATAAAAAAAGATAATTGTACTTATTTTTCTCCTCACATTTCATTCCAAATTTTTCACTGACCCTATGTGTCTAGTCCTACTTGCTTCACTGTACAGACAGTCTTTCCAGGATAAGCGAATGATTTCAGAAACCTGGCAGATTTTAAATTTCACAAAACTGTATTTAAATGAAGGAGGCTTCAGTGGATTTTGTATTAATTGGTATCAAGTCAGGCTGTGTGGCAAAGACCAATTATTTTCAGACTTCCAAACCTGGAATTGTAACCAGCTCCTAAGGAGCACAGGTTTTCACACATGCTGAGTATCAAGAGAATATTACCTGTCTTAAATCATGAGGTTTATGACTTATGTAATTTGTCAGACACTTCTCTAGTAACATAGCAATAATCAATTAAAACTACACCAACCACAAGAGTAAGTAAATGGCCATTTTGTTTACAAGGTAAGCAATTAATACTGGTTTTGCTACAAACTTCTAGATATGTATTGATAGTTAAGTCATTATTCCATTACTCAATATTTAGACAGGTTTTTAAAAATGTCATTTCAGATAGAAACAAAGTGAGTTTCTGTCCATAAGTAGTTTAAGTATTAAAGTTATGATAATTTTTCCTGTTTTGAAGCATAGAAAAGTTTAGGTTACAAGACAAGGCAACAAACTCAGAAAACACCACAGCTTTATCCGCATAACCATCCCTTCAAAACAATTTTAGAATAGAACACCGTCCTAGTTTCAGCCAAGACAAGTACACAATATTAAAAATATCAGAGGAATAGTCCATTTAGAATGATTTCTACTATTTTTGAGGAAGCAGATGGGGATTGCTGCTTGAGACAAGTAAAAGCACAAGACCCTGCTATGTTATCATAGTCGTCTCCTACAGGATTCAGAGACTCTGACTCTGTAAAACCCTATCACTCCAGATTTGCATTCCACAAAATAGTAACCTGTCAATGCAGCATTTCAGCAATTTTTGGCACAGCAGCTTAAAACCACCTGAATTCCCCTAGCAAAGGATGGAGCAGCATATGCCATGAAGTATGGAAGGGATAGCAGAATTCACCTCATCTCCAGAACAGGTTTGTTACTCAGCTCAAAAGAAAAGCCTAATTTTATGTATATTAGTATATGGAATTATTTCTGTATTTTAAGTAATACAAGATAGAATTGCTCCCATATTCCCCAGATTGAAACAGGGCATTTTATTTTTTAACAAAAACTCCAGCTTGGCAAGTTTCATGGGTTTATGTTACAAAGGTAGCAAGAAAGTAGATTCCTAGTACAAAAAAGAACCCTTAGAACTCATTGTCTTTGAGAGCTTTTTCTAGCTATTTCAAAAGTAAGATGTGATATTATGATCTATTGTGAGCCACAACATTGCCATGACAGAAGCACAAGCATGCCTTTGCAAATTACTAATTTACTCAATAGCAAGAAAAGATAAATTTTCATTTCAATAGAACGGTTTTCCATCATCACTGGAAGTCCACAACGTGGACACAGAGTTTCCTGTGTGAGAATCCACTAAGGAGTCATGCTTAGCTCTACTTCCATGCTAGTTCCTCTCCTAAACAATCATTCTGATTTTAGAGCTCCCAAAGTCACACTTAGAATTTCTAATGACACACCAGGAGAGACAAAGCATGTCTCCAGCTAACCATTGCTACTGCAATTCCAAGAAAGGAAAAGCTCCACCGTTATATTTGAAATCCAGAAAAGCAGGTTACCAAGGACCCTCCTCCCCCAGACACCCACAGCTCCTGCTGAGTCTCAGACTGATGAATCACGGACAGCTCAGATGTGCAGGTGAGCGTCAGAGCTTACGCATTTGGGTCTGCAGTGCTGAGGCTCCAGAAGCTGCTCTGCCCTGCATCATCTCATCTCATCTCATCTCACTGCTCTGTCATTCAGAGATGCTCCAATTCTCACCTGCTCTTTACCTGCCAGCCACTGCTCAACAACTGGATCTCACTGTGAGTTGCCATTTGTACCACCTCCAGCCTCCATCAGAGAAGCCCAACTTCCTCTACAGGATCTCTCTTATTTCATCCAGTTTCTAAATATCATGCTCTTGATAACTCACTTTGGACAGGCTGTCCTAAAATATACACCAACAGTGACTTAGAACACTGTGGCCTACAGAGCACAGCTGAATGGCATCAATAGTGACTACTTCCTCTAAATGGGTGTAAGACAGAAAAAGCAATGATGACACAGCTTAAGGCTACAATGCTGAGAACCTTTCAGATTATTCTTTCAACCTGTACATCAAAAGAAAAGGACCTGAGGCGTGAAGCAACATATTCATGGACAGAGAATATTTCAGTATTCTATTGATTTAGCAAAATGATCCACAGCCCTATTAAGTTTGACTATGAAAGGTTATGTGCTGTGAATGGGCTCCAAGACTTTCAGAAAGTTTAAAGTCCTGGAGACAGTCATGCAGTAGCACCCAACACGAGTAAAACTGGAAGCCTTACCTATAAGAATAAAATGCATCAGAAGGTAGATGCACTGTCTCATGCACCAGCACTGTTCTGTGATAGCAGCAGCACCTGTGGATTGCTACAGCTGTATGCAAAGGGAAGCAAAAAGGCCACCAGTCCATACAGTGAATATGGTGTATGCTTTATTCTATTTACAGTACATTTGTTATAAATATAATACATTTCTTGAAAATCTTGAGTAGATTTTTTTAAACAGATCAGTTGTTATAGTTACATAATAAAGTAAGTGACAATTTAAATGACAATCTCATGGTTGTGAAATAGTGCATTCTGTTTTGAGATGAATGAGAAAATACTCAAACTGGTTCAAATTTTTTTTTAAACACCCTAGGTGGACTTTTATGTAAACCTTGAAACGTCACCAGTTTCTATAAATATGAAACCAAAATCTTAAACTGAAGAACTGAGAATCAGAAATGGAATTGAGAGACCTTATTGAACTTCACAGTAAGGTTGGGATTTACCATGACTAATGGCTTCAGACAGGAAAAAGCCAATGAGGTTTTCTTCCTGAATCATATCCTAATACAGCCACAAATATTAAATACACCATGCTGGAAGTTGTAACAGCAGTCAAGCTGCATTTTTGACAGGGCATTGGACATACAAGTATGTTCAGATCTTCAGTTAGAGTATTTTATGTTATGAGTATCTTAATTACCAGAGAAGAAATACATTATAAAAGGATAAACGTATGTTCAGTCCAACGTGCATTGCATCGAGAAACAAACTGACAAGTCATCTGAATATTTTGCTATTTTCTTTTCTACACGATCTTTAGTAACAAGTTAGATGTCTGAGGTGCTATTCCGAAAAAACTGCAGCAAAATGTCAACCAGCAATGTAAGAAAAGAATCCCATTTATTTTTTCTTTTAGTGCTCTTTTTTTCAGGAAGTGGTCAGATATTATTGATAATGATCAGTGCAGGCATGGAATTCTGCTGACTTGTTTCAAACAAAGTAGCTTGGTCCACGAGCTTGGCAAATACTCTGGGGGTTCCAAGGTTATAGACACCTGTATGAACAAAGCAAGCTTTGAGCTGCAAGCTATAGACCTCCTGGCCCTTAAGCTGAAGCTTGTACTGTGTTTGCCCAAGCCATGTAAAAGATCCGTGTATTTCTAGTGCTTCGGAGCTGAAAAAAAAAGGATAAAAATGTTAATTCTCTGCACTTGAAGTATGTATTACCAATTTACATGATTCCCTCCAAGTTTTTCTAAGATTTCAGAATGCACTGGTACCCCCTCACCAGGCCCTTACAAAGACTGATACTTTCAGAAATTTTTCAGACGTCAGAAGGGAATTTATGTTACTATTCTGGTTCTCCTTGGATGAGTGCCAACTGCCATTTGTCTTTGATGCTGCTGAGTCTTTCTGACTGCTTGCCTGCAATCACTACCCTTAAATCACTGCCTTCCCCAAATGCATACTGCTGTCTTTGTTCTGCAAACCCTCCTTATCTTTAAGAGCATGTTTTCTAGCAAGACAAAGCTGGACTTTGCAAGGATTAGCAGCTGACATCATAGCGACAGACAGAACTCCACTTAACATTTTATCGAGATTACCTGTAATACAACTTAAAAAAAAAAATCACCTGTGTCTGTCTTCTTTCCTACTACATCCCTATCCACTCACACCCATTCCCACAAATACATAAACAGACTCAGAGTATCCAGGGTACCCTTGGGTAAATTTTGGATCTTTATGTCTATCCATCAGCTCAATTTAACTGAGTCTTATCAAATATTTTTTAATGTTCTCTGTGTCACTTAAAAATCCTTAGAGTGGCTCTTCCCTTAGCTCAGATGAATCATTACAAACATTTAATGGGTTTCTTTGGTTCCTAATGTACTGGACACTATACACAGGACATTAATTACACACAGATGTATAATTAAGAACTCCGTGTATTCTCAGCTTTCTACATAACTGGCACATAACACTAACACTAAATGTAGTAACAATATTCAAATTGTCATAGTTTAAGGAATTCCCATTTCAGGCATTCTTGGGTCTGTCCCATGAGCTAGAGTTAAATCAGACTGCATGTCACATAGGAATAGTCAAAATGGACATACACTGCTTTAGAGACATTGCACTGACACGCTAGGAGAGAGCATAAAGGGGCTTTCTTTTAAAGCAGTTTCAAGGTACATGAGGAGTACACTGTCTTAGGATGTGCCTCCCAATATGACCATCTTGTGAAAAAACAGATCAGTGAATGGCTCCCTAGCTGCACCTGAAAAGTAAACTACACTTAAATTTTCTGTCTTCCATTTCTGAACCTGTGTATCGGGCTCTGGGCTTTTAAAATCTTACTTGGCTCCACGGACTGTTGGCAAGAAGCCACTGCTCCCCCATGACTAAGCCCCTGCAATGTCTTCACAATCTTTCTTCCCCTTCCTAGTGGCAAACAGACTAGGTAGTATTATACCTAAGAGGGCAGAAGGGGAGCTGTCACCTGCATTAATCATGAATTGAAGTTGCCTTGTTTAAACAGAAGTGGTAGAATTACAATGGTATAGAGATCATGGTAATGAATTCTCTATCCCACAAAAAATCTTCAGTGTAACTTTTAGAAGCAACTCATGAACACTTCCTCAATGATAATATTTTCCCACATACTACTACAGTACTGAGCAAAAAGGCAGTCATAAGAATCAGCTGCTAAACCCAGAAGAAATCTTAAAAATATCCAAGGTTCTACAAAATTTTACACAAGGACAAATTGCGGAAGGACATTGCTGTCCATGAATTATTCAGAATATTAAAAATTAAAATCTAACAACTTAGGTTTAATAAAGGCTGGTGAAGCTCTTATTTCACTGGTGGAAAAGATCTTTCTTAGAAAAGATCTGCCAAGTTTTAACTACTCAAGAGTCACAATTAAAGGCCCTGTCTTAGCAGAGATTGAAGACTCACAGTTAATTGCCACTGTAGAAAAAAAATCCTATTCTAGATATTCAATATAGTTAAAATATTACAAGACTCTCCAAGCTAGGAAGAGTTCTTAAAAATATTGGTTTATTAACATTTGCACACTACCTTGTTGGTTTATGCCGCAAATCAATCATCACATCTACAACAGCCTGGGAACAATTGGAAAGTAGGAGAGTGACAGGTACCAGACAGAGGCTGCAAAGAGAAACAGTTCTACATTAAAGACAAAAAAATCTAACTTTGGATAGTCTTAATTATACTCTTAAATAGTTAAAATTATTTCCAGTAACACAGAATTGATATGTAGTTATCAATTATGCCAATGTAGGTAGAAATATAATCACTTATACTGAATAGAGCTACTTATAATAAAAGCTGTCAATTAAGGCAAACTGCATTGACTCATTTGGGCCAAATGAAGTTACCACCTCCCTTCATCCAGCTGAGAAAGGAGACAAAAAGCATAAATACCATCTCGGTTTACAGGAAATCTGCTTGTTTGACATGAGACATACCAGAATGGGATAACATGGTCCAGTACACTATATTCTGAATTTCTGGTCGGCACACTTTGACTGGATACTTTTCTTCTGCACTGCCTCCCATAGAGGAATTGCTGACACTGGGCCTTAAGTTATAACCTGAACAGTGCTCAACCAGAACAGATAGCACATGTATACCTGGATTTAATGCAGGCCTTTATACTAAATAAAACTAATACAGTTACTTGATATTCTGCTTGTTCACAATTACTATTATTGTTTCTGTAAATAATGCTGGAGCAAGAAAAACCCCAAGATATCAACAGGCAGAAACACAAACTACTGCAGGTAAAACAGCTCTATGTATTCCGCAAGTGATTTGTGTCACTGGAATTCCTTGCCATTGCCTAAACACTTTAAATATTCTAAACTTGAATTGTAAGAAAAGAACAATTAGAGACTCTAACCAATAAAAGGTTAATGTCTTACAAGAATAATGCATGTCATTAAATCACTGTGATTAAAATATAGCACCTTATAAAACATTTAAACATTAGATTTTAGAAACAAATCCCTTTCTTTAGACAACTTCTATTAATTGTTATAAAAAACTGTAGCACAGTAGAGCTTTCAGATACAACAACTCAGGCCTAAATAGGTACTTTCATGTTTCAAGTACAACCCATTGAATGTTCAGAACTTAAGGCAGGGGCCTTGTTCATGTTATTACTATTTTGAAAGACTCATGGACTTTACAGGCTCCAACCAATTGACTCTATCAGCAGGCTTTTTGAAAGAGGTTAATACTGATATTCTTCCAGGGCACAAGCCCCAGTGATCTGAACTGTCACCACTTTTTTCTTCTGACATAAGTTGGAACCATGTGCAGCTAATCTTGGCAAGTGAGATGCTGTAGACATAAGAGTTTCTTTGAGCTAAAAGTGCATCTTTCTTTCTGTCTGGCTTCTCAAAGAAATCACACAGTTTGCTCTGACAACAAAAATAAATGCAAAGGGAGCAGACCATTTTCTTTCAGAAAGTTTGATAACATTACTTGTTAACATTAGAACTGTGAGCTTTGGTGTTACAGTCCATTATTTGAACAAGAAACTTTCATTTTACCTATAAACTTCTGAAGCAGTGAGTTTAAAAACTGAACAAGATTTCACACTTGCATACCAGACTTTAATATCATAACGCACACAGCATCTCTCAAAAGGATTTATATCCAATTAACAATACTTTTAAAGTTTCTAAAGGTAATGTTTCACTAACCTTTTTTGATGAAAAGAATGATTAAAAGATTCTGGATAATGAAGACTTGTCTTAATAAGATTAGAAAGCTGCTCCGGTGTTGGTCTTGCAGGTACTTGCGTGTTTTCTGGTCGAAAAAACTTTAAGAGAACTGTTTCTGGTAGATCCTGAAACAAATTTAGAATAGCATTGAAAATAGTAACATAAGGTACCAGAAATCTAGTCACAGAAGTTGCAATTCTCCATTATGAACTATAACAAGTCTGCAGCATCATGAAGCTCACATTTTTTTCAACATGGTTTGTATTTAAGCATGCTGGAGGAGGAACTGGTATGATTTATCTGTTACCCTCTTTTCAGACAGATTTCACAGCTGCTTATGAAAACACTATCTGTGCAAGTTTCACAAAAACACACTATTGTTGTAGTGGTTAGCTAGTGCTTGGGTTTGGCTTCTAGAGAAAAGGGACAGCATTTACACTGTTCCCTGTTCAGCAGCTATACCTAACAACAAAAAAATTCATCACTTGCCCTAGGAAGTTCAAAACAGGAAAGTCAATGCACAAGTTACCCAGAACAGATCCAAAGTAAAGAAAACAGAAATTTACAGGAATGTGTGAACACTGACAGAAAGACTGAATAACAGAGTTTCTTTGAAATTGCATAACAAGCAGTTGCAGATATGAAAGTTACCTTTTGTCCCTAACTGAAAGCCCAAGACAAGCTCTAACACACTACTTGGGATTCCCCCTAACCCTTTGGATGGAATGAGTCTCTGAAGCAGAAGAAATTAAGTGATACAGAAAGCTGCAACCAGCCTGCATTTGGTGCAGCGTTTCTGTCCAACATCATCTAATCTGGTTTGTGAGCAGGATTTATTCAGGAAGGGGCTGCCCTTTAGTACTTCCTTATGTACCTATTCTACAGAAAATCCATCTTGAAAAGAAAAAAAGAATTTGCAGCAGTAAATGCCACTGCCTGCTAAAAACACATGAAACTAGATTTTTTAAAAGCCACCAGTAAGTTGGTACAGTATAATAAAGTTAATACTTTTCATTAAAAGGTGATAAATTGTACCTTTTAAGTTGAAAAGAAACAGTCCAGGCAATGAAACCTGATTTAAAAACCAAACACACTGGGGCATCTGGAAATGTGTGTGAACACCTTAGTCACTGTGCTGATAATACCAGGAAGACACCAAATGTTTTCACAGGCTTGTAAGTCTTCCCTTTGAAAGGAAGAGTAGCTTTTTCCAAAAGGAATTTGAGAAGAAAAAAAGATATTCTATAGTAACAATAAAATATATTTTAAGTGTTGAATAAATTTGGTGTTTCCATCCCACCCTAACAATGCAAACTGACAGCATGAAACACAGCAGAGATTATAGGTTTTCCTTTCAATTATTCTCTCCCCTCAAATAATAGTCCAACCAATTTTCAAGGCTGCCTTCAACCACACAGCAATACCCTACATACTGCAGTTTGCCCTAGAGTCAATTACCTGTTCCAAGTCCTCCCAATCAGAATTCCCGAGTATTTTTTTAAAACCCTACAAAAGACAAATACGAATATTTACCTCTACAAGTAGACAAGAACATAATGAAATGCAGCAGAAACATTTACTGGTGAAAGTGCAGCGTGCTATTAATACTTCCAACCTTTAGTTCTAAATTACACCTCTGATGAAGGATTGGAAAGCAGCAAAATTAATCATTTTCCAGCAGAACTAAACCTTAATTTCAGCCACCTTCTGGTGTGAGAGTCAGAAATGACATCTGTCTCTCCAAGTTTAGCTGCTCAGACTCTAGGCTTTTTGTGATTGTGTACCTAGAACAAAGGCTAAGATACAACATTCAGCCCATTTTTCTCTTACCTAATGAATGGTTCAGGAAAGAATTAATGACTTCCAAACAATAACCAAGAAGATGTGCATACAGATCAGAGAGCTACCTAGAGACTGCTAAAAAATGCTAAGTTTAGGGATGCATTAAACTCCAGCCCTGCTCTGGAGCTTGTGAAATTGGATCAAGGCTTAAAAAATCCAAACCAAAAGCCCACACCTACTTGGCACTTGTACCTTCCCTCCAAGAATATACACCAAGCAGTAACACCCTTATACTCACAAACAAAGCAAAAGAAAAATCAAGAACTGAACAGGTGATATTTTGTTGCTGAACACCTTGATTATCAGCCCAAGTGAAGTACTGCCTTTCAAAAGTGAAAAAAAAAAATTCTGACCCCTAAAATCTGCTTGCTGACCCAGTGTGGTTCTTTGCAAAGCCTCCAGAAGTGTCACAAGCTCCAGTAACCAGCACAGGCTGCATACAAGAAAGTCACATCAATGGTTAGGATTGTCCCTTTCAAAAAACAGTTATGGTGCAATTTGAGTGTCTCATCTATACATACTGGTAGAGAGGCTTGACTGGAAGAGGTTGGAAGAGGGGTGTGTGGTTTTGTTATTGTTTTACATTTTATAGCTGCATTTTAAAGCTTTTTTGGTTTTGCCTAAAAATACACAACAAGCATTAGCACCAGAGCTCAGCCATGTTCCTACAGCTACAAACTGCACAACTGGTGCTTGGAAAGTTGTTTTTTGTTTTTAGAAAGCTTCTTGTTGCCCAAAGCCATTTACACAGGCCAGCTTCAAACAAACACACTCAAAACGAGACAGAAGATTTCTAATTCAAATAGAATAATCTCAACATCTTCACTTATTTGTGTTACAAGAAAGTCCCAACCATTAGAGTCTGGTATTTTGCTAGTTTGAAATAGCTATAAATCATCTCTATGTACACTTCTGAAATGGTGCTTCAGTCATTCACACCAGTTTCATATCTCTCCTGCAATTATGCTTAGCTAAAAGTTGAAAAAGCAACGTCTTAACAATTCAAAGCATCTTCCAATAGATGTAACAGACAGATCTACCCATAATACATTCCTTAATATCTTAGAATGGATTTTCAAATTAAGAAATTCTTCCTTTGCATCAGATAGGCAGAAGTGATGGTATTTTCACATACAGTCACTTTAGAAGATTTTTATACCAAATATTACACAACCTAAAGTTTTCCGTTTCATAAACAATATTCTTAGAGACTGGGTCAATGTGCCCTTAAGCACACCAGGAAAAGGTAACCACTGTAATTTGATTTCCAAGTTGTACAGAAGATCAGTATATTTGCCCCATAAACCACAAGTCATAAGTAGCCAAAAGGATTGATGTGGTCAGTCAAATATGAGGGACCAGTATGCACAGCACAGAGGAAAATCTAAAAGGAAACTCTCGAATGGAACTAAGCATAAGTAAAAGCAGAATATATGAAAGCAGTAGTGAGAAATCTAAATTATGTGCTTTTTTCCCTTTCCCATTTTAGATCTGAAAATTTCTATTTTAAAATCCCAGTTTTAAGTTGCTTCCTTCAACATGTGACTCATCCACATTCATTCTAGCTCTCAACTTACAGAAATGAGAACTCCAGGAACAGGATTTTACTGATATAAAGAATAAAATAATGCATTTGAAAACAGATACCTTCAGCTCTGCAGTCCATAATGGGTAAAACAGCAGATCAAATATTGCAACTACTTGTAATATTTCGTTCATGACAATAATATAAGCCAAATCTCCCAAACTGGTACTTTATCTGCTCTATTAATTGATACAACAGAGTGAAAAATGTGTATTTCACCTCTTGATGTTCATTTACTCTTAAGAACTTTGCTTTTCCTCTACTGAGGTGGTTTAAGGAAAGTCTTAAATCCTTCCAACAATCTTGTTTTATTCAAGCATCTCCTCCCACACATTCTGTAAAAAAAGTCCTGAACTAGCAAAAGATGTCACTTCCAGTAAAAGGAAAAACAGTTACTTAAACCCTACCCTCTCCTACATTTCAAGAATTCCTGCTTCCAACCAAACTGTTGCTGACTCACTAAGCTGCATACATTTTAAGAAGCTGTCTTACCTAAAATTATCCTCTCTGCCTGCATCCATTCTACACACATTTTATGGATTTTACTTTGGGCTAGCACTGGTCTAATTCACAGGACTAAACATGCAGCTCAGAACATCATGTGCAGTCCTGAAGCACATCTGAAAGGACAGATGCAATTCCCAACATGCCAACATTCGAATGACAAACCTCTAGGCTGCTTCTCACCTTCCATTGGTGAGAAGTCATTGCAAACCAGAAGTGCGTCAGATGCCCTATTACTTCCACTGTTACCTCTATCCCACCATACTACACTGAACTTTTCTTTCAGAATCTTTTGGATTGAATTCGCCAGATTAGAAAAACAGGGAAGAGAGCAGTAAGAAATAATATTAATCAACAGCCCTAACTGTGACTGGATGTTTAATGCATTTGAAGTTTTTGTCCTTTCACTAATTTAAGGCAGAGAGGTCAAGAAGAAGAGACAAAGTAGCTGTATTTCAAGTGCAATTTTAAGCTGACTTTCAGTTAAAACTACTTGATTCCAAAAAGCATGTTTCAGAAGAGAAACAAAACCTACAGCAGTACCATAGTTGAAAAAACCAGCCCTAATTTACAAATTCTTAACTGAATTTATAAGTGAGGCTTTTATTACTTGGCGTGAAATGGATCTATTCAAAGCAATTCACTTTATTTACACCTTATGTGATTTTTTTTTCTTCATATATTGTTGCCTGTGACTACTAACATATCACTTCGTGGCGCCTTCTGATTCAAGGCAACAAACTATATTTAGCATTTCTTCCCCTACTTTTAGCCAAAGGACATTTTTTCAAAAATACAAATGAGAGGAAGGATAAGAAGATAAACGTTTTCCATACAATCCAGAGAGATTTCTATATGAAACACATGAGCACTTCAACAAAGTCAATATTCTGCAAGTGTTCCTTCAGCACACTGCATGTTATGACTCCAAAGTTGTAGAACATAAAAGTGTAAGTAGATTGTCACATCTCCTGGTAGGTCTATGCTGTCCAGTAGCCTATGCTCAAAAGTAGTGCTATTTTGTTATACAAAAAAACTCTAGTGCAAACAGCAACAATAAACATCTCTATTTAGTGACAGAAAACCAGCTTCAAAGTCACAGCTATTGTAGTGGTTGGAATGAAAAAGGATTAGTATCTCTAATTATATTTTGAACAAACATGGAAGAAAAGGGAGCACATGAATTTGAGCATTAAAAAACTTGTACAGAATTTTACTGCTGCTTAGCTTTTTAATATGTTGGTACATATAGAAATTTTACCCAGAAAAACATTTCAGCCTTTCCCCAAGCCCCACTGTAACCAGAAGTTATATCTTGGTTTTATCAAATACTATAGCAAGTTATGCTACTGAGGTACGGGAATAATTGCACCCTGCTGCCTGTTCCACATCCCTGTTGTGCATTAAATGTCCCACAAGGATCCAAGCAGAAGTAACCACCCATCACCATGCCTCAGTCAGCAGTCTAACATCTTACAGACATATGAGGATGAATTTATGTCAGTTCGCCCAACTACCAATCTACCAGCAACTGCTGGAACAACTTAAACATAACAGTGCTGAAAAATATCTATCTCCTGTTCTTCACTACAGTGCTTTACTGAAGCTTTGTTTCCCAGAACAGTAGTAGAAGCTTCTGTGAATTCAAACTACATATTTAGAAGCTGGCAAAGAGTTAATCTGAGATACACCACAATGACAATGTAGCAGAAGCTAACCAGTACAGAGAATTTGACCAAAATACAAAGTAAGTGATCTCATTTTGTTCAACAGAGTTGTTTGGTTAACTTGGATAAGATCTGAGCCATTTCTCAGAGGACTAAAAGAAATAAAGGGGGGGGGGGGGGGGGGCAGAGAGGAGTTTTGTTCATGTTTCATCAGTGTCCACTGTATGACTGTTCTTGGGCTGGGGATAATTGTGTGTGTCTGCCAGACAGACAAAAATCCCTTTGCTGCATACAACAGCATGAAACTAAAGAAGTCAAGAAGAAAGTCACTAAGTCACTATAGAGAAGCAACAAACAAAACTCAGCAATAAATGGAGACAGTGGACTCTTGCATCCTAGGTGACACCCTGTTCAGAGTCAGGAATTATTTTTTTTTTCCCCCAGATCAGAGCAGCCCTCTATCACTTATGAACTGGTAACCCACATGTGCTGGTAAAAAGCATGCACCTCCATCTCCCTCTGCTGTTCAGTCCTCAGAAAACAACCAACTTCAATACTGTCGGCACAAGGCAAATCAGAAACAGTCTAGAGTAGTTTTCAACCCTGTTCATGACTTAAGAGAATAAATACAGGCTTATAAGACAAAACTATACACTGAAAATACTAAATTAGAGGTAACGTTTGAGTTTGGGATTTTCTACCACTGCCTCCCCCCAGCTTTTCACTGCTTGTGTTACTTTAAAAGAGCAAAATAATTCAAAGACAATATACAGCTCTTAAGAGATTAAGTAAATTATTTTCTATATGTAGCCTAATTTAATTCTATTTTGGGGAGTCTTTTAATTCTGAAATGTGGACTGAATGAAGCAAACTGCTGCTAAGTCTCAAATCAATTAATTGTTACACCTCACCTCCCACCTCAGAGCAGTCTATCTGCTCACCTCACACTATTATGAGCCAATTAAAAAAAGTAGTATGTGAGGATATGCAATTTCTCAATTCTTAGCAATCCTAAGATCACAGGTTCTTAAAATTTATGCTAACTCTGGGTTTTGGTTATCATGAGGACACAGAATTTACATGTTTATTAAAAAAACCTCAACAATCAATTACTCTTATAGCAGATTTCAACTGCATGACAATGCACATACTTTCTTGCTCCCAACCGAATTACAGAATGCTTCAAAGGAAGTGTGCTCCTCATGTTCAAGGAAGTGAATACAATAATCAATGTACAATCTATATGAAGATAGCTGTAATAAAACCTGATTAGAAATAGTTTTTAGATAGAAAATGCTAATACAGTAGCATATATTCCTCAAAAAACATTGAGAGTACATACAGATCCTCCTTGTTGCTAGCGGTAGGATCAATTTCTTTAATTTGAAATTGATTGTGATACAGACAGCGTTCCAGTCTACAAGAAATGTGAATTTCTACCCATACTATTCAGTCATTTGTTTATTTTAGGATGCAGATGTGATTAATTTCTATTTTCTCTTCCTATTCATTTGAGAATCAGAACTTGATGAAATCAGAAGCTCACAGTATGGTGTCTCCTAACCTTAGATGTCTGCAGTGTGATGTACTGTTCTACATATACATTAAGACAGGGAAAGGAATACCTGAGGGGGCAGTTGTCATTAGATTAATACAGCCTCTTGTACTCCTCAGCATAGCTAGAGCACATGTGCCAATTCCCATTTATTTCATAGCACAAATAACTAAGTGGAAAAAATTATCTTAGCAATGTACAAACACTTAAAGGCTGATGAACCAAAGCCAAATGCACAGCTTCAGAGTAATTCACTACTGCATTATAGCATGGCATTTATAGGAAGACATTTTTTCTGTATTGTTTTCTTGACAAAATTCATACATAGTACTCTTTGCTGCAACTTTAAGAGCTCACAAAAAGGTATATATTATGTTTGCAATATTGGTAAAAATATTAAGCACGGCACCAAAACAAGAGGGAACAGCAATATGCTGCTCAGGAGAAGTCTAAACAAGCACAAGACGTATTTCCTCTTATTCTGAACATTAGTCTTCTTCATCCACATAAACTGCATTTAGTACAGACATTTTTACAGAACCTTATCTGTAACTTCGATAGTTGTTATCAATTCATGTACCAGAAGGCACCCACCAGTTTCTTACAGATGCTGCTTTCTTTCATCAAGCAAAACAACTACAAACTTCACCATTTTACTATTAACTTTGTTATGTAATAATCATTACCTTTCATGCCATTAACAAGTTTCTAGTTCTACCTGAAACACCAAAGAAGACTTTACCTCTTACCTGCATATTACTTTTCTCATGTTTCAACTGGGCCTGGCTAGTTCAATACAGAGGACTAAGCAAACCTGGAGTTTGTCAGTCTGAATTATTTAGTAGTAACACATATCTGATGTTAAGATTCTACAAAACCTTCCACTTACATACTAGGGAATTCATTAAGTCTATTTACAGCAAGAAGCAATTGTAAAAGAAAACTTGACAGTAGATTACCTGCTTCTGAGGAAATGAAAAGGCCTCCTTCCCAACAGTGTTAAGGGTAACATGATGCTGGCCCTCCAAAATAAGCTGCTTGCTGTCTTCCACAACATATGCCTACAGAACATAATACAAAGACATTTGCAGACCAGAAACTATCACAGGAGTCATAACACAGAATTACTGACTGCTCCCTAACTTAGGTGGAAGATGCTGTACTGATCAAAACTTATAGGCTAGCATGACATATTGCTCCTAATTTCCACTGCTTCAAATGAGACTGTTCTTCAAAACAGACTGGGTTGCTCTTACAGTTCTGTAAGATCAAGCATTAATAAGTCTCTTAGTTTAAGATTTTGTAATTTTCTCTTTTAAAAGAGATATTAGAAGAACTGGGTGCATCCAGAGTAATGTAGGGACACTTATTACAGTAATAGATACTAAGACTATCTTTGCTGCTGGCATCATTATAGCTTGTTTGATTGTTTTCGGGAAAAAAAATTCACCCATAAATTCCATATGTATATGCCTGACAGTTCAGGATACCACATAAAATTATTTTCTAACTGTAATGTTTCATGCCCAAATTACCACAAAGACCACAACCATACTTACCTTCCACAGTACCACAATGTTCAAATCAACTTCACTGCATTTTTGTATCAATCTCACTGTTTCATCAAACGATTGTTTCACTGCCCTTTGAGATGCATGAGTATGAGATTGCACATGTGTTCTTTTAAATTCAGAGGATAAGCTTTGGAAAAAAAAGTCTGCACAAGGACTGGCTGAACTTATTATCTACAAGAGAAAAAAGAGAAGAAAGTGTTGAGAACAGGATGTGAGCTGACTCAAGTTGCTCTAACAGAGCTAGCTCATCATTGTAGCATTTCAGTTCCATTATCCCAGTGGGCTTCCCTTTGCAAAGCTACAGGATGCCAGACACATTGGTTTCTGTGCCTGACCTGTTAGAGATCAGAATTGCTAAAGGGCTGCTAAAGGTAATATAGGGAACACAGTTGTTCTTGCTAGTAAGTTGTAACTTGCTAGTTTAGAAATACAAATACCAAACTTGGAAATAGGAGCTTTGATTATTACCACAAAGCAGTCTACTGTGATATATCAAATCTATTAAAGAGAGCTGCAGCATCCAACTAAGTCACACGAAAGTAATTTTTGCTTACTAATATTTTCCTCAGCTTAGCTAGAATTATTTACCTAAGTTAGAAACATACATTTTGCTAGCAATAGCTGAGATAATAGATGTGCACAGCACATACCCACAGATACATGGCACAAACAGAAACACTGTGCTGTCATGTGTACCAAGCTCTTCCAACACCAAAAGCCTGGCAAAGAAACTGGTTTCTAAGAGCAATGATACTGTGTCCTGTTGGATGCAACAAGATAAGCAAGAAACTTGGCTTTGCAACCCCTTCCTTTCAAAATTGCTAGCTTTTCCAGAATATGCTTTTGCAAAGCTGATAATTATTGCACCAGCAGAATGCTGATACCCAGGGAGAAAATCCACCTTTGGAGACACTGCTCAGAAGGGAGGACTCTCTCCCCATCTTTCCACTGTAATAAAATGTTCCCAAGGAAAGCTCAAGCTCCTGTAGCTCAGATTCCAACTCTAAAATGCACAGAAGTATCATCTACCTCAGATTTTTAGTCCTGACTTCAATTTATATGCCTGTGAAATGAAATGGCAGTGAATAGGTTTTCTTTGGCTTTAAAAGCTCAACACAGGAAAAATGTATGCTCAGCATAAAATAAGCAATCTGTCATTCAACTGACTAAATCCACTATGCAAATTTATGACCTAATGCAAGAGGCCTACTTTCCTCAGGTTTTGAGAAAGCATTTGTTGTATCAAGATCATTTACTGAGAGGATTATTCAATATCTGTGTGTTTAAAAAAGATTAGAAGAGCATGGTAGTCTAGAATCCTAAACTTCTACAAAAATCAAACAGACTCCTTGAATTCACTGCAACCTCCTGTAGTAGTTTTGAAATTCTGGAACCAACATCCATTAGTTTTCCAGTTTTTCAAATAAGTTGTAACTAGAATTTTTAGCCTGTCTTAGTAAAAGTATAATTAAGAACAAGAATCTAATATCTGCAGGCCTCTACTAGAAAACTAGAGGCCTGGGACACATTTAAAATAACTACTCCAAAGAGCTGAAAAGGAAGGAAAAGTATTAGCAAAAAAGCCAGCATTGTAATGTAATTCCAAAGTAGTTCAGCTATGGAGCTGGGATCCTAATATTCCTGACTACAAACCAGCCTAAGTTAACTTACCACTTTGTCCTGTCACATGATAGGGACACCTTACAAAAGACAAAATATGCAGTTGTACCCATCCACCTACCTGTTCATTTCCAAAGACAATATCTGCAAATGTGTAATTTTCTAAGGGATAAAAAGAGAAAGCACTGTTTTAGCATAATGAGAAGTCACAACTTCAGCATACAGTATCCAAAAAAGTATCTTATTTCAAAAAGTTACCACATTCAGGAAAAAACCTACCTTCTGAGTTTTTGCATCTCACTGCTTTAAAACACAACTTCGCTCGCTCTCTGCTAGCCAGTTTAGTATCTGAAAGAAAAAGGTGGCAAGATTTTTTTTATTCACTCTCAGCATAATCTGAGTCCTTAGACAAAAGTCTTGAACATTCACAAACAGGAAACACACAGATGACACCCAACAAGCACAGATAATGAGGCATAGCAATGGCACACAACACAACCACATTTCTTGTGAGGAAAGTTATCAGCCACCCCACACATGGATTTCTCTACATCACAGAAATAATTTACCTGTAAATTAAGTTTGTTTTTAAAATTCATTAAGTCTGAATAAGTTGTCTGTGTATATATATTTCTTGAAATATAACAAAAGAAGGGCTTTACTATTTTTGGAATGGACAAAGTTATTAAAACCTAATTATTCTAAAAGCCAAATTCAGTTCCTTGTAAGATTCTTTTAACTATTTTTATCAGCCAGAAGCTAGACTTGCCATCATTTTGGTGATAAAGATACACACCTTTGTCTCCAGAGATGTTAACAGATTTTTGAAGCTTCCAGTGCTTGCTATTGCTTGAAACTTGCACTATATGAAATTCCTTAACACCCGTCTCACTCTGTGGAACAGACAAAAGTTATGTCAAAGAAAACCAGTCACAACTGTGATGTGCTACATTGCACAGTAAGTGTTCACTGCAAGGTGGCACTGTTAGAATCTTAATTTAACTCATTATTCACACTACTCATAACACACAGTACTTAGAGACAAGGAGAGATGTAAGACCCATTGTAAAGTAAAGCAACAGTCCCAGATCACAGCAACTTCCAATTCCAGTAAACAAAGCCACACAAAGAGGAAATAAGGATCCCCCAGAAAAAGACTCACAAGCTAGTATTTTAGATTAAGAACAACTTTAACAAAAACTAGGCTTTTTAACTCCAATGGAGAACACTGTCCACAAGGCTGCTTAGTTTCTAGGATTAATTTAGGAGCATTGCTGTATCATAAATCCTAGAAACTCAACATCTGTTTTGGGTTTAGATATATATATATAATAAAATGTAGCCTTTGGAGTTGGCTTCCTTTCTTGTAAAGAGTGAGGCAGTAGTAGAAAAATAAGCCTCACATTGTTAACTTGGTAAGTCCTTTATAGAAGCATTACTCCCTCTTTAAAGGAATGGACAATATTCAGTAAATGAAGAAAAAAACCAGAGTGTACACACCTTTAAAAGAAAATGACAAATCAGCTCAGTGGTTCCATTATCAACTAAGTGTCTATGAATTCTATGAACAGACAATTCAGTTACCTTGCTTTGTGATTGAAAAAATGGGAGCAGCTTTGCCAAAAAAATGAGTAAATTTAAATTAGCATGTTTGAAAAACTGAGTATTTTAATCTGCTTCAGTAAGTCAACAGACATATCTATATTTGGATTATATTAGTAAAAATGTCTTTATAGTTTGGTGATAAATGTAAACAGAGAAACTTCCTTCAAATTGGAGCTTAAATTCTGACTTTGACATTACTACTAGTTCTACCAGTGTTTCCACTGACAGGGGACACAGTTCTGAATAAGACAACCTTGGAAGCCGAGACCAAGAACACTCATCAATTTAGAATAAATCTTCCTAAAAACACTATGAACTATAGTCTTGCAATATGATTAGCACAGGAGACTTCCAGAGAGTTGGGATATAACTTCACATTAATACTCTTTCCAACAGTAACTGAATGATCAAATATGCAAGGCTTTGGGGTTTTTTTTGTTTGCAAATTACTGTAGAAAAACTTGAGTCTTGGTTCATATCTGCTGAGCTTCAGGACAGTACTATTATTATTAATACAAATAAGAACTTACAGTATTGATATTTTCTACATCCACGAAGAGCAACATGTTGTCCCCTCTGCTTTCTTCATCCCCAAGTGCATTACTCCTGCAGACAGTAGCCCGAATGTGCAGAGACCGACTGGTACAAATAACTGCAGTGTGCCTTAATACTCTGTGACTAGGAAAGGGAGGAGAGAAAAGAAAAAAAACGACAACATTTTGAGCAACCAGGACAGCCCAGAACATGACATCAAGAAATTTAGCTTTTATGTCTGTCAGTATTAAGGCCATTAGACAATCTGTTCGTTCCAAGCACCAAAGATACCCTATCAAACTTACTTTATTTTTAACCACCTTGCTGCATGGGTAGGTGCTCTTTGAACATGCAATCTAAGCCAGTGTGAAACATTGGAGAAAAAGGTTCAGGTGTTACTATGAGGAAAAACACTTCAAAAATGTTTCAGATGTAAGATAAGTGGCAGAGTGAAAGCAAACACACATGTATTGGCACACAGATATCATTAAGCTATTTAATGCCATCAAATGCTCTGGAAAACAGTTTCTGAGTAAGTAAGTGAGAGAAAGACCACTACTTAGTCACATCTCTTGCCATAAATATTTACTAAAAAGCACTTGGAATACCACTGCATTCAATAAATTCTCCTGAAAAGAGAATTTAAAAAAAGAGAATCAAACTACAGATACCCTGCCTATTTCCAGGTATGCTCAACCTCCAGGACAGCAGTCCTTTTGTGAAAATTATCTTTCTGCTTTTCTAAGGATGAATTAATCTTGACAATTCCATTTGTAGCTGCGATCAAAACACTTGAGCTTTTCCAATGTAGAAGCTTTTGGCTACCATAACTTCCACTCGGAAACACTTTAGAGGCATGTAGAAGTTTGATACGCGTTGCCTACTGAATATGTTCAAACATCATGTGACACTTGGTTTTGGGAAGGAAAAATCAGTGGCTTCCTAAACTCTACTTCACAATGTCACAATTACAGAAGAAACTTTTGAGTTTTGCAGTTAATGTTCAGATACACAGGTACCTGTGTAGCTTTCAAGTGGTACAAATTACATAATTTTTTCAACACTTAAAAGCTATGCTCCATCTACAAATAGCACTCAAACCAGAGCATTTCCCTTAAGTTCCCCTCAACACTTCAGTACAGTAAGGAACAAGTACATTACTCAAACAACCCTCTTTCCATCTCTCAAGCACCTGTTTCTGAATCCTATGAGTTGTAAGGGAACAAATTCCCTATTTCTAGAGATTAGCTTAGAGTCAAATGAAATAGTAACTTTGATATTTCAGAAGCTACAGAAAAATCTAAACCAAGGGTGCATTTACATGACTTCAGTTTTGAGAATATGCTACTCTCTCAACCATCTTGAACTTGCTCTGCTTTGGTTTTCACCCCAAACCAATCTCAAAGTACACAAACTTTGTTTCTCTTTTGGAACGAGCCTAGAAAACAAGCTTCAGCCACAAGAAGACATTCAGTCCATCTTACTAGAGTTTGTCTGAAGTAACCCTGGTACAGACACCAAGTGTGCAGGTTTAGGCTGGGACAGTTAATTTTCTTCACAGTAGCCAGTAAGTGGCCATGTTTTGGATTTGTGCTAGAAATAGTGTTGACACAGGAATCTCTTGTTGCTGAGAAGGGCTTGCACAGTATCAAGGCCTTTTCTCACCTCACCCCACTAGCAAGCAGGCTGGGGCTGCATAAAAGGCTGGGAGGGGACACACTGGGATGGCTGACCCCCAGGATATTCCATACCATATGGTGATACGCTCAGCAACAACAACAGGGAAAAGGAGAAAGCAGGGCCTGATGATTACTTGCCAAGTAATCATTAAATGTGACGGAACCTCCCTTTTCCGAAAACCTGCCTGCCCACAGAAGAGGTGAATGAATTTCTTGGGGCTGTTTTAGCTTGTTGTGTCAAACTTGACTGTGGACTCTCTCAAGATGGTCCAAAAAGGAACTATACAACAGTATGCAAATCAAACTTAGTATTTAACCTCTGGAAAGAGAATATCCTTCATCACAATACAATTACTAACCAAATTTTAACTAACAACAAAACCTTTCATTCAATGCAGACAAGATTTTGTTTTATAAAATGAGAAACCAATTAGGTTATGATTTTTCACCCTATACCTCAGAACAATGTGGTTCCAGAGGAACTAAATACAAATAAAGGTTGTTGTAACAGAATTCCATTAACCCGCCTTCTATTAATTTATTTTAATAATTTAGTATTTACTAGTTCAATAAAAGCAGCATAGGCTACACAATTTCCTATAGAAATTAGATCATATAGTAAAAAAATATTGCTTAGAATAGCAGGTAACGGGGCATTTTCACATCATCAGAGAGACTGAGAGAAAGTCAGTAATATTTACCTTTAGCATTACAATCACAAAGTCACAGAATCTAATAAGCATGACAGAGAAGGTAGATTAGAAGAACTTACCACATTTTTGAGTGCTTTTTAATACTTTCATAGTAAAACAAGAAGTTAATTTCATGAACACCTTCTTCATCTGGTCCCCGTAACCACATTGGCAGCTGCACTGAAGCCCCAGGAAGAAGAACAGCATCAGGAAGCGGAACCTGTATTACTTCAGGTGAACCTCCCGTGCCAAGCCCAAAGTCTGCAGAAGAAGCTGAAGACAGCAGTGCTGTTCGCACAGAGGTAGGGTCTGTCACAACAGTCTTGTAAGCACTACAGTTCTCTGAGGCTGAAGGACTTAGTGGTGTTAAAGCAGCAGTATTTCCACCAAAAGTGAAAAATTCTGGATGCTTGGACACGACCTTCAGTGCAGTAAGAGGACACTTGCTTACGTTCACAAATTCTACATACGCTTTTCTGATTTCTCCACAGAGAAGCCCTGTAGGAAAATTTATAAAGAACACCTGTATGGGAGAGAAAAGGAAAAAATAAAAACCTGAACACTGAGCCAAGTGCTGTGAAAACAACCATTAACACAAACGCTTCTGCTGTCTAGAGCTTCCTGAGGGGAAGTGAAGAGGGAGGTCTCTTCACCCTGAAATCTATTGATCAGACATGGTGGGAACGGCTTAAAGCTGCACCAGGAGATGTTTAGACTGGACCTTAAGATGCATTTCCATATGGAGAAGGTGGCCAAAAGGGTGGAATAGCTTTCCAGAGAGGTGGTTGACACCCCAAGCCTGACACTGTTAGAGAGGCATTTAGATAAAGCCATTAACATCCTGTAACTTGGTCAGGCAGCTGGACTGGATGATCACGGCAGTCCCTTCTAGCTGATCCATCCCACTCTATAGGCCCCTATCATTAACCAGTTACTATTTTAATAACCCTGCAAAGAAAAAGCACTGTATTTTAATTAACCAGCTGGAGTAACTTTTCTGGATGAATGGCAAGCAAACAGAAAAAAGCTTCTTTGACTGTTCCCTGTTTACTTTAAAATCTGGCTACCAAAGGTGCTGCCGACTAAAATTCTAAAGGGAATATAGCAACTTCAGAAGGATACTAATTTTGAGGCTTCAAGTTTCAATTTAAAAAAACCTACACAAGTTTGTCACCGACAGATCAGAAATTACCTGGAAAGATTAGGCATTACCAAAATCCAAGCCACCATTGTCAGAATTGCATTTATAAACTGCATTTAGTTATTTTCTCAAAACTGCCAACAGGAAGTAACTACATACCTCTAACAAAGGCATTTCTTCTGTAATAATGGGATCTAAACGTCTATCAGGTCCATATTTAATCGATGTTTTTTCCTCTTTTGTGTTATTAAGTCGAGGTCCTTGGATTTCTAAATCTTGTCTTCCTCGTACAGATAACCCATTGGAAACAAACTTTCCTGAAAAAGAGGTTTTTAAACTTTTGTTTGGTTAGGTTTTTTAAGTAATTCCTGACTTTGTCTCTAAGAAATGATCCAAAGCTCCCAATCCAATCTCAAAAGTTAATTTTTATCATGCAATGCAGTTTTCATTGATTAAGCAGCATCACCAACAAAGAACTATTCAAAGCTTACAGCCACATAACACATGGCTGGCTCAAGTTCCAACAGCCAGTTATCCATTGCTGTGGGCTTATTCTGCCCTTCCATAGTTTGACTACAACTGGAAAGGAAGCGGCAGACAGTGCATGAAGCTGATGGCATTTATTTCCTTTCCCAATTTCTGCCAGGCCGGAAAAGTCACTTAGAGGATTATTTCCTTCAAAGACAGCTACCACTCTCTAAATGGTTTTTATTCAAAAGGTTTCAGCCTCTAAACAAGCTTCTATTTCTTTCAGACACGTTTTAATTTCCATTTCATCTAACAACTAAGTTCACCACGTGAGAGACAATTTTAGATGAATGATTCAACAGAACAGATCAAGTAGCATGCAATTAATTGTCAATTAATATAGTAATATAAAGGAAAGAGAATTCAAGATGCTAAAAAAAAAAAGCTATCAGCCAAATTTAAATTTAGGAATCTAGAAAAAGGACTTCAGTGCAACACAGACAAAAAGTTGAAAGTTAACAATGCAAAAAGATGCAGAAGAAAAACTAACAGCAAGAGAGTAAATGGAAGTTGTTATAGATTCAACACGGCATAGATGGAATATTTACATTTTGATTTTTTTACATTCAAAAATTTAGTAAATTTTAAAGGAGAAATAAAGTATGGATCTGGCATCCTTCCTTGTGGATTCCTACAAGAGCCAATTTGTTCCTTTTCCATTTCAGTTGTTTCTCTTATTTCTACATCCCTACCTGACGGAAGGCCTTGTATCATGATAGTTAAACACTAGACACTAGAATTTAGCTCTACTGTGCAGAAGCCATGTCTCCTCCTTCCAGAAACACACAATTTAAAGCAATAATACACTTACCTGTCTGTAATCCAATAGAAGGATCTATCCCATCTAATGACACAGCACCTTGAACACTGCCAAGATTATAAACGACTCCCAGAATATGTAGCTCCCCTGTTTGATGGGGAAAGAGCTTTAGTCTTGCCTGTGGAGATACGTTAAATTTTTGTTGTTGTTGCTACTAGAAAGAAGTATTACAGTTAAATGTCCAATTGCTAAACACACTCATGGCTACATTCACTTTAAAGCTGTGTCAGCTATAACTGCAACTGTAAATATCGATCATTTACTAGATTGAAAATTTCATATACACAGAATTTACCAAACCACTTCAGAGCTGAGAAATGCTCATTACATTAGAAAAAATTCCTTAAAGTTAACTTTCACTGTGACTAACAGAATCACAGAATGACTGAAGCTGGAATGGACTTCTGGAGGTCATCGTGCCCAACTTGCCTGCTCAAGCAGGGCCATGTAGAGCCAGCTGCCAAGGATCACATCCAAAGGGCCCTGAACATCTCCAAAGATGGATACTCCACAATCTCTCTGGGCAGCCTGTGTCAAGTCCTCAAGCACCATCACATTTACAAAATAACTAGGTGTTATAAATGAAGTTATAAACATTTCCTCATGTTCAGGAGCAGCCTCTTGTGCCCACTGTCTCTGGTCCTGTCACATTTATACAAAGTGATAAGATACATGAGGTACTGGAATTTCTGATTCAGTCATGTGTTCTGTCGGCTTAGTGTTAAGTTCAGATCATAACAAGTCTGAAATGCATACTAAAGTTCAATACTGAAAAGACTTTTTAAAACAAAGTATAGTACTTACCACTTTTGTCTCCTCACTACTAATTAAAAATTCTGCTATTGCTTCAGTTCCTACCATATCTTCATCACACGTACCCTGAAAAGAAGAAATAGCTCTTTAGATGCTATTCCTTCTAGGCAGAGAAACTGCCATAAATAATATTTCCAATACCCTTCCCCTTCCTCAAGGGGAAAAAAAAATCACACAAATTTCCAAACAGTTTGGAAAAGCAAGTGCTACATGCTCAGCTTCTCAGCATTTATGAATTAAAAAAGCAGCTTGAGAGCTCAGTAAACATTTATTTAAGAGAAATTTAAGATTTAGCACTATAAATTGGAACCATTCCCAGTCTGTTTCACGGATATTCACAGAAGTTTTTATCACATCATTAAAGCAGCAGTTCAGATCAGAACAGAAGGGAAAGTGTATGGTAAGCCTTGAGACTTAGACTATGCAAAACCATGTTTATAACTCTGGTAAATACTTACATTAACTTTAGAGATCACTGTGTTCTCAAAGTTTTGGCCAGGAAAACAAATTATTTAGGAATTTACTGTACTACTCAATATTAGAATATATTAAAACCTTTAAAACCTGGATATGACAAGAGTCCATCAGAGCTTTTGGCAGCATTAGTTGAAGTATTAAGTCAAACCGTAGCACAACAGCTCATCTAAAGGATTCAAAACATTAATTTTTAATACAATAAGTTTTCTAATTTCTCTTCTAATCAAGATACTAAGATATTTCTATGCTATATGAGCACAGTTTTTCAGAACACACATTTCACTACGTACAACAACTCAAATAAGAAAAAGGTATTTGATAATCTACCTACTGACACTCATATTTGCAAGTTAAGGCTAGTGACTCAAAATAGACGTGGTACCTATCTAATGAAATCTTAGAAGTATTTTGTTTTGCATTCAGCTTTACAATGCACGTTAGAATTTTTTGCTAACTTGGCTGCTTTGTGCCCTACAGATCTAGGAAAATTTAGATAATATGAAAATTGTTTAAGTAGTTACTGGTTTTCTTCCCTTTTTTTTTTAGTTTACACTTAAACCTTCATGTTTAATGCTTATGCTTAAATGTTTTCATACTCCGGAATTTTGAATACTCAATATATATTCCATACCTGCAGCTGTTTGGGTTGGAAAAGGATGAAGTTTTCTTTACCTGCTCTTTTGTTTCTCCATCATGCTTTGCACTGAAGTCTTTAGGTTGAAACTTCCACAGCAATGAAAGGTCAGTCAAAAGAAGCGGAACTTTCAGAGGGTTTCGGAAGGACACTTCTACAGTTATTGGTTCTATCAAAAAAGTGCAAGAAAATAATGACAACAGGCTTTCCCCATCACAATCTGAAGGCTATCTCAGAGTATTCACATACAAACAACTTGCACAAGAATGTTGGCTCAAATCTCTAATAAGACGGGAAATATCCACACAAATTTATCTAACTCAGTTTATTTCATAAGTGTAAAAATCTTAACTGTACCTTCTATCACAGCAAGCGGAAATTTGGAGTTATCCGAGTAGCGATTTAAACAGAACTGTGTAGGTTGAAAGTTTGAAGGTATTGTTCCTTTATTTATCACAGACACCACCTGCTCCTCGAGCTCCTTCCACTGTTGGGATGATTCTGAGTCATACTCCTGATCCAGGCTCACGTGCGTAGCTGCCTGCTTCTCACCTGCAGAGAGAAAGGCGAGAACAGTGATGTGCAACAGCTGCATCAGAGGCCTGCACTGGCAGTTTGGTAACTATTCTTAAAATATTTAAGTGCTAGGTCACTATAATTCTTATACTACAACTGATTTTTAAAAGTGAATTGCAGGGCAGCTTGAAATGCACACATGGAAGACAACGCTGAGATTAATTTGAATATAATTCAATTTGGATACCACAGCATTCCAAGATTTTAGCATGCTACATAGTATACCCAGGCTACAGATCATTTCTACTTTATAACAGACTACAACTCCACAGTACAGCCATGGATTATATAAGAATTCCCACTCAGCTTTCTTCACACTCAGGAATCAGAGTGTTTCAAATATTTCATCCTAGAGGAAGTTAACTGTAAAGCTAATTTGTAGCATTGCCACTAACATCCGGTATTTGCTACAGCAATAATAATCCCTTTCATGAAGTTCATTACAGACTTGCATTGAAGCTTTCCAGGTGTGAAAAACAGTGACAGTCCACACAACCACACACACAGATTTCATGTTTGCACAGAAAGTCTGAAAACATACAGCCAGTAGATGTCAAGCTCAAGCTTTTCTTTTGAAATATTTTTAAGTTACCTAGTCACTTTAGTTTTACAGAATGATAGACTTCTTTTAAATGGCACCAACTTCTGCACATATTTTGGTTCTTTTAAAAAGGGACTTGAAACTGTTTACTTAAAATTTTCTGACCTTCTGCTGGTCGTCGATCATGGCCAAAGAAAACACGAGTTGCTGAGCTGTTAATATATGGTAAAGGAAGCTGTGGTAAGGGACCATCTGGTGACAGCTGGGTTGCATTCTGGAGCAAAGGAGCAAGAAAACAGAGTGTCATGTACATTACCAATGGTTGAATGAAAAGGAAGTCAAGTTAAAAACACTTAATGTTTGAACAGGGAATACTTTTAAGATGGAGTAAATAATTTCAATTAACTGTTTGACATTGTTGTTTTTTTCTATAATAGGTGTTTCAAGTTTGTGAAATCCTTATGGGAAAAGGAGAATAATTATTTTAACCTTGAAATCTAATCACTACCATGGTTACATTGCTGTTATGAGCTTTATTTGATGCAAAGCTTGACTCTCTAACTAACACTTTGATAAAGCTATATTTACTATCCCACCACCATTAAACAAGACTCTCACCAAGCTGAACTGTGGATTCAACAAGGCTTTGAATAAGTTTTGCCATAACTTAAACACCCCAGAAATTCTGTTCATAAGCTTTAAAAGACAGTATCTACATGGCTGCATACTGAGTGGGAATATCAGCACTACACACCCCATGATGAATATAGTATAATGCAATCCAGAATCACCCATGAACTTAAACACAACTCAATGAGTCACTTGATCCAACAAATTCTATCCTTAATAAAGAATTAAATTCACTATATGGATGATGACAGAGCTAGCTATCTAGTCTTTATTAAACATGTATTATCAAAAGCCCTCAAAATCATTATGAATTGATCAAAACAGAACAGACTAATTTCCTCTAAAAGACTATGAAACTTATCACAACTACAATGCAGCTATAACCCTCAAAAAGACTTTATTGTAATAAAAACACACACATTACTGTGATAATAACCCATACTTATACCCATCTGTGAAAACACTACACATATGAAATGCAGCATGTGCAGGTTTTTTCAAGTCTGAAGTAAAATCTGAACACATCAACTAGATTAAAAAAAACCCAAAAAACTCTGGAACAAAGCAGATAAAACAGAAAATAGTTTAATGATTTAATAGAGAATTGGTGGCAACAAAATTACTTATTACTCAAGAAACAGAGACAAGGAAGTAATTTACCTTATAGACATAAAGATATTCTCTTAAAAAAGCTCCTTGCTGAGCTGGAGGTTGTTTACTGTCATTGATCAAAATATGCCTGAAGGCAGACACAGCGTTGTCCAGCTGACGAAGCGTAAAGGACTGACGACCGATGGTGAAGTTAATGTGGTCTTCTGCAAGAGACCAGCCCTTCCCTTTGTAAACCTGCATGGCTTGACAGTAGCAACGTAAGGCATGCTTCTTCTGCAACAAAAAAGGTCATTTGTCAAATTTTCCTGTTATCCACTGACTGAAATTATAACATTAGGAAGACTGAACAGTAAGTCAGAAAAGTGTTTTTTACCACATCCCTGCCACTGTGCAAACTGTAATGTTTCAGAACTGTGTCTCATAGAATCTGGTCAGTACTAATCTAAGCACCGAAGTGCTTGTTCCTACAGTACAGAGTCTGGCCTCCAGGTTAAGTTCACATTTTCAAAGACTATAGTAACAGGGTAGTAAGTTAGAAAAGCAAATAAGAAAAGATTACTTTTAAAACAGTGTTTGAAGTTCCTTTAGGACTGACTGCTAAAGTCTACAGAGCTCTATTGCCAAGCCTCAGGACATAAGCTAGATTCAATACATTTCATTCCACTCGAACTGAACTTTCAGTGTGATACTTTCAGCCAACTGCTGTTCAGTATACGTATCTGGGACAAAAATCCATGCCAAGAAAACCATCAAAACACAGCCCTACATACAAGAAAAATTACCAATCATCATATCAGCCACTGGGAGATAGATGGACTGATCCCAGTAAGCTACATAGCTCCTTTCCTGCACATACCTCAGGACCCCGGCATTCAATCCCAAGTCTAGGTGTTGAACAGCTGTACAGACATTCACTGTACAGCAAAGTCTCAGCTTCTAAAAAATGGCAACAGCATTCCCTTACTTACAGCACTAATGGGGAAAAAATCTAATATACGCTCACACTGATATGGTGATGACAGCAGAGTACAAGCAGTAAATCCTTAACATCAGCATGTACTAGTGACACTTTAAAATATGGTATTATGGTCTGCAGCTAAACAGCCTGGCTGATTTCTCTTCAGTACCTTTTTGTAGTCTCGTACCTTTAAGGAAAAATAAAATAGCTACATTTCCTGTAACACTGAAAAAGTACTTCTCGGATACCAGAATCCCTACAAATATTAGACACAAACAGTGAAGAGAGCTGTTACACAAAGTCAAAACTTTACAAAATGCATTCACTTTCCCAGACAAAGGAACAGGATATAAAAGAATAAAAACATGAAAAACTGATCAACAGCTTCCTGCCATTACTGTTCTGTCGTAACAATAGACAGGAAAAGTGTTGCATGAAGAAAATCAAGGAGGGGGTGAAGTACTCCTACTATTCCATACATCACAGAAGCCAACAATGCAAAACTACTTTTTCTAGTCCTTATCAGGACAGTGAGACTGAGATTGGGTAGGGTGGGAGAAAATCCCCAGCCAAGACCACATGGCTTTCTTTAAAACAGAAATTTGACACCCTGATTCTCCTGTATTATTGTCTTGCAATAAGAACCCCAGCAGGAATCAAGCACAAGCCATCTTTACAGAATATACCCCACAACTAATGCAGAAACAAAGCACAAAAGTTCTATCCAAAGAAGTTCACCTACCACCATTAGAACTGCCTGCAAAGTAATGTGAATGGGAGTAAAAACAATCTGATCTGTATTGCTTTAACTGCCACTTAAGTCTAACAGCCACAGAGATGCTTTGGTTTGTTGTGAGTAACTGTTCACACACCTGCATCTCCAACACATAACATGTATTTAAGTCACCAGGAAATACAAATACCTAAATTTTGCTACTATTCTAATCAGCTGAGTTTAACAAATAATTATCTCCTGCAAGTCACTCTTATCTCAGGAGTAAAAATATTATTTTGCCCAGAAAAGCAAAATTACTGTGTATAAAATGAGACCCAGAAATAAAAACACCCATCACTTAAGTTGCAAGTCAGTGATCTTCAGCATTCCTTCAAAAACAGAATTAAAAGGCTAGAGTAATCAATCCAGAAATCATTTTCAGAAGATTACAAAACAGAATATTGTAGCATAGAAGTGTCAGAAGATAAGCATCTTTTTCCAGACTAATGACACACAAAGTAACTTACACCAGGCATATTTTCCATGTGGAAAGATAATACTTACCTGGCCTGCTTTACTAAATCTGTGGCCAGCCAATATCATATGAAATGCAAACTTTCTAACCATGGGACTTTTCATGTTTATAAAACAATGGGCTGCCTGCTCCAACAGGAGTGCACTGCGAAGATCTGAATCCTGTTTAAAAGGAAAAAAGAAGAGTTAGCCTGAGTTGAATAAAACCATAGAGGTAACAGTTGCCTTGTTTTAATGCTAAGAGGGACAGTAAGTTCTAAGAGTTCTGTGAAGCTGAAGATTCTTTTATATGCAAACCTTATATACATATATGAGTACATAAAATAAGACTAAAAGTATTTTTCAATATTATTTAATGCCATCATATTCTTATTTATTCTAGTGAAGTATATATGAACATATTTCAGTACGACTAACAAAAGAAGTATTTTCTGTTTTTTCAGTTACTCAGGCTACAGTTTCAAACACTTACCATTACCTCTGAAGAACTCTCCCACCTTTTACCCTCCCCTTCCCCTGCAGATATTACGGCTAAAAACAAAAAATAAGACCTCTACCAGGATGACTGAAAAATACAGGAAGCAATGAAACTTGGTGAATTTTTATCACATGAACCTTTTGAATGTGTTGATTTCTTAATGTACAATTTCTTACTATTATATCCTTCTCTTCTGCCAAGACACAGCTATATTACTTTAACCAATCAGAACAGAATCTACTTGATTTTACCACAACTGAACTCCATACTATCAGTGATGCTCAAGTCTGTATCTTGACTACAAATATACTCTGGGACACCAATATAGTATCCAGTGAAGATTTTCCTTGCAACTACTAAAATGCTCCACAGGCCTACTATGTGCAATTTTAAGCTGCAAAATGACCATGCAGAGCTAACAGGATTTAAATTCCTTGCTTTAATAACTTAGTCTACTCTTGTAAACACTGATAGCAAGCTTAAGTTGAAAGGGAAAGAATGAAGCTACAGAGACACTAGAGAAAGAAAATTACAGAACTAAACAGATTTATTCCGTGCTTAAGCAGTCCAAGGAAGATCTCAGAAGCATCACATTTGGTGCAGCTGGCCATGAAATCAGAACTACTAGTTAAACTTCCCTCCATGCTTTAAAGGAGATGCTACATTATTACTGGAATAACATTTTTCTTCATTCCTTTTAAAGCAAGACACTTCCTGGGTTAGAAGCTAATCCATGCTAATTTCCACCAATTAATATCACAGAAGTGTAGGGTTTCACTTACACAGCAATGTTCTAATGATTCATACCAGTTGAGCAACAGTAATCTCTTAGTTGCCTAAACTATAGAGAATTTCGGATTACATATGGGATAGTGTCCACTATGGCTCTAGCAAGCCATGCTAATACTTTTAATGTTGTGGTGTGTTGCAATATCCTGTTTTACCTTCTCCCTTCCCCCTTGCCCCTCGCTGAGTGTGCCCTGTCAATCAGGCTAACATACCAGCAAGGCGTCGTGTGATAGGTGTCCCTAGTCCCTTGAGACCCTGCCCCTTCACCTGGTTGGTGGCTCACCTGTCCCCTCCCCTTCCCCTGTCCTGAGCTTAAAATGTTAATGAGACCATGCGGCCTCGATTCTGTTAGCAGCAGTGGCCCGGTGCAGACATCTCTGTACCCATGGAATAAACATCTGGCAACCTTCTAGCAGAATCCACTCCCTTTCTCTCCACCATCGCCAGAAGCTCTCTCTCCTGGGGTAAACGGAGTCCTGACAAGCCTGGACTTGCCCCGCTGCACTCTCCGCCAAGGTATCTCTGGGTTAAAACACCACAGTGCTGCCTTTGGCCCAGCAGCGAGGGTCAGAACTGGCCCAGGCACCATCTAACTGGTTATATTGGGATTCATATTCTAATATTTTAACACATAAGTTTGTAAGCTACACCATCCAAGAGCTAGGCAGATGTGAAAGAAAATTAGTTACAAAGCCAAAGATAACATATTTAGCATGGTTAAGGAAGTCAAGCAAGTCATTTGACTAGAAAAAGAGTAACTGTACTAGTTCCTTCACTTACAGTGTACACAGTTTTCTTCACTTCATGCTCTATACCTGTTCATTTGCTACCTTTGGCTAGAAAATATTGTGGCACAAGAATCAGAAGGCAACCTAGAAGTGTTTGAGTAAGAAAACAAATAGTGAGAGGGCAGAAATGGAAAAAGCTACTAAGTTTTACCTCACTGGTCAAACGAATCAGAAGAGCAGCTGCCTCTGAATATTTGCTTTGACTTTTTAAGATTTCAGCACTAAGCAGTACACAGCGTTCAGCCAGAACCATGTTCCTGAAGTAAAAACATGCATGTATTAATAAATATTTATCAAAATAAACCTCAGAGAACTTTTTTATCTTCAATCTTACTAATTTGCTAGACATGACATCAGACTGAGGTTCTGTAGCTTATTCTTCTTAAAGCAAAATATATGACAGTTCACTCCCCACAAAACAACCACATACAGGTTGACACATTAAGTGTCCAATTCTACTATAACAGGAGCTTTATGAAAGTCAAAGCTGGAGAGCATTTTTTTAGAATATTATTGTGTTTGTAAGAGTACCAAATAAAATTATCTGATAAACAAGAAGTCCAACAGAAGCAGGTTGTACTGGCAAGTTGTACCCATGTACCAGGTGCCCACCAAGCTGCTCTGTCACACCCCCTGCTCAGCAACACAGAGGAAGATCAGACCAAAAACCTCATGTGGCGAGAAAGGGACAGGGACACCACTCCCCATTTAGTCATGGGCAATACAGACTTGTTTTGGGGAAGATTAAATTAATTTATTGGCAATTAATAACTGAATAGCACAGTGATCAATAGTAAAACAGAAATAAAACACCTTCTCCTGACTAATCCCTCTTCCCAGGCTCAAGTACACTCCAAACTCTTCTACCTCCTCCTCCCCACAAGCAAGGCAGAGGAACACGGAAAAGAAGCTGTAGTCTTTTAACATTAACTTATAACATTTCTCCTTTGGTGTTTCTACCTCCAAATCCTCCTCCCCTGTTTCAGTGTGGGGTCCCTCCCAGAGATGCAGTTCTTCAAGAATTGCTCCAGCATGTATCGTTTTTGCAGTGTACAGTCCTTCAGGAACTGTTTCAGTGTGGTTTCCCCTGTGCTGTGGCACAGGCTCTGCACAGACTACAGCCACCTTCAGAGTACATCTGCCTGCTCTGGCATTGGGACAGGCTACAGTGTAGATCCCTGCCTGCCCATGCACCTCCATGGGCCACAAGGGAAAATCTGATTCAGCATGGTCTTCACCACAGGCTACAAGGAAGTCCTGCCTTCATCTGACCTTGGCATCAGCAGGGCTCTTTCTCTCATTCTCTCACTGCTGCTGCACAGCTATTTTTACCCTTTCTTAAATGTGTTATCACAGAGGTAACAGCAGCACTGCCAGCTTGGACAGCAGCAGGTTCATTTTGGAGATGAGTGAAAACTGATTCTGCCACAGGCAGCTCCTGCTGTCTTCTCACAGAAACCCTCCTTGCAGCCATCCCACTACCTAAAAATCTACCATGTGAATTCAATACACAAGTTCAATAAGCACTCTGTTAAGAAGAGCCCAGATCTCCTTTCATGCTATCCTAGATATGTTAGTTTATCTTACCCCTTAAAATGTTACCATCATTCTGTGATCAACTGGCACTATTACTGTGCAAGGCCAGAAAGTTAAGCCACCAGATCTTTCAACTTTCATCGTACAAAGATCAGTACAAAAGTAAACAACATACTTGCAGATATCTCGGTAGGTCTGAATCGCTGTCTCCATATAATGAGCAGGATATGGCCTAGGAGCTCCAGGCTGAAGAAAAGCTGACACTGCTGCCATTTCCTACAAGAGAAATCCAGTAAAGTCAATGTAGGTTTTTCCACAAATCATAAAACTCAAAATACTGAGGAACATGTTTCAAAAGCTATTATATTCAAGATCTCCATCTGATCAGTTACTGGCATATAAAAGTATCCAATACACTGTAACTGATAAAAGGTTTAATACAACAGCCTATTTATGGCTCTGCTTGTAATTAGCCAGAGAGTTACACACAGAAGTGTGCACAGTTGACAGTACACCCAACATTGTGCAGAAGCATTGATTTAGTGCAGTTTTACAAATCCAAAAGAACTTCCTATTATCAGGAAGATCGCTCCTGCAAAGTAGCACTAACATGTATTTTAAGATGAGGTCTATTTTTTCAGTTTTGCTTAAATGAAATTACATTATTAGCTTCCAAGGAAACTCTAGTGAACACACAGTCTGAAACTTGACTGCTTTTCTCAAAGACTGAAAATATTATAGCAAAGATTTTCTGCAGAAAGTAAACATTAAGACTAGTAAATTGCAACAAATGTGTAATTAAGACTGCTTCCATTCATTTGGAAATTAAGATTTCTTAATATTATTCTGCTTATTCATATTATCCAAATGCAGAGCAACTTTCTGAACTGTAAAAACAGATATTTAAGTAAAAGTTTTAATCAAGAAGCAAAGGTGTACAATAATGCTTCCATGGGTCTATGAAGCAGAGTTTCGAGTTTTAGCAAGTTAACCAGACTAAAGTTTAAAATATGTATCTTCTAAAAATTGATAAAATTACTCATTTTCCCCCAGTACTCCCACTCATTTTGTTTAAAATTATTTTAGACATAAACACCATCATTCTTAGGAGGAAATTATGAATGAGTATATGTTTAGAGTGAAATTCAGTAGTGACATACTCAAAGTGTAGCCTTCAAGTTTTAAGTCACCCAAAAACACATACAATACCATATTTATAGTGACAGAGTCTTGACTTTCTGGCAAATAAGTATTTTATGTAAGTCTAAAAGAGATACTCTAAAGCTATTTTATGTCAGTCTAAAAGAGATACTCTAAAGCTATTTTATGTCTGACTTTGAGTTATCAGTTTAAAGACCAATTTTTCTGGAGGTTGCATTCTAGTTTTCCTCCTTTCCACAATTTAAGAATTAACTCTCCAGTTCTTATTCATACTTTTATTTCCTTCATATAACAGCAGAAAACAGATTTTACAACACCTTAGAGTTTCCTAAAGATAGGCAGCAGATTTGAGGAGACCCTTACAAATTTGGAGGTGGAGAAGAGAGATTGCATTTTGTTACCTCCAGACAAATATTAGAGATTATTAGAAAAAGTTCACAGAATGTTCATGTTACGTGAAGTACCAACCAGTGCTCCAGCTGCATAAAGCATTGCCTGATCATTTAAGAAGTCCTTCTTTGCTGTATGGTAACAGCTATATGCAAGTTCATAGTGTTGCACCAAAAAGCACAAGTCTGCCATCTTCCGGATTTGAAGTTCGGGCGCTTCTGGTGGATACCTACAAATACAAATATTTAAATTCAAAGTTGTCCTCTCTCAGCCTTGCCCCAAAACAGCCAAGAAAAGTGAATCTCTTTCCTTGCTTCCACATGTAACTTGGCTTCACATCCTACTTTCTTACTAGCAAGATTCACTGTTTCAGTATCACTGAAAGCACACACTCGTCTTAGCCAAGAAATACTGAATGGAGTTTATAACTACCACTCAAACTGCTCAGTCAGATTAACCATCAGAGCTAAGCAGAACTGTATGAGAAGGAAAAAAAATAAGACTTTGACTGTTCACTTGGCTTCAAGTTGTTATTTCTCCACATTTCTCCTGAAATTAATAAGTCCACTAACAACTATGCTTTATGCCAAAACACTGCAAGTTCCTGTTCTCTACAAGCATCAATCTAATTTTTGGTTAATCCAATACATACGATTCACTGCAGCGATAATCAAATACATTTTCACAAACACTTGTATGTCAGATGCTGTAAGAAGTGAACTATGCTTACAAGTTCAAAACAGAAAGCTGGAATTAGCAACATTTTCATTATGAATCCAAAGACACACAACACAGACATTTGAAGCTGTATATGCATGTCAAGGACATTAACCTTGACTGGACAAAATTATTTAGACTTCTGTAGTAAAGACAGTTGTTTTTCAAGATTATACATCCTAATTCACAGAGGGAATTACCAAATCATACAGAATTTGTATTTTGCTAACACTTAAAACCTGGTTTTAGTGTATACTAAGACACAGGTGCACTAAGTATGAAATTCCCTTCAGTTTAGCTCTTGAACACATTGTAAAAGCAATACACTCAGTACTCTGCTGAACAAATTGCATAGTTACATAAGCAAAAACACATATACGTGGAGTTTGGCTGTAATGACGGGTGGGAAAGCTTGTACAAATTCTTGAAATATCCCCCATGACAAACCATAGCTTCTTTTTACGACTAATACTCTTAAAATCATGTGTTCATATTAACTTAGGAAGCCTCATTGTAAACAGAGCAGGTAGATGACTCCGCAGTCTATTTTACCCCTTCTTCTTTAAGTTCTGCTACTCCTTTATTGCCCATATTCAGGCACAGTACTTTTCATGATTTTTCTAACTGAAATCATTCACAACACTGCTGGTTTAGTTCACTTTGCAGAACACCATCAAACAAACACATGCTTTCCCTCCCGCCCCAAAAAAAGGCTGCATTTGCAGTTTAGAACTAAAAATAAGGTCTGAGATTACTTACAGCAAACCAGAAGTATTCTTGAGCTCATTTATACTTTTCTCTGGAACCTTGCTGCCACTAAACCATTTTTTAGTAGCAGAAAATAGTGATCGGCTCAAGCCTTTCCTGGATATTAACTGGAGGAAGACATTGAATTAGAGAATTAGAGCGCTATATTGTAAGAGGCCTAAGTTAAACTAATATAAAAAGTCAAACTTCACTTGTAAATTGATTTTTCTTCCATAAAACCAGAAATAATTAAAGGAGTAAAATAAATAAGAACCCTCTTTCTTAGAATTAATCTGACATTGAGATAGAAGCTCTTATATTTATTTTTATATATTCATATATTCATAGTTCCTATGTTTATTTTGTCTCAGACAGTTGAGGTTTAGAGTTGAGTTTTTTTATTCTTTCTGTAAAACAGGCATCTTAAGAACTTGAACATTTGCTACATCGGTTTGAAAACTAAAATCTAAATAATTAGAATACTTAATTTTGGGTAGTAGTCCAACCTAAAATCTAGACTAAGTGCATACTACAAGAAAGAACGTTCTCTCTCACGCACATAAAGCATTATCACACCACAAACATCAATTTCAAGTCTCAAAGGTATGAGGCAAGCAGCATTACACAACTTCATTCTTTTAGATAAGTTCCACTTAGAAAGAAACTTCTGCAGGGAATTACCACTCCCATCCTATAAGGCAAACTATAATCACTCTTTAAAGATCATTTTAAAAAGCAGAACATCTCTCTTTTCTTACCAGGACTAGGAGGAACATATCACTGCATTCCTGTTTGCTACACTTTACGTAACCACTTCTTTTTAATGCTTGTCCATAAAACTTACTAAATGTAAATATGGTCAGCACATACCAACTCCCAAAAGTCAATTCAGGGAGTGAGCATTCCTAACACAACATGACCCTTCATATGGAAAGCCCTCATACTTAAAACTATAACTTGAGTAGACAATCCAATCAAAATAAAATCAGAAGTCAGACAACTGACTGATATTTGGGTCCAAAACTTAATGTGAATACAGTAATTTGATTGTAGTAATGTAAGTCAATCCATCTCTGGCTGCTTAAGCCCATGTAAGAGTGAAACACTTGTAAAATAAAGGACTTCACTGTGACCCAAATAACTTAAATGCATGACCTTGACTAAACATGGACATGATATTAATCTCACTTCCAAAAAATGCTTGTCTGAGAGAAGCATATTCAGCTGCAAAACCTGCTGAAATCAACAGAATTACACAATTGAGGGTGTCCCTGCATTTCCTCCATGTCAAGTAGCAACTGAGGGGGACTGCTTTTTTTGCAGACAACTATTGATTAAATAAATTTCTTGAATTTAGTTGCATATTCTGTTGAAACACAAAGTCCATTTTGTTCCCCATGCCAGATTCATCCAAAAGCACAGAATATTAAGGTACAACAGATTTCCCCAGAGACAAGTCACACAGGTTTTCACCAAGAAGTCACCTTGCACTGAAGTTTTTGATACGAATTAGTTCTTGTCTTTATAAGAGATAAATAATAATGAGAAAACTTCAGTTATTTCTCTTAAATCTACTACAAGTTTTCAGCAAGACTGTTGAATCATTAGATGCAGAAAGAAGTAATACTGTCAAAACAGATTTCTGAATAATTGGATTTATACCCTAACCATTTTTCCTTATTATAGCACAAAGTGTGTTTAAGGGTAAACTGACCTGATCATTGAGCTGTCGAATTGTTTTCTCTATGTGTGGCAAAAGTCCCCGAAATGTGAATTCCTGTATGAACTGCCTAATTCGATCGTGATCTGTGAGAGTTAAACAAGCACCATGAGGTGTCCCAGAATTTGACTTCTTTGAGTCCTGAAGTGATGTAGAAGCCTTCATGTAATCAGTGCTATCCAAACTGCCACTGGGATGATCCAGCTGAAGGGGGTGAGCCTTAAAGTTATTTGACAAGCCATCTGTTGAAAGATTGAAAGAAAAGTTCCAGTAAGTATAAAGCTACTTAAATATTTTAGGTTTTAAAGGTAATTTACTAACCTACTTCAAAGCTTCCCTTACTCAGAACTCTGGAAAGCAAAGCAATTCACCAACTGTTCTGCACTACAGATCAATGCTAAGCAGGCAGCAGCTGAGCACTGAGTATTGTATCATTCCTGAAATTCTCAGAAAGTTCAGGCAATCTCAAGAATTACAACATGACTAAATATGCACGGTTTTGGTCCTCAACTACAGTGCAAAAAAAATCTTCCCGTATGCTGACTAATATTAACAACTTTGAAGGGAAACTGGAAACATTAAAATCAAAATAAAGCATTCATCAAAGTTGGGATTGCAGCAATTACTACAATGGCTCCATTGGGTCCATTCTCTTTTTTTCTGCTAATGTTTTAAGGTTACAAAAAAACAAAACAAACAAAAAAAAAAAACCAAAAAAACAAAACCAACAAAACAGACCTAATTTTCCATGTTGTTCCAAGCAATCATGATGTAAAACAATTTCCTCCAAAGTCCTCTTTGTTCAATGAGAAGGACTGCTGATCACTATTGTATTTAGCTCTCTGAAATAGACTGAGACACTGCTTCACTCTAAGACTTAAGCAGTCCTCTTATTTCTAAAAAAATCAGCTTGCTCTATGTGGCACCAAGCAAAGCTGAGCTGTGAAAGCAAATCCCCAATGGATATTACTCATGAAATCTAATCCTGAGTTTGTAAAGTTCAATTGACAGCTCCCAGATTACATCTGGGTTGCAAGACCTTACAAAGATGGCAACTGTAGGGTCTCCTACACATGCTAGATTCTCCACAAGCCTTTCAGGTGAGATATGAAGGATCTGGGCTGAGGCAGGCCAGGCAATGCAGGGTACCTCACTTTTTCCCTATTTGGTGATGCCTCTCATCTGAATCCTACACAGCTATTTTAATTGTGTTTAAGGGTGCAATAACTTGCACTCAATTTCATTTACTATCCTCTCCCATCCACAAGCTGAGTTACAAAGCAAATGCTTCCAATCAACTTAGAAATTAAGCACTTCCCTAACATTTACAGATTTAATATCAAAACCAAGGACAAACTCCACAAGCTCAGCTTCCAAGTTATAGCAAAGTATACAAACCAAAACTTTCATTATTACCAAAATTGGCCATTTAAACCTATGCTATTTTCACTAATTACCAGAGTTTGCAGACAATATGCTTAGACTTACAAAATATGAGCCCAATACATCATTAACCACCTCATTAAGGAGATGTCACCAATCCAGTAGGTCAGTACCACAGCATTTTTCTTTGAGGACACTTGGAGCATTTAAAAAACCATTACTCTGAGCAGCCTAACAGACCATCTAATTAAATACTGTCCAAGACAAAAGACAGTTGTGTAAACACTGTAAGATCAAGGTTTTCATAAAGCTACAAAAATACCTTTAATTTCACTGTCTATGCCATCTGATATCAAGTGATCAGTGTTCTTGTTTGAAACAGTATAATCTTCATAGGAATCCTGCCAGAAAAGAGAGGGGAAAAAAGTCAGAACTTTAAGACTACTCATGAAATAAAAGAGTCATTAAACAATAGTTGTCAGTTTCAAAAAGTTAGCTGAATTATTACAGCAGTGTGTTTGTTCATATGTTTTAACTTCTCTAAGTAGTTTCTGAGGCTTTAAAAAACTGTCTTATTTTAAAGATGAAAGTCATATTCACCAAATGAATCAAGTCCCTTCTAACTTGCTCAACTGGCTTCCCTGTCAATCAAAGTAACTCCAACTCTTGCACAGCAATGTCTACAGCAGCAAAAATATATTCCCTAAAGCAGTTCCTGAATAAGCTCACACACACAAAGATCTATATTGCACAGTTCACACAAGACAGAAAAAAAGAAAAATATCTGATTCGTTTATGGTGGACTGTAACTCACTGGTTCTCTTAGCTTATAGAATATGGAATGTTTTGACTTTTCAGTGGCAGCTGATGCCAAGAATGGCTACCTAGAACAGACAGCTACATTTGGTAAAGAAATATGATTCCAGAAGCCTTTTAATCATAAGGAGTTATAACTGCAAGTCAGTCAAAAGCAAACTCAAAAAAAGAGTATTTTTGGTTCTAAAACCAAAAATACAGATATTTATGGCAAACTCAAAACACACTATATCCCTTGCAATCTTAGCAGATGACAGACCAGGCTAGACCCACAAGAAGTTATCACAAAAACCACACATACTCCCACAAAACAACACACCCAGACTATTTAGTGAAGTACAGAAGACCCAGGGAAAAAATTTAAGACTGAGGAAGACAAATAAAAATGAAGGTAGAAAGCTGCTATGAACACGACACTACTGAGGTTACTTCCTCTTGCAACTCTTATTATTTCTTATTTATTGTTTATTATTTCTGTGTTCCTGTCAATCTATTTCAGACAGTCCAGTATTTCAGTGCTCCTTAGTGTCAACCTAAGTAGCACAGAGGACAGTTCCTACTGAGGACTCATGCCCTCACAAAAAGCCACAGCTGTGTCAGAAGTGTCTGGACTGCCTACCCATTCTGTAGAAACACATAACACTAAGGTGAAACTTAATGCAACTACAATGGACTTTCATAAGCATGGTAAGATCTGTTTTTAGCATACTGTACTACCTGGTTCTGGATAGTGTTTTTCTGAAGGTACTGACTCCAAGGATCTGGTATCTGTTCGTCTGCTCCTCTGTTAGACACCCGAGAATTTATTTTCAGCAAATAGCAACCCTGAGTTCCATATCTCTGTTTCATCTCTTCATAAATGGAGTCAGCTCTGAAACAGTAAAACAACATTTATCCTGTCTTGATATCAAACTAACTTTAGAGCATGTACTGCAACAAACTATTTTAGAGTATTATCTATAGTGCTCAAAAGGAAAATTCTCCTATTTTTAAAACAATCCGTTATGCAAGAGTAAACTGAAAATCTTTGAGAATTAGTTCAGAAAGGTACCAAAGAAAGCACCTACCCCAAAAGCTGGGACTGATTAACTTCATTTTACATGAACACAAGAAGAAGTTCTAAAAATAATACTTTCAAATATCTGTCTTGATAATAGCATACTGGCTAATGGATCCTGTTGCATGTCTAATCTCAACAGAATTTATCAACACAAACATTTTGGTCAAAGACCTCATCTGTAAGCTCACTGAAGGCAGATGACCCACCTTTGCTCTTCTCCTGTGCTTACATCATGCAGTAGCACATAATATTTGAGCGTGTTTGGTATAAACCACTTGGGATAGGAGTATTCACTACTGTGCTGAATCCGATGCTGTTCTTGGGACAGCTTCAGGAACTGCTCCACAGGGTCCGGTTCACTAGAAGAAACTACCAGCATACCTGAATTCATTAAGGACATATACCCAAAGAACACAGGAACACCACTGATCATAGAATAAAACAGGAAGTGTATAAAATAGAATAGATGATACAATACTTAGGTATGTAAAACATGCTGCCACAAAAGTATGTGCAATTAGAATTTGGCCTTTCTCTCAATAAAAAACAATCAGTTAACTAACATCTGTAAAATGAGACGCAGTAGTTTGCTCCAATTCTGACAGTGAATCTAAGTTTAAGCTGCTACATAATAGCCAATTCAAGATTTTAGATAGAGACCAGATGTTCACATAGCAAACATGTAGCTGAAATTCATCCCCACCGTATTTTAGCTTTCAACTTCCAAGGAGAGTTGGGGCTTTAAGTTATCACCTGAACAACAGTAATGACCAGCATTCATAAACACAGCAACACCACCTGAGTAAATAGCAGAAGTGGTCAGATTTTTACCTCAATGCAACTTCACAATCATTAATAATGAACATCCCACCCTGCTACATCTACTCACCAAATCAAAAAACATTACTTCAGAGAAACCAGAAAGCAAAGCTATAATTTAAATGCTATTAAAATTCAGAAGCCAGAATCAGTATTTTGCAAAGTTAATTCTGCACAGGTGTGGCCATTATAATACCTTTCCACTATACTGAAATTATAATGCTCAGTACAGAATTAGGAATGGAGCATCATAAAACCTGCAGTATCATAATTACTGTAAAGCTTAACACCAGCTACATCATGAAACAGTGATTATTCTCAATTTCCCTGTAGACAAGCAAATTAGGCCTAAGCTTTGGTAAAAAAAAATGTGAAAGCATTCAGGCATCTTTCCAGACTTCTTTTTATCCAGCATAGCTCAAAGTTCACCAAATTTCCAAAATATCATCTCCCCAACCTCCACCACTCCATCTGCTTACAAAAAGCTATTAAAAAGCAGCAGATGCATCCCAAATACACATTCCTCTGTTGTAGATAAGGGACGGACAAGAGATACTTAAAGAGCTACAGCAGAAAGTGTCTGAGGATGATGGAGTTTCACACAAGACAGGTATTATCTTTGAGCTCACTTTGACACAAAAAGAGCGTGTGGAGAAGGGGAAAAAAACCCAATAGAACACTATAAAAAAACTCAGGCCAAACAGTCACAAAGAAAACCCTTACACCCTTATGAAATCAGTCTGTGTAGTCAGACATAGAAGAAAAATACATAGGCTTCAAATCATAATTGTGAAAGAGTTACTGCAAAACTTTCAGTGTCTCCTACATTACATTTTGTAACAGCCTTCCCTGGAGCGGTCTGCAACATTCAAAGGATACATGCAACATAGTGGTTTAAGAATTCGTGATCAGATGCAGGCATGGACTGAAGAAAGCACTCTCTGTAAGACTCAAACCAAGGAGTAGTAGCTGAAATACACAATGAAACAGGACAAATTAGACTATTCAGTGAAACTTGTTTACCCATTAATGAAAAGGAAGTATGAAAGACTACACCTGAAAGTGAAGCCTGCAAACTCTGACAAGGTTTGCATGGCAAGGGAAAGAAGGAGGAACAGTCCAAGGAGAAAGTATTTTAGATGCAACACAAGTAGGAGAAACGGTAACACTTCAATCAAATCCTGTGAAACTGAATAGCACCTTAAGCACCACATTCCTCACCACTTCAGGCTCACATGTATGGAGTCCTCGTTAAACCACTACTCTTTACCATCCCTTTAAACACTCAAACCTTGGCAAAGAAAGAAATAAATTCTTCCAACAGTCATTGAATTTCTGAGCTAGGGATGTAAGAACTGACCAAGAAACAAAATTCATTTTTGAGTATGTAGAGGAGCTAAGGATTACCAAAACCCTATACTGCCTGTTTTCTACAAGCGCTGACTTGGCTTGACAGCAGCCCCCTTCCCATGCCTTGCTCAAACAGTTCAGCTGGCAAAGACCCAAGAAGATAAAACCTCAGATCTAAGTTGTGCCATTAATGCCCAATAATTTTAACCTGCCAAGTTCAATGCCCCTTCACAATAAGGACTTCATTTTCCTCAAAGTAACAAATCAAAGGAAAACAAGGATGTCTGGGACATCAAAAAAATGTGAACCTAATATTGTCCATTTCTTTCCACTCCAGCTATAGGTCAAACAATGAACTATTATTTCTTCTTTTAAGGCTGTTCTATTTTATCTTTATTCTCCAACTCCTTTCCCTTGAGTGGGAAACAGATTCCAGAGCAAAATCACTGCACTTTCAATAACCTGATTTCACACTGAAGTAACTGGAATCCACTGTCATCTCACCAGCAAACTATAAAACAGTAACTAGCAAAGAAAAATATTTGTTAAGAAAATCTGAAGGTATTTTCTTTATATGACCCTTAAAAACTCACATTGCTAGACTTTAGTAAATACAAATAAAATTCAAGTAAATAAAAATATCTAATGCTTTGTAAAGCTGTCATGTACCTCCTCACAAAAACCAAGCCAAATCACCACTTTGATTTCTTAAGCTAATTTTGGAAACAGGTTCACTTTTATGTTGGAATTATCTTGTATGGCATTCATTTAATGCATTTTCTTTAATCCTACATTGTCAAGCCATCTTAGATTGGCTTCAGACACACAGAAGTCGGACACAGCCACACTTGAATTCAGTCTAGCAGTGAGCACATGTTAAATTAAAAAAAGCATAACAGGAGACAAACTTCCAGCTTTTGGTTACAGCCCTTCCAGAAACTGTTCTCTGAGTACTCATCTAGGATATAAAAAGCTCTTGGCTTTACTGAGCCCTGCATGCAAACATGCCAACTATTTAAATTAAGGAAAACACAGCTTGTTATTATTAAAAGTAAGCCATAAGAAAGTGACTCATACGCATTTTTCACAAGCATAACAAGCCGTGCAGTAACTCTGGTTCAAAGTAAACACTGTTAAACAACCTAAGGCAAAAAATTTTCACTTCTGTTTTACAGCTGAATCACACCAAAATAAAAAAATCACGTGTTTTTTTAAAACCTGACAGTTACAAACAGGGAAGTACTACTTTGTTTTGTGGATTGGTTCCCTTGCCCTCGTTTTTCATTAGGCCTATTTAAAAATCTTGGAAGCAGCCTCAAAGGAAACTGGGACTTCCTCTACACAGCAACATCAACAGGATTCACTTGAGCCTTTTACAGGGCTGTAATCGCTTATTGTAGATACTTGATAAACACACACCATACTCAAAACAAAAGCAGTATTTGAAAAAAAATTTCACAACTGTGACACCTCATAACACGTTACAGCAGTGTAAACCAGCACTGCCATTCAGGTATTCAGATCTATACACTTTGCATTTTTCCAGTATGCTGGAACAGAACTGAAGTTTTGGCAAACTTGTTAACACGTTCAGAACTTATTAAGAATAAAAAAAAAAGTAGTATTTCTACATAACAGCATAATAATGGAAAATCTACTTAATGAAGTTTTGTACTCTTTAGGCATTTACCAGGATCTGAACAGATACTACTGAAAGGATGAATGGATATTATTCACCAAAGGCATAAACTATATAAATATATAAAAATGAAAAACATCAAAACCTGGCTCTTATAGACCACAATGCAGAGCCTTGAGAGGTCAATAACCAATGTGGCTTGGTAGCAATAAGTCTCACAAACTACATAAAAATGTATTAGAGAGCTTTTTCTTTTTTTAAGGATCATACTCCAGAAAGGATGTCAATATAGCAGAGACACACGTTCTCTAAGTACAGTCAGCAGTTGAGTTCCAACTTAAAAGTGTTACTGTCCCCTGAGAAAGGCAGAAAGTACACTTGAAATTCAGCACAGTGACAGTATACAGTTCCATAGGATCAAACAATCCAGTGTTCTTAACAGCATCAGGTAATTTACCACCACCACCCTTACTGATTGTATGGAAAGACCAAATGATTTTGATTAACAGGAGTAGAAATGTGATTAAAAGAAAAATTAAAACAACCACCACCAACGATTTTTCAGTTAGGGAGAAAAAATGGAGGAACACACATCTACATCCGGAAAAGTGCTGAACAGTTGTAGCAGATGGTAAGGAAAGGTGGATGGGGCACATGGAAAAGGAGTAAAGGGCAATTTGGCAAATCAGCACCAACCACAAAAAAATACCTGAATAAAAGGTGGATGTGTTCAGTTCCATCAGTGTCTCTTTCCAATTACTGTACCAAGGAACACTAGCCTTAACTGAGCGATCTGATAGAAAAAACATGATATTATTACACTAAAAAGGGTCAGATGCAAACACACTCTCGGCTTTTACACTCTGGTACCGTGAAGTAGAAAAAAATCTACACCATGCAGGCCCATGAGGGGCATGGAGGAGATCTGACTCCAGCTAACCTTAATCATGAATATTTCAAGCTTCTCAACATTTGACAGAGTACTTTAATGGAAATCAATATTAATTTCTAGTTCAGCCCCAATTCTAGGCTCAAACAAAAATGGAAATTCTGTCAAGTAGCAAAGATTTAAGTTGTATGAACACTTTATTTCTGTTTTAGCAGATGGAAGACACACTAAATCTAAGGCACTAACTTGTGAGATTTCCAAGCCTATAGTACTAGTTAAAAGTACCTGAATACATTAGCTGCTGAAAGTGGTTGCCCCAACATTCTCAACTCAAACATATTACTCCAATGCCTCATGCCAGCATTTATGGCATGCAGCCTTGAACAAACATAGCCAGGGAACTGATCTAGTAGAAAAAAGTCTTTGCTTCTTTCAAATAATTTAGCTCTTTAATGGGATCATTTTTCTTCACTTTCTACATGCACCAGAACATGGGAGAAGAGGCATGGCTGAACACGAGCCACTTTTCAGCAACCAAATGAGTGTCCCAGCACCAGATTATGGAACTATAAGAATATTAAACAAAACTGTAACAAAGAAGGATTACAAACAATTAAATCAATGCAACACACCAGTTCCATTTATCAAAAAAAGAGCAGGATTATGACGCTAGTCTGAAACATAACTCAGCTTCTTAAACAGTGTTTATCTTTCTTCAAAATAGACTGCACTTGGTCACCATTAAAATTAAGGAAATATCTTTTAAAATCATTATCCTAGAAAACTAATTCACTCCCAAAAAAGAACAAATTAAGAACTGATGAGAACGCTTCCCATTTGCCATGCCAAATGATTATGTTCTGCTGTCAGGAATGAATGCATCCCTTGGTTTGAATAAAATGCTCTAAGAAAGTTGAAAAAAAAAATACTCTAAATGTCTTAGCAAATACACATATCCATCTAAGCATAAAGAAACCCTACTTGGTTCTTCTTCATATTCTCTTACACTGTAATGAGACACAAACTCCTCCATCAACAGCACTGTCAGTATTTTGTGACACAGAGCTCCCCTGAATGACAAAGCTACTACATGAATTTGTCCTTCTTTGTGATCTTAAACAGCTTATACACCTCTCCTCCTGTCAAATAAGCATACAGCCAGTGTGAATGGAAATAGGAACCTAATCACTGAGAGATAAAAGATAGTCAAACACGGTAATTTGTATATCTGAGGCTCCAACAGCAAATATGGAAAACAAAAGGAGAGATATTTGCTTCAGTAACTACAAATCATTGCTTAATATAGCCACTATTTTTCTTCCCTTCTTTCAACATCTCACTTCTAAACTAAGGTCATAAAAAACTTAATGGAAAAGTCTCCTCACTGATATCATTCTGCTTTCTTAGGGTCTTTCCATCTCTAAAATTGAAGCAAACTTTCCATCCAAGAAAAAATCATAGCAAAATGGCAATTCACCAATGTGATCTATAAAGAAGGGCACAGAAATTTCTCAAAATGTGGGATTTTCAACACATCTCAAAACCAAGAAATTTCCAGGCTCAGGTCTTTTGCTTTATAACCAACACGGGACATCAAGCTGAAGATGTATCTTGTAAATAAGGTATCCAAGACATGAGATTATGCCATTTTTCCATTATCAACATTAAAAAAAAAATTACTACAGCAACATCAGTCACCAATCCTCACAAAGTTTTATCAGCCTATTGCTATAGCAGAGCTAAACTCTTCACTGCAGGCTGAACTTTAAATACAATAAATTACGCATGTTTAAATAGGGCAGTGCATACATGCTTTGAATTAAGTACATGCTCAGAGGCTTTAACGGATTAGGGTCTTAACTGGGAGGAGTTCAATCTTCTCAGCTCCTAAGATCAGGTCTCATTTAGCATTATTCAAAATACCTCATCACTTGGAGATCTGAGGAAAAACATTTTTAGAATACTCTAGTCATTTTGACAGTGAAATACGAAGCACAAGTTCCACAGAGGAAAAAACAAGACAAAGAATCAAAGGAGTCACAGACCTTTCCTCACAGTCCTTTTTCCTTAAAGTTTTTATGATTTTATCATCAAAAATAAAAGAAGCTAGGATAACTAAGATAACTAACTTCAAGATAAAGCCATACATTAATACCAACATCAAGTTGTGACATTTATTCAGCCAAGTGCAACAAATCACTGTATCACTTTTGTAACAAGAAAATTACACAATGAAAGCATCATTAATGGCTACATTAAAATAATGACTTCACAGAACTTGAGAAGAACTAAAATACCAGGAAAATTAAAATTATTAATTCAGTTCAACCACTCTTTCAGCATTACATAAAGCCAAAACTATTTGATAAATCCAAGGTTTCAGTAAAAGCAATGTCTCAAAACTGCAACTCTGAATAATATTAATACATGCCACAAAGCTGAAATGAAGGCTAGAAACCTCTCAGCCAATTCCAGTTTACATTATGAAAAGCACAACAGCATTACATACCACTGATGTTGAGATCATAATCTCCAGCTGTGATCACATTAGCTACCAGTCCTTCAGCAGGCTGACTGACAGACACAACATCGTGCAAAAGTTTCCGAATAGCACCGGGCTGAGGTGGGTGAGTAATGATGTTGTTGACAGCGATCTTCAAATTTTTAATGATGTGAAGCTGATTATTAGGATCTCTCATGTGAACTAAAAAGGAAAAAGAAGACGATTTGTTGAGGAGTATGACAGACAGTTAAAATAGTTGTCATAAATTAGTCTTTTTTCCAACACATCTTTTCTTTAAAGATTGCTCCACTAAACTTCTCCATCATCAATTTTAGATCACAGTCCATAGTGCTTGACTACCAAAAATGGAGGGGGAGAAGGTGGTAACAAAAAATCACTTGATGTTCAACATCAGGCTCATCTAGGCAGACTGATTAATGAATAGCATAGGATCTTAGCTGGTAAGAATATTGACTCCATCTAACATAGTACGTGCGCATCCTACACTGATACACTCACTCCCTCCTGTGTAGAACATATCAACTTTCATGGAAAAGCCATAGGAAACACGTATGGATTTCACACAACACATCATGTTTCAAGGAATCAGTAATCCAAGAAATTCCACACACACAAATAAATAGCATTTAAGAAACTTGACAGGAAAAACATGGTATTCATTCATCCAAAATTAACATATCCTAAAAGACAAGCTGAGAGAGTTGGGGATGCTCATCCTGGAGAAGGGGGGAGACCTTAGAGCAGCCTTCCAGTACCCCCAGGGGGCATTCAAGAGAGCTGGAGAGGTACAAGGGCATGTAGTGACAAGACAAGGGGGAATGGTTTAAAACTGAAAGAAAGCAGATTTAGATCAGATATTGGGAAGAAATTCCTTCCCATGAGGATGGTGAGGCATTGGAACAGGTTGCCCAAAAAAGCTGTGATGCCCTAACACTGGAACACTTCAAGGCCTGGCTGGACAGGGATGTAAGCAACCTGTTCTAATGGAAAGTAACTCTAACCACAGCAGGGTAAACTTAGAACTAGATGTTCTTGAAGGTCCCTTTAAACCTAAACCATTCTAGGATTTTTAGCTACAGCTTCCTTTGCAGAATCTTTGTGAAAATTGCTCCCTAAAGCCATCTGGTTTTAAAAAACTGTTCACAACGTTTTCAACGCTCATTACAATTCTGGGCCTGCTGTGATTTTTCATGTAATTTCACCCTATTTCAAACTACAACCCCCCCCAAGCAAGCCAGACTGTGAGTGCAGGCAGGACAGACTGACTACAGCTGCCCAAGCCACCTGGTGCCACCATGTGCCATGCAGCACAGCCCGACTCCTCTGCGTGCTTTTTCACAAATTCCTGTATAGCATAGAAAAGGTAGCACAAAGGAAAATTCTTAGTGTTTTCTTCATCTTTCAACTAACTACAGGATTCACACCATAAAGGTCTGAAACTGAGTATTCAATCTGCTCCAGCCTGCAAATCACTCCACACCTTCTCCACAAGCCTCTTCAGAAGCACCACATAGCTAAAGTCAGATCACACTAGATGTGTTCACAATCCATTTTGAATGTTAAAACAGATTTCTAATATCGTTCAAATCTTGACTCACGTAGTTCTACCTTCCTCAAGCACATATTCACTCCCAAGCTTTACCAGCACTCAAGCTCATGGGAAAACAGTAAAGCAGGTTAGAAAACTCATCCTGCCAAAAACAACCTAAAATGGTGTGGGTTTTGTCAGCTATAAGTTTCAGATTGAACTTGTATATCATAAGGCTTTACCAACACCAGAAAAGGCAGTTGTGCTGGCTAAACTTTACTTAGTTCAGCATTTCTATCAGAAAGCTGAAGCAGTTGTTTTGGATGGGGCTTCTTTCATCTTATCACATTGGTAAATTATCAACCCTATTTTGAAATTATCAGATGTAAAGGAAGTGGCAGGAACAAACAACAAGGAAACTACTTTGCCTTCACCAGCACAGCTGTAACACTACAACTCATCCTTGCTGTCTGCCCTAAACGTAACAGCCATAATAATGAAGAGCAAGCACATTTCCATGACATCTGTGGCATATGTTTAATGATAAGGACTGAAATAACAGACATACTTAGAACCCCAAAAAGTTTTAATACAAAAAAATAAAAAGATATGTCTTGTGTCCTGTGTTATACATTTTCTTCAAATGTTTATAAGATAATTTCAAAAAGAACTTTGCCAAAACTGGCAGCAGTATCATATATTAGAACAGTATCTTTCTCATCAAAAGTTGAAGATGCTAAGACACACATGAACAAGGAACTCCTAACATCACACTAAGCTTGAATAAGCACAGTGTTCCCATTATACCTCCTTGTACCTTGCACATATTTAAGACTTAGAATCAGATAAAGTTATCAGAAGCTTTCTTTTTTGTGTGTGTTAAGGTCAAACACTTTGATTTAAGAGTAACCAATGCTATCTTAAAGTGATACTTGCTAATTGACATGTGTACTATAATCCTCCCTCCCACAAAGACAGTATCAGTTCATAAGCATTTTTAAAGAGTCTTAAAAACAGGATCCTATTTTAAAGAAAACCTGCCTATATACACAATCTATACTATGCAAACACTTGTTAAATCAGGCATCAGTTGTTACTAACAAACAAAACAGTTAAGAAAGACAGCCACTTTGAGAATAAATATGAAGGTATAAAATCCTCAGTATACTTTTGGTTTCCTTATTAAAGGAACTTGACAATTTGGGGAAGCTGTCCTTTCACTTTTTTAAATATTTCTCCTTCACTAACAGGAGGTGACTTTCTTACAGAAGTCAAGAGGCTGAAATTTACAGGACAGAGCACCCTGAATCTGTGCTTGGGACACTCTACCATCACAGTTTGCTGAGTATTGCAAGGGTATTTTTGGCTACACCAATATTAGCAAGTCACTGATAGGCCAAAGTTGATGAGTAGATTAAATACTGACTTGTGCAAAGGGTGCTCCCGTTGTGTCTACATTACACATCTTTGTGGGGTTCTACTTGGAATTAGATAGAATCTGGCCTCCTTAAATTGAGCAACCTCAACAGTGTGTGGTTTTACTCTACCTGAAGGATTATGCTGTGTCCTGGTCCTTCACATCTGTTAGCACGTGAAGGATGACTGACACGTGCACAGCAGAGAGCTCAGCTCAGTTCCTGTTTATCAGAATTGCTTCACACATACATCAGTAGATTAATTTCCTACCTGCACTGCTTCTTAAGCAAGAGGCTGACAAACACACAGCCTTCAGCTGATTCATAAGCTACATAATTCCTAATTTCAGACAAAAACATGTATTGTAACAGGACTCTAAAAATGCACTAGCAAATCCATGACTGAGCTTTTCAAGTTATAGAATAACTCAAGAAGCTATTCATGTACTTTAAACTTTGCATAAGCAAGGGACAGCTTATTTCTAAAGGGATGAAATACTAATCAATCCAATTTTCTATTACAAATTCAATGAAGTAAAGAGAGACCAATTAGTTTAAAATGGACAGCATTTCACACCCCCTTAAGAAACGTTGCACTTAGAAATGAATACATCAAAACAGAATTAAAGAATCAGAGAAGTGTTACAGTTGGAAGGGATCACTGGAGATCATCTAACCCAACCTCCCTGGCAAGCCAGGATCACCTGGAGCAGGTAACAGGAACTGCCTGGGTGTGTTTGGAATGGCTCCAGAGAGGGAAACTCCACAACCTCCCTAGGCAGCCTGCTCCAGTGCTCTGCCACCCACAATGGAAAGAAGTTTTGCCTCATGTTGAAGCAGAACTTCTTGTATTTTAGCTTATGGCCACTGCTCCTCACAGAATCCCAGAGTAGTTATCACCACAATATCATAACCATACATAATATGAGAATAATAATAATAATAACATTATAACCAGAAGCAGTAAAACACAGAGCATGTCATGTACACACATTCTGCTGTACCACAATCAGATCATTTAATCATGCCTTTCTTCCTCTCTGTCCATACTTCTAACACAAGAACTGACAGTCAGCATGCACTAACATTTTCTCCAGGCAGTAGGAAGAGGAAGTCACTCTTGAAGTGAGGAACTGGAGTCAGGCTTGTGGCCTGCTGGATCAGAATACACACAAAGTAGTGCAGCAACAAAACCCACTGTGCCTACTTTCACTCAGGGAACACCGAGGATAATTCAGGTTTGCAAATTCCTTAACTGTCACAATAATTGGACCTAAATAGTTGCAACAAAGTGAATTAATTAACCTTCCAAGTGAATGCTTCGTTTTGAATATTCTGCCTGGTTTTGCTTGCTAGATGCATTTTGAGAGCCTTTCACTAAAAGGCTAATTAACTTCTGAACTCTAAAGATGTGAGCATCTGAATTTATTATTTTTATCTCTGCTGCACTCTCACATAGTTCACAAACATTTTTAAACAAAACGAAAACATTTATGAACAAGTTACACTTTGTAAGTTACTAAGACTCTGAAAATCAAGGCAGATTTTTAACACAAGTAGCTTTTAAGCTGCTGCCATTTTTAAGAGAGAAATGCAAAAATATAACAAGAATGACAGTACAAGCTTCATTTTCTTGCACTCTTTCCTCAACACATGACATACAGAGGCTGCAGTCTGAGCTACATGTCTGTCAGAAACCAAATGTGACAAATGTCATTGCAGCACTATTCTGACAAGCAGTCCTCTGCAAACTACTGTAATGAGCAGCAGCTTGAAATGCACGGCTTATCTAAATTAAAAGAAAACAAATTCCGGATAGTAAGTTAAAGCATCACAGCTAAAAAACCCTGTTGTTTCTCTTAAGTGGTCAATCTCCAGTTTTCCTGTTGCTTCACGTGGTCATTCTGCCACATAAGCAGCTGGATTCCCACTCCTTCTCTGCACAGGTCTTACAGAAACGTCAACCAAAAAAAAAAAAAGAAAAAAAAAAAAAAGGCATAAAGGAATAAAGGATAAAGCTACAGACAAAAGAAAGGAAAGCCCTGAAACTTAAATCACGATTAATGTTTCTGAAAGATTGGCCGTACTTTCAACGCCTGGCAAGTGTGAAACCCAGCAGAGTCTACAGCAAGAGTCAAGTACGAGTACTAGGGAGGTAACAGCGAAGTGCTTTTAATGGAACACAAAAATCCGTCTGGAAGAGCAGAATTTACAGACACCTTCCTCTTCAGCCATGGGATGTCACCAGCAGAAGCCAAACTTCCCCGGTTCCGCAGACCGAATCAAAGTAAGCTGACTTAACAGCTGTCACCTGCGCCAACCCCGGCAAACGCGAGTCTCCGCCAAGCCCGTCAGGGCTCCCGGTGAAACCCGCCCGGGCGGCCGCCGCCACATCGCCGGGAAGGGGAAGGAGAGTCGGGCACAGCCCCGGCGGGCGCAGCCGTGCGGGACCCCCGGAGGCCGCGGGCGGAAGAGAGCGGCGGCACCGCCTCCCCCGCCCCGTGTAAACAACGCGCTCCGCTGCCGGCACCGACCTTCCGAGGTGAGGCGGCAGAAGGGCCTGACGAGCTCGGCGAAGCTGAGGTTGTTCCTGCGGGTGAGCCGCTCCGCCTCCTCGCTGCACAGCGCGGCCACCAAGGGCACGAACGAGTCCTGGATGAACTCCTGCACCGACTGCACGCACTGGGCCATGGCCGCCGCTCGGGGCCGCCCGAGACGGCCCCGCCACCTTTCTCCGCAATTCTCCGGATTATTCTTTCTCTCCCTCCCTCCTTCCCTGGCCGCTGCCTGTGCACGGCTCCCGCCCGGGCCCCGCTCAGCGCCCGCCGAGCGCCGCCATGTTGCGCCTCAGCCGAGCCCCTCGGGGAGCGCCCGCTCCCGGCGGCCCCCGCGCCCGCTCATGTGATTGGCCAAAGGGGCGGCGCCGGGCCGGGAGGGGGAGGCGACGGTGGCCCGCCGGAGGGGGAGGACAGGGAGCGCACAACCGAACCTTCCCCCCCTCGGAGCGGGCAGTTGGTGCGGTCCGGGCGGCGCGGGGCCGTGGGATGCTCCAGGGGGCTTTGGCCAAGGAACGGGAAAACAGCGCTGGATTAATTAAAAAAAAAAAAAAAAACAAAAAAAACCAAACAAAAAGCCCAAAAATAAGAACAAAAAGTGCCATAATTACCCGAAAAGAAGAAGAACAGGGGGGAAAAAGCGCCCCGAAACAACAACAAAAAAGCGCCGAAATAACGACGGAACAAATCAAAACAATGAATTTGGGGGAAAAAACCAACCAAACAAAAAAACCCCTCAAAAAATAAAAAAATAAAGCAAAAAAGACCAAAACAAAAAAAAAATTGCCAAAATGACCCCAAAACAAAAAAAAAGGGGGGGGTAAGTAAAAAAAAAAAAAAAATTAAAAAAAAACCAAGAACAAAAATCCAAACCAAAAAAACAAAGAAAACCCCAAAGCAACAACCATAAAACCACCAAAATAACCCCAAATCAAAACAAGAAAAATATGCAAAACAGCAACAAAAAAGCAAAACAATTATATCCTCCCCCCCAAAAAAAATAATGGGGGGGGCGGGAGGGACACAAATAAAAAACAACCACCAAAAAGGGGAAAGAAGCCCACCAAAATAACCACAAAACAAAAACCCCACATGTGAATAGATTTCCACACATCCAACCCATGAATGGTTAGCCATAAATAAAAACCAAGTTCTGCTTCAACATGAGGAAGAAGTGCTTTCCATTGAGGGTGGCAGAGCACTGGAGCAGGTGCCCAGGCAGGAGATGGAGTTTCCCTTTCTGGGGACATTGAAAACCCACCTGGACACATTCCAGTGCCACCTGCTCCAGGTAACCCGGCACTAGCAGGGAGGATGGATTACATGATATCCAGAGGTCCCTTCCAACCCTAACAATTCTGAGGTTCTGTTGAAAAGCAAAGAGTTGTTAGAGTGTTCTCTGGCAGATCTGTCAGTGTATGCAAGACATGCAAACTGGGCAAAATAGTTTCATTTTTTAAGCTTTGCCCATTAAAGCATGATATTAAACAAAATCCTTGTGCACAGCGGGGAGGGCAGCTGTCCTGGGGGATTTCCTGCCACCAGAATGCTGGTTTGTGGTGGGACAAGAGCTGGGATTTGGCCCCAAAATTCTCCTCCAAAGGAAAGCAGTTCTGTTAGTTTTATTAAAAAAAAAAAAAAAAAGGAAAGAAACAAAATCCCCACAACAACAACCACCCCAACAAAGCAACAATAATAAAAGCAGAAAAAAGATCCCAAATAAAACCACCAAAAAACCACACAAAACCCCCCACAATAGTTAACTTATGCACAGGAAGCTCCACTAGAACATGAGGAAGAACTTCTTGACAGTGTGGGTGAATCTGCTGTGATTTTCTAGAGAGGTTTGCAGTCTCCTTCACTAGAGATACTCAAGAACTGTGTGGATGCAATCCCGTGCCAGGTGCTCCAGGTTGACCCTGCTTGAGATGGGATGTTGGACCAGATGGCCACTGTGGTCCTTTCCAACCTGAGCCACTCAGTGACTCTGTTAAAAATTAAGGAGTTTTGGGGTGTTCTGTGGCAGATCTGTCACTGCTCAGTTGTTTGCATGAAATTCAAATGGGATGAAATAGCTCCTTTTCCCTTTTTTTTGAGATTTGCATGTTAAAGCAGGATTATCACCCAAAGTCCTTTTGCATTTGTCACCTGAGGAAGGAAGTCATTTGGAAGACAACAGTGATAATCTATGGTGAAATAATTGATTTTGAACATGTTATTTACAAACAAGTAGTATTGTAGTAGGGCTGATTTTTAACACCCTGCCAGGGACAGGGCTTGTAAACATCACAAAAAACCCCATAACCCATCCTTTGTGAATGAAAAAGTAGTTTTTCATGTAGACAGTAAGGAAAAAAATCTTACAGTCCATACAAGTTGCTGTTGTTCATGATTGGGTCCTGGGAATGTTATCTAAAAGCTACTAAATATTGCAGGAAAAAAGGGTTTTCTGCTTTGATAGATTATTAGAACAAGAGGAAAGCAAACTTCCACAATATTTATGGCTTATCCACATTTGGAAATTCCCCAGAGCTATTCCAAAATCATGTTTTCACAGATACTCAAAACTAGGACCTCCACACGGGCAATTTGGAAAAATGGTGCTTGTCTCCCATTCCTCTTGATTTATTACTTCTGAACACTAGAGTTATATCCAGTAGAGTGAAGTGGATCAGAACTCCTGATCTTGTGCATACATGACTTGAGGTTAAAAATTATTTTAAAATTATGACCATCATCACATCCCTCTGGCAGAGATTCAAATTTTTATTTAAATTTCTGGCAGAGATTCAGATGTCATGTGGCTATTACCAATCTTCAGTAGCCACTACAGAATGACAAATCATTCATGTAATTGTCATTGTGTTGGAGGATTTTTTTATTATAGCAGCTCTAAACTTATATTTTTGTGCTCAGAATTTATTCTCTGTGAATGCAAACATGTTGTACATATGTTAGTGTACAGTACTAAAAATGTGGTGCTTAGAATGTCTCTGTCTTTGGATGATCTCCCCCAGTAGGACACTGCCTACAGGACCAGTTTTGTCTCACTAGTTTAATGCTGCTCTACATCTCATGGACTGCTCTCCTAAGACAAGGTAACAGAATCACAGAATCAATTAGGTTGGAAAAGACCCCTGAGATCATCAGTCTTTGACAGAACAACACCTTGTTAATTAAACCACAGCACCAAGAGCCATGGCCAGCCATTTCTTGAACACCTCCAGGGGTGGTGACTGAGAACCTTTTGATGCAGCCTGGGACTTGCCTGGAGTACTGCGGAGGGATGAACAACCCCATCTTCAATGAACACAGCAGCTCAGGGTGTTGTATCCCAGATCTGTTACTAAAAATTGGGGCAGTCAATTAGGATTCAAATACCTTTATTTAAAAGGCAGAAGATTCATTAGAAGGAATATAATAGGTGACCTGTAGCACCCTAAGTCTGGCAATGTGTGCACAACATTTTGCTTTCAGATTCTGGACAATGTACAAATAGATTGGAAAGACAGTGGACAGAAATACAAAGGGATAATACAATGTCACAAATCCATGTTTTAACCATCTGAATTATTTAACGGAAAACCAGTTTCTCTGGTTATTAAAGAAAAAGCAGTGAATCAAAGGAAATGGTATCTGAACAGAAGTCAGAGAGTATAGGACGGAAAGTGACAGGGGAGGCCTAAACAGGGAATAGAAAAAAGAACAAATAGTGAGAAAGTCATTAATAGATGAGAGCATGCCCACTGCTTCAATTGTAAGAATAACCAGAACATGACTGTAAAATTTGGAGCTGAAACTGCTTAGCCTCTACCCTTTGCTGTTTCTTTGCTGCTGCCAGTTGTGCTCTTGTACTCCTTTGGGCTGGAAGCTTACTGAACTTGTAAGTTTTGCAATTCTTGTATGCAGATAACCAAGCTAGATCTTTCTGCTGAACTCAGCTTCTGCTGAGGAAGTTCCTTTGAAAGGGTTTTTGCATCTGTTAATAAAATATTTGTATTACTGTGTAGGTTTAAAACAGAGGAAAAAGAATATAGAATTGCAAGAGCTGCAATCTCAAGTTGAATCCAATACTTTCATTTGTAGTCATTTAAATATGGGATGTAGCTGTTTCCCTGTGGTAGTTACAGGTTAAACTATGTCCTTGAAAGTTTACAACAAGGATTCCCAGCTCCTTGCAAACTTCAACTGCACATTTGAATTTACGCTCAGTTCAAATTTCTGAGTTACAGAATTAATGTTTTTCACAGCAATCCTCTGCAGCATAACTTGAAATGAAAATTTTAAAATTTAGCTAAATCACACAAGAAACTATCTGTTGGAGGGGTGGAATTGGTTGGTTGAGGGTTTTTTTGATAAACCACACCCTGATTTTTCAACTTTTGGATTTGGTCATGACCTTCACAAACGTGAACAATGTGGTCATCTGGGTCAGCAGACACTGGTATTGAAGACGAATTGCTGCCATAGCAAAGCTGTGGTTTCTGCATCTGCCCTCTAAGTTTCACTGCCTTCCACAAATGAGGAAAAGCTCATGAAATGCCCTTCTGCAGCTTGCAAGACAAAGGAAAAACAACACATGCACAGAAGAAAGAGGAACTCCTCCTAAGTGAATCAACACAGCTTGTCCTTTCCCAAAAGACAAGGACAAACCCAGTTCTGAAGGAAGATTTTAGACAGCAAAGCAGCAAGAACTGCTCCAGGGGCCTCAAGTGTGTATCAAGGCCAGGGTGGCTGGGACATGGTCCAGGTGATCCTCTGGACAGTCTGTTAGCTGAAGCAGAAGGTCAAATCTGAAGCTACGAGGATTAATGGGAAAGGTTTGCTCAGCCATGCTTCAAGGTGGCAGCAGGGATCAATCTCCTGCTCTCCCACATCAATGGGACACTGTTCCCGACTACTGGGGATCCCAATGCCCTTGATGGGCACAGGATGGGAGTCGGTGATCATGCAGTTCTCCTTCCAGGCATGATAATACAGCTCTTGATAATACAGTGAACAGCTCCGGGTATTCAGAGAGAGCTAGGAGTAGCTCCTGGTGATCCTGCTCTGGCTGGGAATTCCTCAGCAATCGTTCTCTATAACCTCTCTTTTGTTCCCCAGAACCAGCCATGTATCACCCCCCCTCAATCAGCCCAGGATTAGCAGTAATCTTCTATTCTTTGCTGGTAACAAAAGACAGAGACAAGTAGAAAAGAAGAAGAAATTAAGTAAAACAAGTGTATCAAAACTCACCAACTCAGTCTTTGGATCCATTCACCACAAAACTTTGGACATTTATAAATATTACCACTCTCCTTGTAAGAAAAAGTGAAGTTCTCACGCGCACTCTCTCACACACTCTCATACTTCTTTTTTCCTAGTTATCTCAGATATTTCTGCCTAAAGTCTGTCATCCTAGCTGCTCATTTCTTTTATACTGTGGTCAGATGATCTTCCGGGGGTCCCTTTGTCAGGGAGACTCCTGGGGTTGTTGCCCGCCACTTCCTGAAACTGAGTTACTAAACTAACAAAGGACTAACAAACTGGTTCTTCATTTGTAGGCAACATTTGTACTAATTTCTCCAAAGCTGTTCCATCTTTGCAGTCCTAGTCACATGCAAAAGCCCTACATGTAATGTGTCCCTATAACAAGGTATCTGATGCAGTATTTATGACTTAGTGTGTGTGTATAGTGTGCAGCTTTGATTTTAGGTGATCCAAAGCAAGCAGGTGTGTTTTAGTAGATGGGAGGCAAGCACTGGTTACAGTGTGCATACATAAATGTAAACAAATAACTGAAAGTATGAATTAAAACTGATTAATTAAATCTGGTTCCTCAGATTCCACTCTGCTTTCACTGAGCTTAGCTATCAGAGTGATGTTAAATTTAAGCAGTAGAAAGATAAAAGCAAAAACCGTAACTGGAGCAATAATTAGAGAAATGACAGCTGGGAATGTGGAAATGCAAGTGTATATGTGATTTCATGAATAAACTATACCTGTTCACCTGAGGTGAATCCTTTTTATCTTCTTTTTGTTTTTTGTTTTTTTTTTTAAGTCAAATGGCAATGTGCTTTATGGAGAGGAATTTACCAAGGCATCTTAATACTACATTTTTTTTCTCATCTTTTTTCCTTGAAAGAGAGTCATACCACATTATTTTTGTATCCAACCAGATTTTCTCTTCTATGTTCAACATATTTAAGTAATTACTCTTGGAGACAGAAGATGAAAATTACCCAAACAGTAGATTCTCACCTAGAAAGTATTTTCCTGGTTCACAGAGTATTTTTTCTGACATTTTTCGATACATAAATACAGTGCTATGTAGTGCAAAGCCATAAAATAATAATAAAATGCTGTGAGATGATAATATCAGTTTTCCATTGTTCACCAGATATTACTCCAGGGAATACAATCAATTTGAGATTTCCTGTCTTTCCTATGATTAGAATCACCTCTCTATCCTTCCACAAACATACTTCTTTTACTACATTGAAGAGATCAACAAATAAAATAGTCTAAACAAACTTTTCCTTGTCATTTAAAGAAATTTCATCTTTGAATCAGCAGTTCAGATTTTCACTGCAAAATATATTTCAATACATTGGAAACAACAGGTAGGCCTAGAAGGGCCATTTTGAGCTTGACAGAGTTTACCAGTTGCAATAGTCAAGTAGATGTGATTCATCTGTCCCATCACAGGGGAAATTAATTGACAGAAATTTTTAAAACTGTCTTAATTGTATGCTTAAAGATGTGAGAAGTAGTGTTTCCAAACAAATAATTTTTATTTGGGTTCGAGTTAATAGAATTCACTGTATTCCTAGAAAGTTCCTTGTTTAGACTCTCTGTCATTGTAATTTTTTTTTAAAAAAAACAAGTCATTGAAGTGGAAAAGCAAATGAGAAATGCTACTCAAGAGGTTTATTATTTTTTTACTAATGACATTATCAAAAATGCTCTTGGGAAACGTTATAGTTACATATTCCTTTTATTCTCTGTGCCTAGAAAGTTTAGTGAAATATGAAACTGTCCAAATAGTCTGTAAAATCTATAAGGTTTTCTCATTTTAATATATCTTTCAACCATAGTGCTTGTTGAATAAGATCAGCATTAAAAATAAATACTATTTATCTTAGGAGCCATCATGCATATTTTAGTCTATGATATTATTCAACATCTTAATTGCTGCATTATAATTTGAAGCACAAAGGAATGAATTCTGATCTGAATTATATCAGAAGCCACTGGATTTAGTGTGCAAGACATGATTGCTCCTATGTGTTTGTAAAGATATAGGTCTCAGCTTGGGAAGAGATGGGCTCAAATTGGATAAAAAATCAGAGCACTCCACTCCAGCAGCTTCCAGAAATGCATAATGCAAACACATGAAAGAACCATCCTCACTCCTGAGAACTAGAATTGAATGCATAATTATTACTTTACTGTTTGGAAAGGAAAGGAAATGGAGGAAGGAAAGGAGTGCAATAGATTCAGCATGACAATACTGGTTCCCAAATTAGAAAGCCCTGACCAGAGGATATAATCACTTTTTCTTCCATGTCTTGTGTCCTGTACCAGACATGGCAAGGTAAAATCCAAACTTTCCAACCACTTCTAAACAGCCTGCTTAATTTTTTTGCATTTATTAATTCTGTTTAATTCAGAAAGGTATTTCACATTCCTGACTTTTTCTACCCCAGCTGGTAGGAGATTTCGAAATTTCAACTCTTGTTCCAGTTTGAGGGGAAAAAAATTAATGAGGTCATTTCTTGAGGAACAGGAATTAACTGTTAGTTCTACACTTACTATACTTCATCAAAGTCATCTTACATTCCTGAGCTGAGCCTGGCAAAGAGGTGTAATGTCACTAATCTGAGTGTGGTTGCTGTGGCTATGCCCTTCTAAGGCAATTTGAAGTTTTTGTAATAGCTTGCTTCCCCTTTCCCTCCTATTCATTATTCCCCAGGGCCTATCTTCACTCACTTGGTTCACTTTCCAAAAGCCCAGCCTGGGGAATCAATCAAACTGTCCAGATTCCTCAGCCAGGCACCAGCTCCGGCCTGCTGGTTCTTTCCCAGGAAAAGTTTCTTCAAAGGAAATTGCAGGGAAGATACACAGAAAAATTGAACATTTGGACAAGCATGCATTCTCACATGGAGGAAAATAATTTACTCATTGCAAATAATTTCTACTTCAAATTGATCAGGAAAGCAGTGAGTGCTTTCACTCACCGGTCAGGCAATAAATACTGCATAGCAAAACAATAGACAAATCTAGAAAGCTAAGCCAGCAGACATGGGTCACTAACTTGTAAGGAAACACAGGATGGAGAAAAAACCACACAGATGAAGAAAGCTGGATTTGGAAGGACAATAGTGCAAGGAAAGAGCATTGGACTCAAATCTCAGTTAGATGAGGATGACAGGGCAATACTCTGCAGGTAAGTGAAGGACAGGCAGGAGGGAAGGTCCTCCTGACTGGAGTGAGGTGATCAGTGAATCTGGGTGGAAGCCACAGCAACAGATAGGATCAGAGCTTGAAGCAAATATGAGGAATGGGGAAATCAAAATACTGAAGGAACTTCCAAAAGTTTTCCTAAATGTTGATACCAAAAAGTAAATTTTGGGCACTGTATTGCCACTTTGCCATGAAAGAAGTGATTTCATAAATTAACAAAAGGATTTAAAACCTTCTCTTAAAATCCTAGCCATTAAAGATATCAGTACTTACATGGCTTATCTTTTCAGCCATCTTTTCTTATTCACAAGGGTTTTCCCTGGGGGAACTATAGTTTCTCAAGGTACAAGCAGAAGCTAGAGATTATACCATGATTTTATAAAACCAGCTTCATGTCAACGCATGCTTTCATCAGGCACCATGTGTCTACTTCAATTGACCTTACCCAATTAATTAATTGTATGACTCACTCTAACAAAGGTTAAGACATTAAGGTTTTAGAAAGTTACACCAAATAACATACTTGTCACAGATTACTTTCTCATATAATAGTGTCATTAAAATCAGGTAAATAGATGAAGGGTCATGATGTAAATAAGCTTGCTGAAATTAAAATTCACATTTGAAGGCAACAGCACTGCTGCCTGACATACGTGCATGGTGTAATGTCTCCTTTTTGGGAGTAGGAAATCCTTGCCTCTTTCTGACTTGCATAAATGACAGGAAACTCATATGAGGAAATCCTCTACAATCTTAGCATTTTCAACTAGGACAAGGGAACAAAGAGGAAAGGCTACTTGGTGTGCTCTTTTCAGGTCAATCAACAAACATCCCTTGCTGTGCTTCAACATGTATCCTCAACTGCAAAACCACAGCTTCTGTGTGGGTGGGAAAATGCCCTGTGGTTTAACAGCAGTGTTCATTATATGCATGCTCAGGTTACACCAGAAGAATGTATCCCTGATCCTGTGCTTGGGAAACATTGCCCTGTTTCTCATCCCCTTCCATTATCCCCTTGTCCTTGTGCAGATTATTTGTGGGCACAGGTTATCTGATGTATGTTATGCCTTGGATAAGAAAAATAAATTAGTCAAGTTGCACTAGCAGAGTTTCTTTCACTTGCTCTCCATTTAAGAGCAGTGAATCCAATGCAATAAATATCCTATTTTTCAGTTTACACTGTTGTTTTTCTTATCAGAAGTCATTTGGCTTCTTTGATAGCAGAGCTACCAGGGAAGTGCAAGCTGCTTCTCCAACCTGCTGCCAGGTTGTGTTCAGCCACTAGTTAATCTTCCAGAAATATAGCACATATTTCTTCTTCCCCTGGATATATGAGATTGCACTTGACATTTCCAGATCTGCTTTCTCTGAATGGGTCCAATTTATCCTGGAATGCAGATTGTGCTGTGCAATCTACATCGCCATCATGATTTATCTCTTCATCTCTGCTTCCAGTATCTGCAAATACAGTCACTTGGTAGTTGTGTATTTGTTTCCACAATGCCCATAAAAATATTACCTATGGTAAGGTCAAGTATGTATGTTTCTGATGCTTCTTTGTAAGATCTGCCATACAGCATTTATTCTTTCCCAAGTACCTCATTTATATTATATAATGTTATTTTATATTAGTTGGAAGGCCATGAAAGACTAAGTTAAATACCCTATAAAAGTGTATTACATCAGCACAGTTACAAAACCCAATTATAATTGAAGTTCATCAGAGTACAGCCTGAATTGAGGTTGCCAAGTCCTGTTTCTAAAACCAAATTAGTGAGCATCAATTTATTTCTATTGATGGTGCTTCATATTTTACATTTTATATCTGATGGGGTCAAACATGTGGTTTGAGTCCAGCATTGGAGGACTTCCATTGCATGCTCAGAATTATTAACAATGATTAACAGCAAGATAGAAAACTCTTCAGCTAGTTCATCTGGGGTTATTTCTCTCCTTTCCTTTTAGAATATTTATTTTTAAAAGAATTTTTATTAATGCAGTTTAAAACTTACATTTGCATTTTGGCCTAGCAAATTATCCACAATCCTGATCAGATGTAAATACATCCTTTCAAACCAAATACTGTAGCTAACATTAGCACTCTCCTATTAATCTAGCACCAGATCTTACCTGCAGCTTTACCTTCTCTTGTTTCTACTGTAGATTTCCTTGTTGTCCCTCATTTTACTAGGCTTGAATTTTCTTTGGATTTGTGTGGTAATTTTTATTGACATATTTATGCTTGCTATCTACTTCTAACTATTGTCTTTCCTTCCTTTTCCAGAAAAGGTTTTTAAAAAAAATTGTTCATTTTACTATTTCAAATACTGCTTAACACCATGTACACATCCTAATTTTCATTAATACTGGTAATTTTCTCATCTAATACATTCTCAGTTTTCCTTATTTCTTAACTATTTTTTTTTCTAGGAAAAAAAAACAGGCATATGTAGAATTTATTTGTATGTGTGTATCCACATTAAATGCAAACACTCTGCATGTAAATGCCTACTCAGCCGTAAACACGTGCACATGTTACAGAGCTTGGCTGAGCCTGTTCTCCCTGTGACCTCACTTGATGCAATTGGTTGTGAGCATTGTGTCTGTCCACAGACCACCACAACCTTCCAGCCCGGTGCTCATTCCAGCCCTTCTCACCACAGTCAGATTTCCGTGTGTGCCATCTATTGAGTACTGGAAAAATATCATCAGTAATCCCTGAAATCTCTAATGCAATTTTACCACTGTCTGCATGAGACTTCCATTCTTCACATAAAAAACAACAATGCCATTCTGTTTACACATATTATTGACAGGCACTTAAGGGCTTATTTGCTGGGTATTTTATTGTTGGTTTGTTGGTCTGTTTTTTTTTTTTTTGAACCTCTTTACTTTTAACCTTCCTGATTTAATGCTTTCCATATATTATTCATTCTTACATTAAGTCAGATTTTAAATGTGTGTGTGATTTACCAGAAGAAAAACCCTACAGATTTAGTCCCTGATTGATTTTTTTAATAATCCTAGCACTTAATTATCTTAGAGTGGCTAATGACCTTTTATCACATTAGATTATTAATGCAGTCATATGCAAAGAAATTGAATTTGGGTGTAATTCAGATCTAAATCTTTACCAAGTGACACCAAATGTAATGCACTAATAGACAAAATTAGCGTCCAGCCAGTGGCATAGTATTACTGTTTTCCTCCTGATTTATTGGATACTAAAAGAAACCAGTAGCTGTCAGAGGAAATTCATTAACTTGATTCTGACTGACAAGATTGCACATGTGCTGGAACATACTTTGTTGCAGTTTCTATAACAATGCATGCTGCTATCCTGGTTTTTGTGGGTTTTACCTAAGATGACATACAATTCTTAGATCTGCTTTTATTATTCATTTGGGGATAGGATAGGAGTAAATAGCAAGGACAGGATTTCCTGTTCTTCTGCTGTCATTACATGTTTGATTTAGCAAGTTAATAACATGACTGTAAAGGCTGTTTATATGAGATAATAATCACTGCAAAGTTTGGGCCCAGAAAATGCTGATAACGTCTCCAAAACCAAATCTGTGATGGAAATTTCCAAGAAAATCACTTTGACAGGAGATTACTAGTTTTACTGCAGGCCAGATGCAAACTGAAAGATAACTGAATGTGTTGATGCTTTCATCTTGGAGGTGCCAAGTCTACTGCATTTCCCATTTTATTTCTTACTCAAAAGTGGGTCATACTTGACTTTGCTTCTGTAAAAATATCAAGCTGTGGAAAATACATTAGATACTGGAAAATATATTCATAAATTGCCAGATATTAGTTTTTATGATTCTATATTCAAATTTTCCCAATAACAAAGAAAAAATAATATTCTGTCATGACAAAAAAGACACTGCCCAAAAGATATTGCAACCTTTTCCAACTGTATTTAATAGGGCAGATGCAACTTTTAGCCAAATGAGAAGAACCTAGACAGATCCCTAAACAGTTAAATGCATTACTGAATGTATCATATATATCCCAGTGCCTGCAGAAATAAGTAGAACACTACTTTGTTCTTTGAGTGTTCACATGCCTGAGGACACCTAGAAGGAATCTGCCTCTTTTTTTGCTTCATTACAGGCAAAACCAACCCAACACTTGCTTTGGTAGATTGCTTTGACAGCTGCATTAAGGTCACTGTGTGATGTTTGTACATGTTCAACTCCTTCCGTGATTTTCGCTTGGCCTCAGCACTCATTTCCACTGTTGGCAGAGAAGCTTCATGCACAGGGATGAATGATGTGAGAGAATATGACAAGAAAAATCACAGCTTTGTTTCCACAGGCCAGCTCCTTGACCACCTTAACTTCCTGCTAAAATTAACCTATGTTTGTGTCTGTCAGCCAACACAAGGACATGTCTCATATGTTTTGTTGCCCTATCTTGTCATTTGCCACAGACATCCCCATCACAGCTATCATAAGAGTACTGGGTAAAGAAATAACAGGCTGAAAACAGATAGAAATTAGAATCCTTCATAACCTTTATAAATAGAGCAAAATAAATTTCTCTGAAATATCTGTGGTCATTGTTTATAACATTTAGCCATTAAGCCATTCCCTATTTTCTTTGACAGAGGTAGTTGATGGTCCGTCATGCTGGCACAAGGAATGTGGGCCACAGCTATCCACACCCGAGGAAACGCCTTCTCCAGTGCCAATGGAAATGTATTTTTAAAAGTAATCGATGACTGAATCATCAGCTTTGAGATAACCTACCTCTGCCTGCCACTATTTAAATGCCTTGTCAGTTACATCTGTGCTCAACAGTTGCTCCATTTCCCAGCCTGGCACTTGGCACAGGCTCCTTCTGCTGCTTATGGCTGGCAGAAGTGTCACTTAAGTGAATGTTCAGGAGTTATCCCAGGGGGAGAAAAATGAGAAAAAAGGATGAAAGGTTTCCCTGCAGGTTTCTGAGCTCCCTTGTTTCCAGGATCACTCACTGGCCTCAGAAGCTAAGTCGGCTTTGCAGCGTTCCTTCCCAACAGTGATCCAGCTAAGCACTTGAGCCTTTTCCACTATTCATCCAGCAGGGCTTGTTTTCACTATTTATGCCAGATCACAGATTATGGAAAATTAGGTGGTCCTGAGCTGAGACACACAAATATATGCATGCACGTCTAAAAGTGCAACTGTTTAGAGCAGCCTCAATATCTCCTAGATGAAGTAATGTATTAGCTTTTGTGGGATTTGGGAGGTGTGAGGCAGCACCTGGCTCGAGACTCACGGCAATTGTTTGGAGGCTAGGGAGGAAGAGAAAAATGTAGGGCTTTAGCAGTGTTCAGAGTCAATATCCTGAGATACTTAGGTGTTACTTAATCTATCTGCACCGTGTCAAGTTTTGTTTGTTTGTTTTATGTGTTTAGGTGCAGTCTAAGCAAACAAAGTGATAAATTGGGTTAAGGGTGGAGGGGTTTTTGTGGCTGAACCTGAATTTTTTGCAAATTGCTTTTATAGTCAAGGTAAGAAATCACTGGCTAACAGCATAAGACCATTTGCATATAATGCATGAGTGCAGTTGTTCTTCACCAATCCTTTATATCAACTTTTTTTCCTTCTACTGACAGTTTTAGAGGGACGGTGAACAAACTGGCAAAGGGTAATCTGATTTTATATTCTGTTACATTAAAAGGGGAAAGCTCTCAGACAGCATTTGTGAACCTTGTACAGGGTTATTTATAGAAGATTCATCTGTTCCTCAGGGAAACAAAGAAACCTTTTCAACCCTGTCTAAAGAACAGGAATGATCTAAGTTAAAACCTGCCTGCGGGCAAACAGTGTGTAACAATTCAGAGTTTATCCTTGGACAGGGAGCATATCGGGTCTCTGCTGTACCCTATTTGCACCTTGTGCAATCATTTATACTTCTGTGAAATAACTGCAAAATACCACCTTTTGTCTGACTTGGACTTTGATTATATTTTATATGGCTCCGTGGAGCTGTAGATGATGGTGGCTTCCAAAGAAGAGATTACATCTGAAATCCTCGTGTAGATCGATCTCAGGCTGTTAAGTATGTTAGAAATGCTGTTGCAGAGTGCTCTGGCAAGCTTGGCAGGTTGTTTTACAGTGGTTTACAATGGTTGCCTCATTATCCAACCCCACTCCCTGCCGGAGCTGCCGGAGCTGCCTTCTACATTGCAGAGCTGGTGGGAGCAAGGTGGACTCTTGCCTTAGTAGCTCTGGTGCAAAGATCAGCATTTTAGCAACAGGGAAAACAGGTGGATTCGCTCTGAAATGGCCAACTGAGTAGAAGTATCTGAGGAAAAGTCTGTGATACACTGAAGGTTACAGTCTGGTACAACAGCTTCTTCTAGCTCCTCCAAAGCCGGAGGAGCTGCCAGTGAGTCAGTCAATGTGCATCCTTTCTTTTGTCCTTCCATGCAGCCCCAGGCTGTTATTTTGAGCTTCAGATCCCTATCTCGACATGATAGAAAGCAGTAAGCAAGTGTAAAGGAAGGCCTTTTCCTCTTCCATTAGCATCAGGAGTTTTCAATAGTGCACATAGCAGCAATGTTTTTTCTACATCTCTGCAAGAAAATTCACCAAAGTTTATCCATCATATCTGACAAATTTGACAAAAGCTGAAAAAAAGCTTTCAAAAGCAGCTGCAGTGACCACTAATTCAATCTGTTGTTATTCCTAAAACCAGAGACATGGCTAAAATGCTCCCAGAGGCAGGTATGCTTTTACCCAAGCCAGACCTGGAGATGGTTAAATCAAGGAACCACTTGCCACACAACAGCCCAAAGCTTCCCCTTCCATTGCTGCCTAAAACCCCAAATGTAACTCTCCATCTCCTGACTTCATCATGTGCTGGAGAAATTGCCTTGTCTTAACAACCTGGATAGTTAATAGCTTATATCATAGAATATCCTGAGTTTAAAGGGACACATAGGATCATGGAGTCCATGATCCTCTGCACAGGACAGCCCCAAAATGGTTGTCTCTTACAGGAGCAGCATGAAGTATTCTGCTGGTTCTGGGCTCAGGAAGATTTTAAGTAAGCTGTTAATGTGCATATTTGTGACATTGTCCAGCAGCAACACTACAAAAATGAAATCATCTTTGCTGTGATGTCAGGTTTTCAATCACTGACTGGAGGCTTTGCCTGGCCCATGGGGAATGAGTTCCTCACTTCTGCTCTCAGTGAATCCTCACACTCATTGTGCATTTTGGTGCTACCAGGAGGCTCAGCTTGTCTGTTTTCAGCTCTTTGCTTGATGCAAACAGGAACAATTTGCACAATCTTAACAACATATTCTAAGAAGAACAAATATCCTGCATGTTACACCAGCGATGTCATGTGGTCCAAAATGTTTATTGTTTTTTATACACCCTGCCTTATGGAAAGCCTATTTTAAAGCATTTGGTTTTGTTTCTTTCTTTGTATAGATTTTGTCATTTCTGTATTTCTGCAGGTTTAAATAATATGGCATAGATCTGTCCTTACTGTTGCACTTATCTTCCTTCTGCAGGAATTCCAGCCACTGATATGGCCAAGACAGAAAAGCACATACCGAAACTGAACAGAATGCAAAATATGGCTTTGCAGCCTTGAACACTAACTGCTAAATAATTCCAGAGATGTGTCCATGCATGAGAACTAACACTGCTGAAATCCCTTTTTAATGACAGGTATAAACAGAAATTACACCAGCATAATGATGGAAGAATAAGTTTTTGGAATTCATCAAGCTGATATCTAAAAGAGCTCTAAAACATTCCGCCAGTACCATTGTAAATCTTAATCTCAGACCTAAACCTACAGGAGCTGAATCTTCTTGACCCACTACATTGGCTTTGACCAGATAAAGGACACAAAAAATACCTCATGATTGTGCTTCATCAGAAGTACAGTAGTTCACTGTTATATGGAAGTTCTGAGTTTGTGGAAATCAGACAGCCAGTAGCAGCAGCAATATCAAACCCCAATTATCCTTAATGAATCTGCAAGAAAGTTTGGCTGAAGACTACATCAAGGTCAGAATCAGGCCCTCACATTGGAATAGTTTTTGCTTTTAGTGCAGTTGGTCTAGATTTTCATCACAAGAAACAAGCCAGATGTGATCTGGGTGGGTCCTCCTCCCCAAACTAATTTTTTTTCCCTTTTGCCCTCCAGATTTAACTCAAAAATACTAAGAGCCAATATAATGGACAAATAAATTCACCACAAACTAATAATCATTTCACCCAAATGGACTTTACTTTTACAAGTTGAATGTTATTATTATATAACATATTAGTGCAATACTGACCCAGTAATAAAATGCTTGAGGAACTGAGCCCGTAGTCAAAGGAGAGCCTTCCCTAGGTATAGCCACAATGTTGTAATAAGGTTTGAACTAGAATATATTGAGTAATGATTTAGCATGAATGGGTCATGGTATAAACCATGACAAGCTGCTGCTTCTCACTGCTTAGGTATGTCTCAGTAAAATAAAACCTCATTTAAGAACTTAGGAAAAATACGTAGAAAAATACAGACCTATACAGAAGCTTGGGCTTGCTGTAATAAGGTAGACATCAGTGTTGAAGACTTTTTAAAAGCACTTTTAAATTTGTTATCTCAACATAGTGAATTCAATTTGATAGAAGAACTCTTTGTTGATTTTGTTCTGTTTTGTTTTGTTTTAGTTGGACTTGTTTCTGTTTCATGTAGTTCAACATCAATCCTTTACTAATATTTTTAAATTATAATACTGGAATTGTACTTCTGATGCATGCTATTTTTTGTGTATGACTACAAAACAATACATTTTACTGGCATTCAGTAGTTTGATAGACTTTCGCTCCACATAACCTGCTTTCTAGAAACAGTCATATTTTGAAAAGTCAGCAGTTTTTGCTGTTTTCCTTGAGGGAGAATTATGTTTACTTTCAAATAAAGCTCCTTGAAAATGTTAAATAAGACTGATCATAATCTGAATGTAATTGACCGTCTCCCAAGGATTTATTCTTCAGAAATAGTTTTGAATTATGAAGATTGGCAGCTCTTCTTATTAATATACAGTATATAGAAATAATATATATATTTAAAAAATATATGCGTGTTGTATGTCAAAAGTTCAAATTCTATGTTCCTTTCATTCTCTTTCAGAGCAGAATGTGTTAGAGAATTTGATTAAGAGTGTAGCCATTCTAAAATTACTCAGGTCTTGAAATTCAATGGCCTTTAGTTTTGTTCATTAATGATAAGAAGCAATTTTGATATCATTACTGAAATGTTTTTGTTTATGAATTTAAAGTGCCTATGCTCTGCTGTGTAAATTCCTAAACTACATGCTATTCAGGTTGCTGAAGACAGACTTATCTCCTTTTCAATTACTGTTCTGATGCTCAGAAAAACTTGAACATTTGTCCACATACATTTGAAAATTGCACTGACCTGAAAAATTGTCTCCATCATGCAAAAGGACCATGCTCTGTACTGAAAAATGACTAGGAGTCCTCTGCTAAGAGGTGTCAATACTCAATGAGCACTCCTGAGAATTGATAGTTTGGTCACGCCTGCTCCAAGAATATCGCAGCAATTAAATTATGCTTTTAGAAAATGCCTGTAGTGGTAGTGATCAGTATTTTCATCTGTTCTTCTCTAAGGTCATGGATAACCATAACATAAGTTGAGTGCTTTTCTGGATCGATATCCTGACATGTTGGCACAGGGAACTGTGCAGCATCCATTAGCAAGGCTGACCTCTTGCCAGTATAGCATACATCAGGTGCCTGCTACACGCTCATGCTGCAGTCTGGCATGACAAAAGAAGGATCTTTATGATGTCTGGCCAAGGAAATTTCAATACTTCTTTTATAGTTTGTAGTAACAAAAATGTATCAGTATCCACTAAAAACATACAACTTCTTATTCGCAGATCCTCTTTTCCATATTGTCCATGCAAAGTCGATGAGGGTGAGCTAATGGGCCATGCCTCATGCACCACAGATCAGAAGGGACAGCAGCAGTAATGCACATAAGCATATTATTTTACTGAATTTGCAGATTAAACTGATTAATTCTATAAACCATTGCTGATAGGAAATAATCAAGAAAGTGTATTAATTGTTTAATTGATTTTGACAGCAGAGGACAAATGTACCTATATTTTTTCCCCCACCCCATCTCTCCTAGACAAGCAGGTATGCACTTAATATTTAAAATTTTAGCACTCCTATCATTGTAAGTGCTGCCTGAACCACTGAAAATGTGCAATACGTCTTATTATGGTTACAACAAACAGTTACTTACAGCCAGGTCAAAGAGCATTGTTCAGTGACTCACCTGATTTTAAATCCAACATGTGCTATTTCTACTGCCCTAAATCAGATTTGTGTAGCATTCCTTCTGTATTCTTATCTGGGTTTTGTAGTCATAATTTGAAAACTGCTTATGTGGTCTAATGTAGGAGTCTGTCATAGTGGGAGGGTTAACTTTTTTTTCCCTAAGTTTTGATAACTTCACATAAATGACTCTGTTCTGAAGGTTCATGGAGGCTGCAAGGTCTTACTGTGACTCCATTTATAGGTTTGAGGTCAACAGGGTGTAGACTTGGATCTTGATAAATGTAATTTACTTCTCTGATCATTATTTGCCATGGCATTTTAGAGTCTGACTCTCACATCTCACAGAAGAGGTCTTTTAGAGAGGTTACAGACTCAAGGACCTGTAGAAAAATCAACCAGCACTCCCATTTCTCACTGTGGTTGGGATGGGGGAACACACTCTGTTCCCTTTAACACTGCAGCTTTGTTTTCACAACTTTAAACATGATCATATAAGAGACAGAACCCCAAGTAAATTAAAGGAATTCACACAGAGTCCATACAGTCTGCACTTTTATATGAGTTAATGCTTTTATGTGTACAGTACAGGCACACTGGCTTTTACAGCAGCCTCTCCTATTTGCCTGCAGCTCCATTCCAGGAGCAGGCCAATCTTGTGTGCATTGAGGATGGCAATACAATGCTGGAGGTAGGTGACAAACAGCAGCATTTCAGATGCAACAGGACAAAACAAACTGGAACAAATCACCCCCCTAAACAGTACTGGGTGTACCACCTACTGCCGAGGGCTGCACATGAATTTCCATTTACAGTGCAAGATGAGACTTAAAATAAGCAAAGTTGGTTAAATGAAAGCTGTTTTGAAAGGATAGCAAGGAGCAAATATTCTATTTATAGTAAGAAAAAATTGAACCCCGTTCAAAAGAATAGACTCTTTTAACTAACCTCTGTTCTTACTGTGTGAGTTTGAAAAAGCATGTCCATTTTTTTGCATGCACAGTATAACACAGTCTTTCAAAGATGTACTTGAACTGTAAAAAATTAAAATTCGTGTTCATTCATTGAAGCATATACTGCAATTAAAGGGGCTTTACTCACATGGTAACATATTAACAAGGAAACTGGCCTCAACACTTAAGGTGTTGGAATCAGAAGTGGGTCCTTTTTGGGAAGAGAAAGGCTCAATGTTTCACGTGCCTAGGAAAGTTGCTTTCCTCTTCTTTGAGAACTGCCCTTGCAAAAGAAAACTCCTTGGTCAGAAAGATGGACAGTGTTGCTCCAAAAGTGTTGCAGTGTTGCTTGATATGGTGGGAAGATCTGTGTAACTAAAAAACCATCTAGTCTGCTAGAGCAAAGTAGCCAAAAACATAGGGGAAAAGATATTTGATTTATGGCTTCCTGGACATCCAAAAAACTTTCTACATGTATGAAATAAGCTGTAAGAGTGTTGCCCTTAGTTTTATCTGTGGCTGCCAGTGTTTGCAGATACATCTGGCAAGAGCAAAAGAGATGTCCTTCCCCTTGCACATGGCACCTTTTGACCTCTCTGCAGTTACACAGCTTTGTCTCTTTCCCCTTCTGCTCACATCCATCTTTGACTGTTCCCACAGAACAAATCTCTGCATTTTTCATATTGGCAAGTAGATGCGCTTTTCTTGCACCAGCATTGTCAAGAAAGCAACAGGACAATAGTTGTACAAAAATATTTCTACAAAGTTGTACAATAGTTATGCAAAGGTGATCTAAAATGTACTTTTTGAGTGACAATTTACCCCTACAAACAGTAGTTTACAAGCAGTTCTAAAAGTTTTCACTGTTGAGATTTCATTTCACAAACACATTTTATCACAAGGAATAAAAAGTTGGAAGGGTCATTGGTTTAATTTCATCTAAAAAGTCTGATTTAAAATGCTCTCCTTCAAATAAATGTGTTTCATAAACTTCAGCTGCCTGATTTCTCTTTACATGTTGTTTATGTGAATGGCAAAAACTACGAAGGATTTACAAGGTTTGTGCCATGCTCTATATTGCTCCACGGTGCACCAGTTGTCAGCTCCAAGGTCACAGCTTTATTAAAGGATCAAGATTTACAATAATGTTAACAAGAGCATGAATGCCTTCACAGACAACACCTTCCTGTAGTTTACTTCCCTGAAGTCACCTGCACAATTTCTCCCCCTGCCAAAGCTACTAATCAATAAATACTGCGGTCTCCTGTAGAAAGTTCAAGTGGATCTATCATGTTGCTTTAGTAATAAATCCTTGCTTTTGTTTAACACCTGCCTTCATATGACATAACCTTCTTTACCTGCAGTAATTAAACTTCCTAACAGTGTTATTTGGTGATTAAAACCTGCTCCCTTTTTAAAGATTGAGAAACTAAGGCATAAGACCAGGAAGTCATACAGGAAGAGTAAGACTTGGAAACCCATCTCTGCCAGCCTCCCATGTGCTGAGGGTGAAGGCCATGCTGCCTGTACCCCAATGGCAGTTGTGCAGCATCTCAACTGAGGCTTCCGTAATTTTTCCTTTTCATGTACTGTCACAGCCTGTCTAGGTTGCCTCTGAAGGTGTGGTGTCATCCTCACAGACACAAGCATGTACAAGAAGCTTGTGTCTGCAGGCTATTTAGCACTTAAGGTGTAGCTCTGTGTCTTCTTCTGGCCGTCCCTGCAGTGCTGATGAGGTTACTGCCACCAACTGCTGCTAGTCACCCGCTCTGATTGACTGGTGTGGCTGCCTGCTCCATTCCATGGAAGATAATCAATCACTTTAAACAGTAGGGGGTTTGCCAGCCACTGAAGAGCCCAAATAACCCTTATCAGCAGGGATAAGGGTTATAGCAGTAACCTCTGAGCTAGCACAAGCCATGGTTACCAGAGGACAACTTACCACAGCATCTCAAATTCCAGGCATGTCTTCCCCTGGGAGATCCCTGCCCAAGGAGTTCTGCCTTTTCTGCCAGATTTTCTCCCAGCCTGAAGTATGAGCAGCAAATATCCCAGCCCAGGCAACTTATTTCACGTTGGGCCAAAGGCTTTGGAAGTGCTTCCCTTGAGAGTTTCAGAACTCTTGGTACTTAGAGGCATGCATTTTTTTTTTTCCATGTGGTCTAAAAAGCAGGTATTCAGGTAGCGATTGGCTTTTGTTGTGCTGTCTCTGCTCTCCCTTAGGAAGATGCTAACATTAATAGGTAATAGTCATTGTGACAGATATTGAACATCCTTCACAGAATCACAGGATGGTTCATCTCTCTCATCTTCAACTAAAGAGAGACCTCAGCTTCAGCTTCACTCCCTGCAGGTCCCTCTCCCCTCCAAACCAAGAGCCCCGATGATGTCATGGGCATTGCCTCTTGCTGCTGACCACTAGCAGCTACAAGAACCAGCTGTGATGGATGCCTAAAGCATTTAGGTTTTCATTTGGTTTTGAAATGCTGGAGTCTGAAAGCATCTGTGAACCACAGCTCTTAATGTTTTACACTCTCTTTCCCAAAAGTCTAACCCCAGGCCCGAGAGAGAGGGGGATCTTCCCACCCAGAGATCTCCTCTGAACATCTGACTATGGTACAGACAGCTGCAGTCAAGAACACAGGGGAATTAAGAGGAAAGATCCATTTTCTCTCAGTCCTGGCACTGGAAGGTTGCGCAGAGGAGTTGTGGACGCTCCATTCCTGGAAGTATTCAAACCCAGGTTTGGATGGAGCTCTGAGCAACCTGGACTAGTGAAAGGTGTCCCTGCCCAGGGCAGAGCAGATGGAACTACATTACCTTTAAGGTCCCTTCCGAACCAAACTATTCCATAATCTCTGAGCAAAAATAGACAAGGCCCAATCTGAATCTTAGATTTATTATGATTACAACCTTCACAAATTAATATTGTTGATATAGTCTCTTCAAATCTGTTTCTTTTTAAAGCATTTTCAACATTTTAGTTTTTGCTTATATGCCAAGAGTTATTTCCAGATGAGGCCAGTACTAGATGTGCTTAACAGGTCCAAAGTCTTCTCTACCTGGAGAAGTCTGTGGGCATCAGTATAGAACAGATATTCTTTAAAGTTCTTATTCTGGTAGAAAAACACAGTCATACCACTGAATTAAGCTTTTTCCGGGTTTTTTTGGGGGTTTTTTTTGTGGTTTTTTTTTTTTTTTTTTTTTTTTTTTTTGTTCAGGATCACTCAGAAGGCCTGCCCCAACTCTCAGTAATGCCACTAAAACTACTCCTTAAAATCACCGCTAGTGCCAGTCACAGAATTCCAGCATCAGTTGGGTTGGAGAAGACCTCTGAGATCATCAAATCCAACCTATGACCGAACACCACCAAATCAGCTATAGCACAGCACTAAGTGCCCCATCTTTCCTTAAACATCCTCAGGAATGCTGATGCCATCACTTCCCTGGGAAGCCCATTCCAGTGTTTAATCACCCTGAAGAAATTCCTCCTGATGTCCAACCTAAAGCCCCTCTGGCACAGCTCGAGGCTAATTCCTCTTGTCTTGTCACTCGTTAATCGGGAGAAGAGGCCGATCCCCACCTGGCTACACCCTCCTTTCAGACGGAGAGCGATAAGGAGCCGCCTTTTCTCCAGGATCAACAACCCAGCTCCCTCAGCCGCTCCTCACTGGTGCTCCAGACCCCTCACCAGCTCTGCTGCCCCTCTCTGGACTCGCTCCAGCACCCCAGTGTCCTTCCTAGATTAAGGCCCTAGAACTGAACACAGATTCGAGGTGGGGCCTGACGGGTGCCGAGTACAGGGCACTGGACGACTCCACCCACAAACGCTCCGGAGCCTGGCGCTACCGCCGCGCAGCCTGCCGAGCGCCGCTGCTGCGCGGAAGGGCGGCGGGGCGGGCGCAGCGCGGGGGCGGAGCGGAGCGGGGAAGCCTCACGGACAGGGCGGAGCGGGGCCCGTGTCGTAGCGGCCCCGCCGGGCCGGGAGGCGATCGTCATGGAAACGCCGGCCCCGCCCCTGCCCCCCCGGGTGCCGCCGGGAGCGCGGCCGGAGCTGCCGGGTCCCTCCTCCCCGGGCAGCGCCAGGTAGAGCGCGGGGCGGGGGCCGCTGGGGCCGGGCGGGCGGAGCCGCGAGGGGCGGCGGGCGGAGCGCAGGCTGGGCTCGTTCCGCTGCCCCGCCGCAGCTCGGCCCGGATCTCACCCGGCGCCGGTGCCCCCAGCCATCCGCTCTCGGACCCCCGGCAGCGCCTCCCGGGAGCGAAGCGGGGCCGGGCTCTCCTCGGCCCGCCAGGGCGGGGCTTGTTCGTCGTCCCCGATCCTGGCGGAGAGGCCCGTACGTGTTGCCATGGCCGAGGGGGCCGCGGCGGCCCCGGCGTGCTTCAACGAGGATGATTTTTACTGCCCGGTGTGCCAGGAGGTGTTCAAAACGCCCGTGAGGACCGCCAACTGCCAGCACGTGTGGGTATCCCGACCCCCCGCCCCTTCCCCAGCCTTTTCCTCGATTCCTCCGGCTCTCCGCCTTGTGCTCCTCGGCTCCCCCCGCTCCCGGCGCACGGACCCTCGGCCTGGAGACGCTGGCGGTGGGGATGCGAGCCCGGTGCTGCTGCAGCCTCCCCTCGCCTCTTTCTTTTGTAGCCGACGAGCAGGACCGTGGTTTAGGAGGAGCCCCCCCACCTCCCCGGGTGTCTACTCGGCGGTAGGGGAGTTTGGCTGTGCTGTCTGAGCTGACTCGCGGTTTTTAACTTCATGGTTTTCCCCGTTCCTTTTCGAACAAGGACGGTAGTGTGAGTTGTTCTCTCTTTTCAGTTCATCTATTCAGCATTTTTTTTTTCCAGAGGGACGTTTGATTACAACGTGCTACTTTGTAGAAAAGCAAAATAGCTTTGGCAGCTGGTGCGTAAGGAAGGAGGGCTGCAAAAGCTGGTGACCTGAGGTCTCTGGAAACGCGTGCTGAATCAAGCTTTGCAGTGGTTTTTGGCTCCGCTTAAGGACAATAAACAGGAGTTACGCTGATAAGATTGTCCGAAATCACGTGCTTGCTGCACCATTTAATATCTCATTAGTGATCAATCTGGTATGCAGCTCGGTAATGCCAGTCAATAAATAAGAAGAGTTTTATCTAGAGTGCATTGCCAAGCTCCCCTGATTTCCATATACTTCATCGTAAGCACCATTGTTTCTTTTAAATGTCAAACTTGTATTTGGTAAACTATTACTCTGATACCTCTCTTTTTTTTTTTTTTCCTGACAATCGTCCAGCTCTCTTCAAGGACAAAGTATCCAACTCTGTATATTTTGCTAACCTGTGTTTGTGGTAACTTTTCAATTTAGGTTTTGCAGGAAGTGCTTCTTGACAGCTATAAGAGAAAGTGGAACACACTGTCCTCTCTGCCGGGGGAGCGTGACTAAAAAAGAAAGAACGTATCCCAAAAGGGCTCTAGATGTTGAAAACAGTATGAAGAAAGCTTCTGGGGGCTGTAGATGCTGTGAGAAGCAGGTAGAGTAAAACTTTAAAAAAAGTTGAATAAATTGTTTGTGGTTTTGTCCAGACACGCCTTTACTGCGTCGTTCTCATCTTGGAGCTGAAGGGCCTATAGCAATTTGAACTTAGCTTTGTAAGGTTTGTGCATTTACTGGGCATGCAGTGCCTGCTAGCTATAGCTAACAGGTGTAAACTGAAAGAGCATCTTGAATTGTCAATAAAGGCATTTTAAGTGGAGTGCCACTTTTTCCCTGAAAAGATGGAAAAAGTGGATATAGCTATAAAACTGGCAAAAGGAAAGTTAAGGAGTTGAACATGAAAATTGCAGATATATGGAAAACCTCAGAAACTCAGTATGGAAATGCAACTGCTTTGAGCTGCTATAAAATTTAATTTAAAACTGAAAAATGTGAGTTGATTAGTTGCAGTGCCCACATGATCAATCATATGTAATTTCCTCCTTTCCCATCAGTCCTTTTACATTCCTTTCATTTCCTTTCTAAAGGGATCATTATTTTTGGAATGCTGGGTGAAATCTTGACCCTCACTGAAACCAAGAGTTATGTCTCTTTTGATATAAACACATGTGGGATTGCTGCCATGCTTTTTGTTTATAACAAAATGCATCAATTCCAGGTAGTCTTTATGTTGGTTTCATTTCACTTGGGACTTCTGCCAGTGTGAAGATCAGCACTAATGGAGCCCTCAGCTATTTGCATTGTTCCACATGATTCATTGGGATGAAAGTGGGGAAAAAGAAACTGATAGCAAGTTGGTAAACTGGACAGAAGAACCAAACAGAATAACTTTAATGGAATTTAGGCACAGGCACGTGAGATACGATCTTGTCCAGCCTCTAGACCTGTGAGCACCTTCTGACAGTGCTGTTGGACATGAAATTCAGGGGAATGTCCAACATAGCTGTCTCCTGGCAAATGTAAGCAACTCATTCTCTTAATTTGAATTAAAAGGTCAATAGGCAGCCTTAAGTTGGTGATCATTCACCTGTTTGTTTCCCTCCCCTGCCAATGAGTAAACAAACACACCTAATGCAAAAAGAAAATGTTCCTTGCATGAGGTAACAGGAGGCCAGAGAAGACTGAAGGAGCAGTGGTGCTTATCCCATCCTCACCACCACTCTCTGTTCTAGCTCATCACTTGTTGATCCTTGGTCTGGGAGGTGTAGTTCCAGTGACTTTGTTTCAGTTAAATGGTGTTTTCTTGCATCTTTTATCCCTGAGAGAGCTCTCAGATGTCCAGCAGTTTGAGTGGCAGTGCTCTCAGTCTCACAGAGTGACACTGGCTCTGAGGAGAGAGGAATTGGAGATGTCCTGTTGGTGAAGAAGGTGTTCATGCTCAGAAAGGATACACAAGTTCTGGTTGCTGCTGCACAGGAGGTCTAAATAATTCCTGCATGGATTGCTTTCTGTTGGCAGAATTATCTCTTCCTTTTATCTGTTCCTGGATTGTTTATATGATTTCAGTAATTTGGCATTTTATTTTCAGGTTAGATTTTCATGGATGAGACAGCATTATAAAACGTGTAAGAAGTATCAGGACGAATATGGTGTTTCTTCAATTATGCCAAACTTACAGATTTCCCAAGATGCAACAGGGAACAGGTAATCAGGGTGTTCTATGTGTAACAGTGCATCTTCTTTCCCCACCCCCTCCCCCCATGGAAAGTATTTTTTTCCAGGGCATTTCTTCTTTTTTGCATTAATTATTATCCATATCTTGTGCTTCAGAATAGGAGTTTTTCCAGGTCTTTTTCTCTACTCTTAGCAGACAGAAGAAAACTTTTCTGCATGATGGCTTTGAAATGTCTTCTAGAGACTCTCCTGAAAAGTATTTAATATTTGTAGTTTGCTTTCCTTGCCTTGACAGCATTTGAGCAGTTTTTTTTTGTAACATATTTAATAATATTTACCTCTGGAGAACTTCCTGTCTATTTTTATTCTCCCTCCCCTTTCCTAAGTTTGTTTAAGTGGGTATCCTGTTTCAAAACATTACTGTGCAAGCTTTTGCCTTCTGATTGACTTTATTTTGAACAGATTTCTCAGGAAATATATAAGGAATTCCAGTATGTTACACACCATAAAATCAAATGACACTTGCCATTTGTTTTCAGGCAGTAAAGCTAACCTTTTTTTTTTCATATATTCTGACTGATGTAGGAGTTGGGAATTTTGGGTTGTTTTTGAAAAGCTTTTTATATGTCCATTCCACACATTCCACAGAGCTTTATTATAGATATCCTTTTTTTTTGCCATTGATTTTCTATTTTTAGCAGTCTGAAGTTCTCTGTGCTTGGTTTTCAACCCATCAGTCTATTGAAAGTTGAAGCGGTTACTGGAATTAGCTGCAGCAATGTTTCACTGAAGTGTCTGCATATTCTGATATCACTGTTTATGCAGTTTGCTACAGTAGAATACCTGTGATTGTAATATCACAGAAGTATTAAAAAAATTACCATTACTGTATTTGTGACTGTAAATATTCATGTTCTTACCATGTCCATACAGTTTCTTCTGGCTTAGCTACAGGTGCATATACAGTCAAATTTACTTTCTAAAATGTTCTACTTTACCCTTCCTTTAGAAAAAAAGGTTTATTTTGTGCTCAGTGTAGGAAAACGTACCTTGTTGTAGTTGAAAGTTGCAAATTATTTGTGTGAATACATGGCAGTTAAAGGCCTTTTACACCTTCCTAAGTCAAAAAACTTAGAAATTGCTACCTGTCTTACATTCATATACTTCATAATGATTTCATGATACTTGGCTGTCACCTTCATTGCCCATCTTGTTGACTAAATGTTTGTTGTATTATATATAATTTTCCTGTGAAGTTGTGTAGTATATAACCAAGCATCACCCTGGTAGTTAATTATCCAGAGAGGTCCCAGTTGATTGGAAATTAGCAAATGTAATGCCCATCTACAAGAAGGATCAGAAGGGTAATCCAGGGAACTACAGACCTGTCAGACTGACCTTGGTGTATCAGGGAACATCATGGAGCAGATCATCCCGAGTGCCATCATGTGGCATGTGCAGGACTACCCAGGAATCAGGCCCAGCCAACATGGGTTTACAGCAGTCAGGTGCTGGTTGATCAACCTTGTCTCCTTCTATGACAGAGTGACCCCTGCCTAGTAGATGAGGGAGTGACTGTGGATGCACATTTGACACCATCCCACTGTATTCTTCTGGGGAAGCTGGCAGCCTATGGCTTGGACAGGTGTACTCTGGGTGAAAAAAACTGTCTGCATGGCCAGGCCCAGAGGGAGGTGGTGATTGAGGTTACATCCAGTTGGCCCCTGGTCACCAGTGGTATTCCCCAGGGTTCAGTTTGGGGTCACTCCTGTTTAATACCTTTTTTGATGATTTGGATGAGGGGATTGAGTGCTCCCTCAGTGAGTTTGCAGATGACAGCAAGTTGGGTGGGAGTGTTGTTCTGCTGGAGGGTAGGAAGGCTCTGCATGGGGATCTGGACAGGCTGGATCAATGGTCTGAGCCAATGGTGTGAGGTTCAGCAAGGCTGGGTGCCAGGTCCTGTGCCTGGGTCACAACAACCCCAGGCAGTGCCACAAGCTGGGACAAGTGGCATCCTGGCCTCCATCAGAAATCGTGTGGCCAGCAGGATCAGGGCAGTGATTGTCCCCCTGTACTCAGTACCAGTCAGGCCACACCTCGAATCCTGTGTTCAGTTCTGGGCCCCTGAATCCAGGAAGAACATGGAGGTGCTGGACTGAGTTCAGAGAAGGGCAGTGGAGCTGCTGGAAGGTCTGGAGCACAAGTCCTATGGTTAGTGGCTGAGGGAGCTGGGGTTATTTATCCTGGAGAAAAAAAGGCTCAGGGAAGACCTCATTGCTGCAGCTACCTGAAAGGTGGTTGTAGTGAGGTGAGGGTCAGCTTCTTCTGCCATGTCTTGAGGTGAAAGAATGAGGTGAAATGGCCTCACCATTTAAGCTGCACGTGGAGAGGTTCAGATTAGATGGTAGAAATTCTTTTTTTTACTGAAAGCGTGGTCAGGCATTGGGATAAATTGCCCAGGGTGGTGATTGAGTCACTGTCTCTGGAGATGTTCAAGAGGTGTCTGGATGTAGCACTTTGGGATATGATTTAGGAGTGATTATGGTGGTCCTGGGTTGATAGTTGTACAGATGATCTTGAAGGTTTCTTTCAGCTTTGGTGATTGTGTAAATACTGAGACATACCTTGATCCAAAGGAAAAGTTGTGAGGGTTAGGCTATATACCATTGTATGTTGCCTTGAAATTCATGGGACTTAATGTATATTCCCCCCCCATCTCTGTTACTGTTAAACTTTTAAAATGTTGATAGTTGAGTAAAATGATCTCAAATTTTTTTTTTCTTTCATTTAAAGTAGCAGGAGTGATGCTATACCTGATACTGGCGAGATGGCTAATAATCAAATACTTCAAGGAGAAACAAGGTAGGTTGCTTACTTGTCTATGGTTGTTATTAAAATAGATTCTGATAGTCGCAGTGAAAACTTCTGCTAATGCAAAAACCAAAACACAAAAAACCCACACAAAAACACCAGGAGCTGTATTTATAGAGTCCCGTAATTTCTTGTACACTTGTATCTGTTAGAATTTGGGTATTTTAGTAGTTTCCTGAAGGATTTGAAAGGTGTTACAAGAAAGCAAAACCCAGGTGTAGCTGCAGTGGGAACAAAAGAAGCCCAAGTCTCAGAAGAGTGCATTTAGGCATGCTAATTTGCAATTAGTAAATTCAAAATTGCAATGTGCTAGTAGCACTGGGACACCTTTAGATCTGCTAATCAGTGGGGGTGTGGGGGTTTTTTTGTTGTTATCAAAGCATGGGAAAATAATCATAGCTTCATTCGTATGCTTTCTTAACACTACTTCTGAAACTCTCTTTTCTGTTTAATGCTTTTGTACTTCTGTTTACAGTGGACACCCAACCTTCAAATGCCCCCTGTGTCAGGAGGCCAATTTTACCAGACAGCGCTTGCTGGATCACTGTAATAATAGACATCTTTATCAGATCGTTCCTGTGGTAAGTAGAGCTGCTCATGTGTGTTTCTTAAGCTACTTTCATTGTAATTATGTGGACAATTTTAACTGTGCAGTCGCTACTCTATATCTGTAACAATCACTGTGGTTTGAGAAAGACAGACAATACACTTCACGCAGTGCATTTAAATTGAGGAGTGACTTTGATGTGAAAACGTTTCATGTCCAGCCTGCTGGTTCTAAGACATCTCTGAGTTAGTTGTCTCATTTATCTTGGTGTGAAACAGGCTCAGTTTTTGAGCCTGATGCTTAACTCTTCTTTATTTAGTAGTTCAGGTCTGTTTCTATAGAATCCCAGTTGTAACGTAACTACTGTTTTATGTGAAACCTACAGTTACTTTAAAAGTAATCCAAGGTAACCAAAGGGTCTGCAAGAGAAAAATCTCTTTGGTTTTCTATTATTTTCACCTGTACAGGGCTTGTTATTTTTTCTTTTGGCTTACTTGATCATCTCAATTGTATGAAAAATCTCCCAAACAATGAGTAGGTTGCAGTAGTCACTTTCTTTTCTAAGTTAACTCAGACAGATATGATAATCTTTCACTCTAAAGAGAAGCACTTTAGAAATCTACCAAGTTGAAATGTAGTTTATGAATGTTACACAATTGAGGAAAAGCACACTTAGCAGCATAATTTGATGTTAATGTCTTACTGTATTTTGATAGTGGATGAGTAATAGACTAGTTATTCCAGTAGAACATGTCTTTAATGCATTCTGTATTGCCAATAACTTTTTTTTTCATTCTGTCTCTTCTCTTCCCCCTCCAAATTCAGATCTGTCCTATTTGTGTATCTCTTCCTTGGGCAGATACTAACCAGGTTACTAGAAATCTTGTTAGCCATCTAAATCTAAGACACCGGTTTGACTACGGAGAATTTGTGGTAAGGTTTTTCTTCTTTTATGTGTGGAGGAATAAATGGTAACTTTTTTCCTAAAAATCAAAATGCCAAATAAAAATTTTGTACCTAACGTGTTCTGGACATGCTGTGTTCCTGCTCTTTATGGAACTCATTAACAGACAGGTCTGCTTCTTATCAATATGAAGTGCTACTGGGAATAGGTGTTGTCAGTAGTCAAACTGCTCCAAGATGATGAGTTAAGTCTTTGGCTTAGTGTTCTCAATCTGAACTATTTATTTCTTTTATTCAGTTTATTAGAACAGTTTATTACTGCTGTTTCTGGGAGAAATAAAATAGATGCTACTCTTTTTATGGACATTATTGACCTTTTAATGCAGAAATTGTGAAGTTATATTCTCAGGGCTTAATGTGCAGCTTGACTAGCTGGTATTGCTGCTACAGCTGCTCTTCCTGTATGTTGTGAGAGAGACTGAAAAAGAGATGTGTCATTTAATCAATGTTTAGGTTGTCTCTTTTCAGGCTCTCTTTGAGTAAATGACCTTAAGTAGATGGAGAACTACATAAACAGATGTAGTCAGTAGCTGATTCGTAAATCAAGCCAACCATTTGGGTTCTGCATGTGGGATCAGAGAGCTGGAGAGTTTGTGGCTTTTTCTACAGAGTTTGACAGGCTTTGGGGTGTGCAACTGGTATAGTATTTGAGTCACAGGCAGCCTCACTGAGTCAGGTTGGCAAAGATTGTGTATCTTGTCTTCTGAGCTGAGTGAGCTGTGATAAAGGCCTGAGGAGCTCGGGTTTGATAGCGGGGATTGGGCTCTTCACTGTGAGTGCATGTATGATGACCTAAAACTGGTGATCGGAATTCTGATTTGGGGAAACTACCAGAATTGCACTTACAAGATTCATCACTCTGGCATATTAAGAACCTGGAGGATATTCCTGCAAAAAGTAGCAGACTCTTTGTGTTCTGTGTTTGCTTTCCCATTTTAGGCACTGTGTTCTCAACAATCTATGATTAGTGTTGTCTGGGGATCCCATTTTGGTTTTATTAATGGAGGATGTTGTGGCTGGTTAGAAGCCCTGTTAAAAGAATTGTGTGACACAGTCAGCTTTCCTGAGCTGGCTGTTCTGTGACGCAGTTGAGCCAGGGAGAGAAGAGGGACCCTTCTGCTTAATGAGCTTGTCCCACTCTACTGATTCTTCTCCTGTCTTGTATGTCTCTTGGTACTTGGTTCAATACGAAGATTCTGTGCAATATAAACAATGATCTAGTAGCATAGAGTCTTTGTCTGGGTCCCATTTCCTATGTAATAACATAGCAGATGAATGATTAAACTAATGGCTATGCTGTATCTTGAGTATTTGTCCATTTTGATGATGTTTTCATTTTGTTTAGAATCTTCAGCTTGATGAAGAAGCCCAATACCAAAATGCAGTTCAAGAATCCTGTCATGTGAACTTTTAAAGTAGAACCCCCTTCATCTTCGTACTGATTATCTGAAAGAAAAATTACTTTATTCTGTTGGTGATCCGAAGGGTATTTTAATAAAAATGTTTTTCAGTACCCACTTTTCGGGCTAAGCTTCTTTTCACACTCATAAGGACTTCTGATAAATGATTTTGCTGAAACTCAGGCTTGACATCTTGACTGAGTTCTGCCCCTATGGAAGTAGGGACATTTTTGGAACTTCTCACTCTTGTCTTGATTTTCTCTAACTTTTACTACTCTGTTAATTACATGTTCATATGATTAATGTAGGATGTTTAATTCACCAAAACCTACTTTGAAAGTATCTTTAGAAAGACATGCAGTGATACTCTGTTGCACTGTTGGGTTTCTTCAAGTTCAGCTGTCTTCTAAGGTATCTTATGAGATGATAATTTATTTTTTTTCTCTTCCTGCCAAGGACAGGCATTTGTCCTGCCAAGGACTAATTTTATTTTGATATTGTGATTGTTTTTTTACTATTGCTAAGTGACTGAAAATAACAACAGCTTAAAATATTAAAAAATTGCTTTTCTACTGATCAACAATGCAGAGCAGGGCTTTTTTTCACCTTTCATTGAGAAAGAATGATGCCATTGCCTAGGAATAACTAAACCTATTTTTTTCCTCTTTGGGAATAACTAAAATAGGATGCTTGCTTACTAATGTGATGAGGCATATTATCTGTACTCCTAAGGAAGATTACGTATTTTCTGAGCAATTCAAGATGACATGCAAAAGGTATATTATTTTGGCCAATACCTGTGACCAGGTCTTGCTGGAGTTTTTTAAGAACTTCTAGTTTTGTATTTGGAATTGAAGTTTTGGTCTGTCCTGTCTTTCATGGAAGGCTGTGTAGCTAAATAACTAAACTGGCTTCACACCTACAAAAATCTTTTATTTCTGTAAAGCTGTTTAAAACTTGTACATCTCCTGCACGTAAAGGCCTCAAAAAACTGTTGAGAAGAAAAAAACTTACTCTAAAATAGTGACCAACATACTTTAAGAGTTCCTGTTCTAGATTTCCACCTTCCCAGCAAGAACATTGTTAAAATTGGGAAAAATACAAATAATGCAATTTTGAATTTAGATGGAAAATCCATTTGTAAAAACTTTAGGATCCTTTATGTTAGATTAAGAGGGAGAAGGGGAAAGAAGGCTGCACAGCATACGTTTTGGTGTTTTAAATAGTGTTCTGAACATACACCTGTTAGAACTAACTGCATTCTGTGTTTCCATCACCCATTATCAAGCTATTGTTATTAATGAGCATTGCATATGTTGTGGTGGAAAACATCCCCAGTAATTTTTTTTAGTCTAGATGGTGCTTTATGTGTTGTAATATCAGTTGTGCAGCCAAAGTACAGTCTGCTTCTTGTGCCCTGCCTCCCTGTTCCTTTCCAAACAAAGGTTTTGATTATTCTTTAAATGCTGAGATATTTCATATTCCAAAACTGGTAAGGTTGAAATGCCTCATTTTACAATGTAATGTGTTTCAGAACTGAAAGTTCTAATTTATTGAGTGTTGGAACTAACCCACAATACATTTTAACTTGCCTTTTCTATCCTAATATTGAGTGTAAAACGTTACTAAAGGCATTGCTGGCTAAAATTCGGAGAAAGTTGTTTATTTCAGAATTAGCTGTCTATTTCAAAAACCTTGTTTGAAGCTTCTATACTTTTTTTATAACTACATTTTTTTCATTTTGTTACTGTCTCACTACAGTATTTTGACAGCAGACCACACTTGGAACTTGTATTCCAATTTCCAGTTTGCCCCCATACACGTCTGTGTATTCTCACTTGTCTGTCATCTCTAGTGCTTGTGTGACCACATTGATTTGGAGTGGTTCACTGAGCCAACAGAAAAAAATGTAGATTTTTACATTTGCTCAGCAAAGCCAACTATTAAACAGTGCCCTTATACAGAAAAGAACGTCAAGGTACCTGATGATGAAGTTTTACCTTTTTAAAATAAAACCACATACTATGGTGATTTATTACTGCATACATTTCCTAAGGAGTTTAACAGTTAGATGTAAGTCTAGTTAACTTTTTTAGATTCAACAAAATGTTTATATGATCTGGCAATAAATGCCTGCAGCCAATACAGATTCTGAATGCCTCATGGACGCTGGGACTAGTTATTTCTGTTACTTGAATATATCTTGGGAATTACAAGTGAGATGACATCTGTTTGAAAACTCTGGGAAACAATGTTTTCTATAGCAATAAATAGTTGTCACTTGATGCATAGTTCTGAGCATTTTAATCATGTTTAAATGTTGAGAGACTCGAGTACACATTTTAAAGCAACAAGTGTGTATTAATGCAATACAAAAAAAACCTTTCAAAATGTTTATCCTCTTTATTTAAAATCTGTATTGGCCAGTGCTGCCTTGCTTAAGATTTTGTACTTTTAATATTAAGATATTGCATCCAATAGATTCACTAGGTAAACGTTTAATGAAAATTAAATTATTTGAATATGTTGCTGCTGGTCATGATCTTTCTCACTGAAACTCAGACATGCTCAAAAAGCTGTGTATTTGTGATGGGTGATGCCCAAAACATGAAATCTTTACTAGAAGATTGCTTCTTAACAATGTTTTCATGTTCATGTTGCATTATGTATGGTTTCAATATGTTATGTTTGAATTGTACCTTCTGGGTTTTTTCCTATTAAAGTATTTTATTTTCTATTTGTCTTTTTGTTGCATAATAAAGATGATCAGTTCCCTTGATGCTACTTCTTCCTTTTCAGATGCTTTCTAAAACTTAAATATATGATCAGTGTATGTCTTCACACTTTGAGTTATTGGAACAGTGTGTATGCTGTTGGAATGATGAGATGTGACTGGTGATGTCTGTGAGCTGAGACAAGATACCTTATATCATATCTTGGGTATTTCCAGCAAGCAGAAAAGATTGTAGATTGGCCCAAATCTGGTTTGTGCATATTTTCTTGTTTCCATGTTTGTTTGTGGCTGTTCTATGTAATGTAAATAGAGAAATGACATTCTAAAAGGAGACAGAAATAGGTATGTAACACTTGGGGTCATGAACAAACCTTGTTATTTAAAGGTTTTCTGAGAAGATTTAATGCTGTTCTGAAGAAAGGATTACCAATAAATTTGGGCTGGTTATAAGTTTTAACCAGCAAAGTGGCAGCTAGATGATTTCTCCTTCTGCCCTTTGTTGTGCTGAAAAAAACTGGTTATTTCTTGTGCTTTTGCATTCTAAGGACACGCAGATACAGTAATAAAATTGACTTAATGTGTTCTTTTAAATGACGGAAATGTAACAAAACTATGTAAATTTCCTTTATTAATTTATTCTTTCCCCATATAATCTAATTTTCCGATCTCTAAGTAAACCACTGTATCTCCTGAATCTCTTTATTAGCCCTTTGTTAGAGATTTCATTTGATTTGATTTTATTACAGCAATTCATATTTCACTACTTAGAGAGAATACATGTGGTGTGTTTAATTTTCATTGGCAGTATCTTGGTTATTGGATACTTGAGCTCTGTAAAGCTGCCCTTTGTTCTCCAGCCTTAAGCCAGGGCCTCGTTCCCGGGGAGAGAGGGGGATCTTTGTGCACCCAGTTCATCTTCTGACAGGTGGTTGGGACTAGAAGTCTTTCTCTGTTTGGGAAGCATTTCTGGGTCCCTCTTTTTTAGATTTGACTTTTGAGTCTGGTGAGATTTGAATGAGTGTCTGTGACTTGAAAAAAAGAGTGAATGGTGGTGTATTCTTTTACATACTTTGTTTTATGCAGAAACAGACACATGAACTCATGAACATTGTTAGGGGATGGGACAGTGGTAAAGTGCACATTAGTGAAATGACTAACCTGGCATCCTTTAAGGCTGCTTTATTGCAAGACAGAAGAGCCACAAGAATGTCTGATGAAGGCATCTTCAGGTTTCTTTTAGAATTGGAGAAACAAGCAATAAAAGGGCACAAAAATGACATAGTCTGTTCTCCATACAGTGTACATTTCTTCTAGAAATCATGTTTCTTTTGTTTCCTGTTGTGGCTGTATTTGGAAAAAAAAAAAAGGAGACAAAATTCAGGGTGTCTGCAATGAGGAGGCATTTCAATAATGTTAAAACTTCTACTTCCCAGGGAATTGCCAGACTAATTAGGGTCAAAGCATGGGGGTTTTTGTCTCATGAGTAGAATAGGTCTGTACTGTTTCTTATATTTCTCAAAGTCTAGGTCTGCTTTGGGAAGAACCAGTTTCACCTCTTCATTTTCCAACTCTAACCAGCCTTATTTTATCTGTAATATTTTTGTGGACATGATCAGGAAAGAGCTAAGAAAGTGAATTTTATATTTATTGCCTCACCATGACTCACACTTTTAGGAAATTGAGGGCAAGGAGGGAGGGAGGAGCCATCACTGCTGAATGCATTCTGTGGAGTAGCATTTAATTATATTTCAAATCTGTGCCTTAAAGTACTCTGTATATATTTAGAGGCATTCCTCAGCACTGTGAAGCTGTAGATTATTTCCCAGGCCTTAGAGACAGAATACTGTTTTTATGAAATTGTTTAATCTTACAAGGATGTGTAGTCACTGAGAAAAGTGCATCTCGCTATTAGTTTACATTCTTTTTCTACTGTTGTGTTTCTGTCACTCGTTTTTTCACTGAATGGCTTGGGTTAGAATGAACCTTAAAGATAATCTCATTCCAACCCCCTGCCATAAGCAGGACAACTTCCATTTGGACCAGGTTGCTCAAAGCCCCATCCAACCTGGCCTTGAACACTTCCAGGGCTGGGGCACCCACAGCTTTTTTGGGTAACCTGTTCTAGTGTCTCACCACCTGTTTTCCTCTGTGCATTTCCCTGCAGCAATTCTCATAAATATACAGTACCCATTTCCCTTCCACTCCCTTTTCTCTCTGTTAGTAGTCATCAATTGAATTGCTTGATAATAATATAATTGCTACAATTATATTACTTGGCTACTAATTATTGTTTCATATTCTGTATGTTTTATAAGCTCCTCTGGCTGTGCCCTTATTATGGGGCCCTGTGTGGGCCACAGGGGTAAATACAGTAACTAAGAAGCTTAGCACCAATAATTTATGGAGTTCTTCAGGCATGTTTACTTCTATGGCTGGAGGAGTTTATATTTCTCAGAATGTGTTTGCACTTGGAAAGAATGGGAAAGTCTTAGATAGATTTTGTTGCATTTGAACACATTTTAAGCCTTTGTTGATTCCTGTAGGGGGAGGATCTGGTTTAGGATTGGAGAGATTTAGGATCAGGTTGAAAATCAAAAACTTTTCACAAAGCCCAGTTCTTTGATGGTAATTGTACCCTTTTTTGCCCAGAAAACCTTGTGTTAGGCTCTCTGGTTTTGCAGGTATGGACTGAAGTGTGTGGGATGTCTTTTTTCCAGGGTAACTGCTGTGGCCCTACTGCCATAGAAGGTGAGATTCATGTGCCACCTTAGTTGTGAGACTGATCAAACTTGAGTAGTTTCTTTTATGATTTTTTTTTTGTCTTTCATAATTCAAACCACCAGAGGGCACTGAGTATTTTTGGGTACTCTCTAAATAAGTATTTAAGAGTGATAATTCAATAAGTAGTTGTACTCCAAAACACTATTATGTATGGAATTTCTCTCCTGATGTTTCATAAAATGCAATTAATCTTTTATGGATTGGGGGGGGGGGGAGGGGGGGGGGAGTTAAGAGTCTGGCTGGGGTCATTCCATTCTACAGAAAGACTACTTGCAACTTACTTTAAAATCTTACAGTTATAGGTTTACGTATGTTGTTTTATCATCTGTGGCAAGTTAGCAGCCTTGCCCCCTGGCCTCCAGTCTGGGAAGAATGGAGCGCTCCCCTGTTCACCAGTGAACATTAAATGTGACAAGTTCTTGCCAGCGCCATGTACTCGCAGGACCTCTCCTTGCCCATGGGCGTTCTGCAGAGTCCTCCCGAGCTCGGGCGCTGTAGTGCAGGCAGGAGGCACACGGGGGCAGCTGGGGACTGATGCATTCCGTGACAGTGACAGTGACAAGGGGTGAGTGCTCGTTCCCCACTTCTGGCTTTGTGAGACTCCACACTTATCATCGCCCTTGCTGATTCATTCCATCGCCGCGGTGCTGTGAGGTCTGCCCGGCGCCGCGTCCAGGTGTGCTGCCTTATCCCTTCTTAGCGCTCCCAATAGTCTGGGGCTGGGACAGCCCTCTGGAGCGAAGGGAGGAATTGTAGCAGCTAAGGCTTCTGTTGCCTCGTGTGAGAAAGAATGAAGTCTCCCTGGAGTGTGCTCTGCAGCGGCGTGATAGTAGCTGCTGAGCAGGGACAGTTTGTTTCACACGGTGATCTGATTCATATTTAGCGTGAAATGTGTTTGTGTAAAAACATGTCAGACGTGATTCAGCACCCTGGGAGAGGGAGGGAGGTGTAATCCTGTAGTTATTGAGTAGTTATTTAGTTTATGAAATACTGTTTTCTTACACGTACAAAAAATGATGGTTTAAGTAGGTCTGAAGTGGCAGTGGGCAGGAAGGTGTGCAATGTCATACCTAAGTTTCTGCCATTTGCTTTTAAACATTGCTTTTTAATTTACCTGTGGCTAAGCAGTGCGAGAAAGTTGAAGGTCTGCTTCATTTTCTTGATAAACTCTTAATGAAAGCAAACCTGCCTTGTTTGCTCCTCTGCAAACAGTTGGAACACTTGTATTTGATATCTGGTGTAATTTTCACTTTTTTTCATTACATCCCACATGACACTTGCTAGGTTTGTAAACACTGGAGCTTCCTAATTTTAAATATTTAGGTGTTGAACTTGTAGCATTCTGGATTTCTTTGAGGGTCTGTTATCTTACGGGTTTATCTGACAACTCTTATCTTTATTGCTGCTTTTTGCCTCATCAGCCAAGGAGATAACACTGCAATAGTATCTCTGTTTGGGAGATTAACCTAAAAAGTGAACCCAATTTGTGCAAGATAATGCAGGGAGCTTGAAACAGGGCAAGGGACAATCCACTATCTGAGAGTAATAGACCATCTAAGCATCTTCCTGCTCTTTTCACATTTGAACTATAAGCACTGCTGTGAGTGGAACACATAGTGTTCTGCAAACCAGCACTTTTCCTGTTATGTAATGAATCCGTATCACTTGAAGATGACACTGAAACTTGCCATCAGACAGGTATCCACCCAAATGTCAACGAGCAGTCCTGAATCACCATTGTTTGCTGAGCAGTATACAGATGGCAAAATTACCAAAGTATCTCTGCTGCCTTACAGAAGATTAACAAAACTATTCAAATATGAAACTACCTACCAAAAATTCTAAAAAATAACTGTATGTATGTAGCTAATTTTACTTGGGTTTACGGTTCTCAGTAGTTAGCAGAAATTGTGTTTTGCAATTAAGTTCCTTTGGCTTTTAAAAGAGCATTCTTGCCCTCCTCCACTCACTTTTCCCAATCTCTCTGCCTCCATTACTGTCTCTTCCCAGATTATTACAAAGTTTAGTAGCTTTACAAAGAGGAGTAAAGCAGGTGATGCTTCCCATCTGCATTGGAAGATGCCTGATGAATGTTCCTTCCTCTGCAGCAAGGCAGGGGAAAAGCACTGCAGTATCTTTATTGCTGTGCTGTGGAAGAGCCTGCATACAACAGTGCCACTAGGAAGGCAAGATGCCATGATGCCTGTCCCAGGGAACATGCAGTCTGCTCTGGGATGCTCTCCATCATTCTGGTGCTTGCAAAGTAAGCTCAGCAGGAGATCCAGGCAGTCACTTGCAATAGATCAGCAGCAAGCTCCACAGCAAGTTCTGATGTCTTTCATTTTCCTTGTTTCTCCTAGCAGCATGAGAGCACGAGAATCTGTGGGGAAAGAAATGTAATTGACTGGCAAAAGCTCAGATTTTGCAGGTGTCTCTTATAGTTACTCAGGGCTCATTAGATATCTTAGCACTCATAAAAGTTGTGAAACATGTTAGAGGCAAAGAATTGCAAGAAAGGAAAAAGCAATCGACCAGTTAAAGACCTGTTCATTCTCCTTTGCATTTAATGTTTTTATTTTTCTTCAAACTCAGAGCTTGCAATCAGGATACTGGTGGTCTACTTGCAGATCAAAACGTTAATGGAAATAGCATTCTTGAATTCCAGAGATCCCTGACTGTGTCAAGAAAGCACATGCATTATTTTGACAGTCATGTTAACGAAACTTCTCAGCCTGACCATTCACAAGACTCTCAGGCATCTCAATCTGCAGCTTGCAAGCTGAGCTACCTTGACCTGGTGCAGTCCTCAACATACATGCCCTGGTAGCTGTGGAACAAAGACCTAATCTAAGACTGCCATTCTTTTTGTTCTTCTGAAAATGTACACTGTCTATTCAAGTAAGTTGCACTACTTTTTCTTAATTAATCTGAAGTAATACTGTTATTTCTTATTGTGGACCTCAGTCTTGGAGGTAACACATGCTTGTATTCATCTGGTAAGAAAAATGCAAGTTCTGAAGGAAAACCCTGAAGAAAAATAAGGGGTAGGTACATTGCCTGAAGACAGACAATAAGTCAGCAATAAGGCAAGATGTTTGCCATTGTAGAGAACATGATCATGAAAGCAGAAAAGGTCTGTTGAAAAGATCTTCGATGGTTAGACAGGAAAAAGCTTCCTGAAGACTGCCCCTATATGAATTACTTTCATCTCAACATAAAATAAGCTCAAAAGCTATTTTAGCTACTTACTGGGTGGCACTGAATTTTCTGCCAAGAGCTTCTATCTTAAAAGTCCTGATGTTCTGTAATTAGTATAGTATTTATTTTACCATTGCATCTTGTTTTATTTTGCCAGATGACCGCTTGAGGTGTCAAAACTCTGAGTTTATTTAATGAAACAGCAATGTGTGTTAGCATATAACTTTCATGCCTTCTCTCTTTGGTCACTAAATGCCAATTCTCACACCTGCTCATATTTTCTTTAGGTAACTCACTTTTTAGCCAGTCCTAAAAGCAGCACTGGTCATGACATGGAGGTTCATATAACCCTTCATCCCTCTACCTGCTATTGACAAGAATTTGGTGCAAGCTCCTAGAAGTGGTTGATACATCTTAGAAGTGGGGATGGAGAACAGAGAGCAATTGTAGTGATTATTTCCATTAAAAGGGGAGTAGAAAAGCAGAGTGTTAGGCTTTCTTCCAAAATCAAGTAAGACCAAAATTGTCCTGTTTCTGTTGAGTTCACCCTCAATGGAAAGCCCTTGTATGCTACTATAATCAAGAAACAATGGATACAGTTTTTCAGTTTTGATCAGTTTTGACCAGCTTTGAAAAGATATGGCACTGAAGAAAAGACAATGAAGAAAACCTTATTGTTTAACTGGTGGGAACTTGACCCTTAAGAGAAACAATGTATTTGGTCAATTGATGGGAACATAACCTGTGAAAGAACAATACACAACGGAGCTGTTGTTAATATGGAGGTGGTATCGTGAGCCGCTGTGGCCTCATCTCACACTCTGGCCAAGTGTGAGATGATGTCCTAACTCGAAAAATTCCACTCCAAGAGGAGGAGATATGAGGTGTGGTTCTGGGGTGCAGGAGCTGAAGAGGACAAGATGCATGCATTTTGATCCAGGGGACTTCCTGAAGGTGCAGTGCCTGCCTGCCCCTCCCACCTGAGCACCATGCTCCATCTCCTTCTCCTGCTCAGCAGCTTTCCAAAAAACCCAGGGGTTGGTATGTATTATTTGGTATTGCGTGTAATTAAAAAACAAAAAAAATCTGCTTTGCAATCTGAGTTGGGTTTCAGGGATTTTTGTGCATGGACATCCTCCAGAACCCATAACATTAATGGTGATTAGGATGCCCAGAGAACAAAGAGTGATGTAAAGAAAGGACAGGGCATGGGGAGTGGGGCACGTGGTTGCACCGAGAAAGTGAAATGCATAGCTGTACTGAGAGACACTGTTCCATGTTGTGTACAGCATATGGGAGGTCAAGACTTAGTCTGAGTACCCAGCTGTGTGTGGGAACTTAGCAATGTTTTTCTGTGTCCAAGTAATCACTGTCATACACTTGTGGTTGCATGGTGTATTGTAAACATAGCTCAAGTACATTTCAGATTCTGCTCGGAAGAACTCTTAGTCCTTTGCATTTGTGGTGTCTCTGGGTGATGCATTAGATTTATTGCCCTCACTATTTCTGTTGTTATCATGTCCTGATGTGAGTGCATTGGTAAAGATATTTCACAAAAAGGAGACTCGAGCCTTGGCTCCACCGGTGGAGAGACTGGGGTGGACACTGGAACTCTGGAGCACATTGTGGGACAAGCTAGAAATAGGAGTTTTGAGCCCAAGCCATGGGAAAGATCCCATGGGAGTGTTGAAATATTGGGGAAAGTTTGTGCAAATCTCCTCAAAAATGCTCTAAAGAGCGGCTTTTTCATGCTGGGTACATGGGTGAATGTCTGTTATTTGCATACAAAGTTGCAGTTGAAAGGAATACAGAGCTTGAAAAACAGACAAACAAGACAAGGACATACAACAGCTGAGGGTCAATATAATGTTGCAAAGGCAAGTGTTTGTAGCTGCTGCTGCTGCACTGCAATCTGAGATCTCAGTAATCTAGACCTGTAAGTAAGGTTAAGCTTTAAATTACAAGTTAGTTTAAATTCTGTTAAACGTGATTCTTCTGTTAAATGGTTACAGTTATAAGTTATAAGTTAAGTTAGTCATAAGTTAAGTGTTGCTCCTTTGTTAAATTTTTAAGTTTAAAGTACAAGTTAAAGTACTGTTAAGCTTTTAAGCCATATTCCTTTTTATCCTTGCCTCACTGTCCTTATGTCTCTCTCTCTCTCACACACACACACACACACACACACACACACACAGAGTTTCTTGTTCAATTCTGTTTTGATTGGCTTTTATGCTTTTATTTGGCTTTGTTATTGCTTATTTAACTTGGGGTTCCTTAACTGTTCTGTAAGTAGTAGAGTGAATCTTGTCAATAAACCTTGTCATGCTGTCACTTAATATTAAATCTAGTTTTTGCTGATACCTTTGCTGATGATTCTTTAAGCAATCTCTAACTCTTGTTCATAACCTTGGATGCTGGAGATTGAAAGAAATTCTTGGTGCTAAGCCCAAATTTCTTTTAAAGAGAATGCATTTTAAACTCATGCACAGGATACTAATTTGCTAGCCACAGCTACTCAGGGATGTAGTATTAAATACCCCACAGAAAATGCATAACCAGGGCCTGTGTGTCTGTGTATACATTGTGAGATTATATACAGAGAATGAAGGAGGAAGGAATGAAAGTGGGAGCTTTTATTTGGGACACTGACGTTCTGATGTGAAATCCCCATTTGTTACCATGAGAAATAGTCTGATTAAGACTGCCCCCTCAACATATGAAATGCAATAAAGACCCTTTTGATTAATGAAACAGGAAATTCTCTGGATGAGATAATTGAAAAAATGCAGCAGCTAGGTAATCTTGGGGAAGGGAACCCCTGGGGAAGTGCTGGGAATCAAAAAAAACCTGCCGACTGGGCTTTTTACACCACGTGGTGGCCACAGGCCAGAATTAAGATTCCAGGAAGAGATGCAGAAATCCAAGCAACTATTCATTATTTGTTGCAAGCAATTGTTTTTTATACTTTGCTTTCAATCCTGCGTTAGTAGCAAGTAGATTTGTAGTGTCAAATTCTCTATATACACAGCACAAGAGCAGTCTTACAAGTTGCTATTTTTTATGTGTTTTTCCAATCAAAGTGTATAATGTAATTTGTGTTTCAGTCTTTTGGAGTGGAGGTTTCCTTATATGAATCTTAAAGTATGTGCTGCAAGTTCTGAATTATGACAGAAAAGAGAGATTTTTTGCAATGGTGTTGGAGGTTCTGCTGAGCAGAGCCTACAGAGTACAGGCTGGGCTGTGCTTTCTTTTGGAAGGGTTGGTAGTGAGCTGCCCACAGAGCTGCTCTGGTGCTTTGGTGTGAACAGACCTAGCTGATTTCCTTCAAAGAAGAACTAGAGAACAAGGTAGCTGGGTGACCTCTACCTGGGAAATTGTCAAGGAGCTAAGCACAATGTGAACCTGTCCACTGAGGTCCTGCAGTGGTGTAGTTCATCTGCTGAAAGATGTGATGTCATGCTGGGGTATTGCGGGAGGCAGAGCCAAATACCCAGCTCCTACAGCAGTTTTCTGGAGTTGTTAGTGCTTCTAATGTATATCACCAAGTTTCATCTGGTCTGAAAAGTATGACTTTTGCTGTTTCCATAGCCTTGATCATTAGCCTATCCACAAGGACAATAAGGCTTAGAGCAGCACAAGAAAATTAAAAAAACACTTGCCATAGCTTGATGTAACATTTTAATAATATTACTTTACTTATAATTATCACTTTAAGTAATTTTTATACTATTTCTATTTTTATGATTTGTAATATTATACTGAAGTGCCTTCACTATTGATTTAAAACAAAACTCAGTTCATATTTCTCACCATTGTTGAATAAAACTATTGTTCTGGAAGTTATCTTTCCTCTCCTTCACAGTGTATGCCAATGTTGAAACAACACTCCCTATTGTCCCTACTGACTGTCCTTTGGTTATCATTGTGGGATGGTTTTGGCGCATATGGGCTGGATGCCTTTGGATAAAACTAAAATCCTCCTGATTAAAAGCCTCTTTGTGTAGAGGAAGGGTGACAAAAACAGAGACATTTTCAGATGTATATAGTTTGGGTTTTAAGTTTATTTTACCTTTGTTTCAGTGGAGTTATTCTATAGTTGCACTGTTTTAAACAATAGGAAAATTAACATCCACTCACTTTAGGCATTAGGGACACCACTCCTTCTACTCATATGCTCCCCACTGGAACTATTGGGTCAATTTTCTTTTGAATTATGCCCTCCCTATCCATTCAAAGTCCTCTGCAGTTTTACTTCTGAGATGCAAAGATAGAGTATCAATCAATGGAACATGGTCCTATAGCTGCTGAGGTGAATAGCAGCAGAAGAAAGACTGGTTCCTATTACCATTCCAGAGGAACAGTGCTGCTGCTGAGGACCTGCTAAACATTTCTGCCGGTGGGAGTAACAGGTGGGAGTGGGAGAAGGGGTGGGGAGGTGACTTTTATTCTGCTTATGTTTTAACAAGGTACCTCAGACTCAGACCCCCCTTGGAAAAAACATCTGTGTGACTTTGTCTAAGACAACCAGACTTTATGATGCCTTAGCACTGCTGTGGCTCAGAACCCATTCGCAATGTGTCTGATCTGCATACCTCTCACTGCCCATGAGCTGCAACATTTATATAACAGCACCCCTGCACCTGTGGCCTGTCTGGCTACCAGATTCTGGCAACAACTGTCCTGCCTCAGGAAATCCCCTGCTTTACCCTCAGAGGAGTTGTGGACTTTAGGCACCTTGAATGCAGATAGTTGTACCACCTTTAAATATATCAGCACAAGAAATAGCCTTATAACTTGGTGGGTCAATGACACCATTATTTTAAAATGCTTCACACTGGTATTATTCAACCATTGCACAGCTAACCCTGAGTTTCAGTACATGCATGCAACTCCCACAAGGTATCCTCTTAATCTGCAGGGTATGAGCCTAGTCCAGAGTGACAATGGCAATTAAATTTCCATGTTAGTTAAGAAAACTAACCCTCTTATCTCCAAATATAACTACTTCAGTATGGATCCAACGAAACCAAACTCACCACTGTCATACTGAGAGCGTACATGCTTTTACTCCTGGCTACAGAGATACAGCTAAATTCTAGAACACTACCAAGACAATCACTGCCTCTTCGTTGGCTCCTGGAGTTGCAAGTGCACAAGCCCTCATGAGCCTGGATGGAGTTAGTTGTTGGTTAGCAAAGTTTAGCAATACTACCAGCACAGCTATATCTGATTTGTTAATTGATGCAGACAGCATTAAACATGCTACACTACAAAAACAAGCAATTGATTTTTAACTTTTAATTCATGAGCATTGGTGTGAAGATTTTTATTAGATATGCTGTATAAACTTAAGTGACCATTCTAACTGTCCATGCACAACTGCAGGAATTATGGACACTTACTCAACAACTTGTAGAACACACCAGTTGGAATCCGTTTGCTGGAGGGACATGGGGTTGGAATTGGTTGAAAAAGGGATTAATATTACTTAGTGCCTTAAGTATTTGGTTTCTATGTATTATTTGTTGTATTTCCAGTTTAGTATTGTTGAACTGATCTTTAGTAGATAGTATGTTGCGTTGTACTGCTGTTGGTATGGTGGAGTATCAACGTGTTCGAGCCATGGATCATGTGGTTGCATGTGTCAGAGACCAAAATCGTGTCCAAGGCCCTGCCATATTTATTCTGCTGCTGGGCACGTTGACCAGATAATGAGAAAAAGGCAATGAAGAAATCCTTATTGTTAAACTGGTGAGAATTTGACCCTAAAGAGAAACAATGTGTTGGGAACTTAACCTGCAAATAGAACAATACACAATGGAGCTGTTGTTAATATGGAGGTGGTATCGTGAGCCGTTGTGGCCTCATCTCACACTCTGGCCAAGTGTGAGATGATGTTGTAACTGGAAAAATTCCACTCCAAGAGGAGGAGATATGAGGTGTGGTTCTGGAGTGGAGAGGCTGAAGGACAAGATACCATTTGATCCAGGGGACTTCCTGAAGGTGCAGTGCCTGCCTGCCCCTCCCACCTGAGCACCATGCTCCATCTCCTTCTCCTGCTCAGCAGCTTTCCAAAATATCCAGGGGTCGGTATGTATTATTTGGTACTGTGTGTAATCAAAACAATTCTGCTTTGCAATCTGAGTTGGGTTTCAGGGGTTTTTGTGCATGGGCATCCTCCAGAACCCATACCAATCATCTCCCGGCAGCTGGAGATGACAATATGCAGAATTCAAGGGCTGCTGAACTTGCAGAAGAAATCTTTACAAAAGAGCTTTTTGACCTACCAAACAACACTGATTTCAGAACAATTGACACCATCAGTATTGGTGAGTAGGGAATTATAATATTTAGTTGCTTTCATAGAAAAAGAACATACCATTATAAGAACAATAATATCTACAACTGCTGCTTCTCAATGCATCAGCAATGATGTAACAAGTATGGATCTGAGCAACTATAAATGGCTTAGGTATCCTCATTACTAGATTAGGATCTTTCTTTCTTATCAGCTCTGATAGGTAAAATAGAATGCAACATACTATTAATTTTGATATAATAATTTTGTGAGTCTGAATTTACAATAAAAAATCTAAATGCCTTTCTTACTTTTTGTGTTGGTCTATACAAGTAGTTGGTCTGGCAAAGTAAAAGGTTAGGAAAGCCTGACCATATAATTACCACAAGAACCTGCAGCTTAAGCATAAGAAGAATCTGTGGTAACCCCAGCACTCACTGACAGCTAGCAAGTAGAAGAGATGGCTAAAGTTGAAAGAAATACCCAAGAGTCACAGACAGTGGTGACAGTACAATGTACTGACATTTAAAAATTAATTTGAATGGAATCTTTAAGTAATCCAGAAGGATGCCATTATTTGCACTAGTGATAAATGCAATGTCTCGCATATATCAACATTAGTAATTCCTTTGCATTTTCCAAAAGCAGGCTACTGAAATTATGTTGCTGACAGATTTTTTTATGCACACACGTTTCTCATTTTCAATTTCTGTCAAAAAATGTATGATATTAATATATTAACATCTTGTCAAGAGTCCTGCTCATTTTCTGTTGTTCAAAAGTTTTTAGTGACAGCTTTTTTCTCTGAATCACAGAATGACTGAGGTGGGAGGACACCTCTGGAGATCTCCTAGTTCAATTCCCCTGCAGTTGTGCTGCAGGGTTACCTGCAGCAGGTCACTCAGATCTCTGTCTGGTTGTGTTTTGATTGTCATCAAGGAGACAGATTCCACAACTTCTCTGGGCAATTTGTCCCAGCACTCAAAAACAAAATGAGAAGATTTTTTTTTTTCTTAAATTTAGATGGAATTTCCTGTGTTTCAATGTGTCTTTCCCCTATATTTCCTTTTTCTTATTTCTATTTCATCCTCTATTTCAATTTCTCTCTGACACTTTTTCTCACAGCAGTTCTTAAAAAGAATTAAAATGTTTCTTTAGTACTTGCTATACAGTAATGGTGTACTTACTTGACAATGATATGCTTACTCAACAAGAAAAAGATAGGTAAGGTGAGTTAATCGTTGTTGAGAGGACAAAGGTTTTGATTTATGATAGTTACTATCTTAAGTACCAACTTGGTGTAAAATTCTGTCCACACAACTATAGACTGGAGAACAACATGGGCTTGTTTTCTGTGCCTGGGCTTCTAACCTGTCTTCTTCTTCAGGTGGTCTGGAGTCTGGTAAGAAAACAAAGAATATATATTCTTTATATGACTGATAAAATAATGCAGATAAGATGAGATTGAGAGGAATAGACTTATTATTTTGAAAAATCAATATAATTCTGTTTTTGTCTGCGTGGGACAGATAAATGATTTCTGCTTCCTGTTTCCTTGGGGTCTTAGTGTTGCTATTTTTCATAGATTTGTCAATACGTGGAAAGAGATTACCTTGTGTTCCCCAACTAAGCAAAATGTCCCTTAGTATTCAAAGTTACCAGAACAACAAGTCTGAGGTTAAAATCCAGAACTGAAATTTATTTCAATTGCCCATGTCTGAATGTTTTGGCTTTTTTTTGGTTGTTGTTTTGGGGGTTTTTTTTTGGCTTTTTTTTTTGTTTTGGTTTGGTTTGGTTTTTGTTGTTGTTGTTATTTTGGTTTGGTTTTTGGGGCTTTTTGGTTTTTTTTTGCTACAGCACAATATAATTGATATTGGAATTTATGCCTTTTTAGCCCCTGGATATACTTAGAAATGACTGCTCCCTGTTCCTCCAATCCAGCTGAATTATTTCAGGTCAAAAAGTAATGGTTGAGATTTTGATATTACCTGTGTTTTTTAGTGAAATGTAGCATTTTGCTTATGTTGGGAGGCTTCGTTGTAGAGGTCAGGAACTTTTGGTGAAGCACAATATAATTAGCTGAGAGAACAAAAACTGAAAGGTTCATGAATGTTTGTTTCAGCTGTTCGTATCTTCAGGGCAATCTACAGAGTAAGGCATTACTTTTTATGACACTACATAAGTGCAATAGCATTATCAAAGTTATACAGCATAACTACCTGTGGCAGCCTTGTCTTCTTCCCCTCCACTGACACGTGCTCATATGTGCCCTAAATTAAGCTCTGAGCCTCACATTCCAAATTTTCCCATAGTCCTCCTGTATTCCCCATCACTCCAATTCCATCCTTCCCAACTATGCCCTCTACCTGTCCCTCTGCTCCAGTCTTTTGAAAACTCAAACCTCAGTCTTTTTTAGATTCCACTGCAGGCTTTTTTAAACCCTATGGTAGGTGATACCAGTGTTACTAAGATGCAGAAGTTACCTGACATGAAAATGATTCCTAAAAACTAGGTCTCTTGTGAGGGAGGGTCTTCTGACCACCAGGGCTAATTATGTTCTGTGGCCAGGAAAAGCTCATTTCAAATTTCTGGTTGCCAATACTAAAATAATATGGTCTGGAAAAATCAGGGGTAAGTTAGGTGGCTCATCCAAACTAGATGAATATATTCCATCTGAATAGATGTCCAGGCTAGGTAAGGTGGATCATCTTATGGTGATGCCAGGGCATCATGGTGGTGTCATAGATATTCTTGGCACATAAGAATTATCCATTTGTTTCTTGATTGATGACTGAGTCTCTTTACCTGATTTTTACATGATTACAATAGGTGAGATATTTCCCACTTGTCCAAGATGCACTTGAATTTTTTGTCAGTTAAATGTGCCCTCACAAGTGGTTTAACCAACCATTAGAATGTCTTATTTCATATGTTGTCCATGTCCAAAACTAGGGACTGATATCAAAAATTATCAGTAATTTGTATATGTGTAGATTAGACTAAATTAGATTCCTCTTTGGCACACTTCAACTAAATCAGCCTTCCTCTGCACGAGGCTATGAACTGTGTATTTGTTGTGTGTTTACAATACTTTCAGGCTGGTATTGAGACCAAAGTCACTGCCATGTGATCAAGTGATAACTGTATGCAGAGATGAAGCTTTTGAAACAGAGTATTTTGCAGTGGAGATTAACAGGAGGAAAGACCTAATTTTGTTGGTGACACAGTAGCAACACCTTGAGTGAATTTTAGTTCAAGTGAATCATAAAATGAGATTTCTGGCCTTTGTATTTACAATATCTTTTTTTCTGACATTTGCTGAAGTTTTTAAAAGACAGTAATTTCAGATTAAAAATTAATCTTTCATGTGATAGAAGGGATTCCTTCAGTATAAAACATTGAGTGGCAGTTTTCAGACACTGAGGACCAGCCTGGATTTCACTGAATTGCTGCATTTGGTATTGTTCAGACATGGAGTCATATTTTGATTTGTGCACCAAAAATACCACTGTACTTGGCTACTGATCTCAGTTTGTGAGCTTTTGCTGCTGCTAGAGGAGCTTTTCCAGGAGTTACCCAGTTTGCACCTTTAGGACAGTTATACTTTCTGGTCAGTAGATATGGGTACATTGTAGTTTATGTTTATAGGAACTGCAGATTTTTTACTCACCATTATTGGTTATAAGGGGGTTCAGGATATATGGGTGTGATTCTTCTCCTCCATCAATAACTTTTAACATAAAATGCAATAATATGATTTTTTTTTAATATTGCAAACGTTACTTGTAATTTTTTTTCTTCCAAGAAATCTGTGTGAGTGGGAGTTTAAAACAAATGAAGCCTTTAAAAGGTGTGTTGCACACTTTGCCCATATACTTGCAACTCATTTTACAAGCAGCACCTTCATTAAAAAACTTGAATATGTAAATGCTGTTTTATGCACAGTGATAATGAATTGTCTTATGCAGTGATAACAAAGTTTAATGGTATGATATACGTGCAATGAAACTTCAAAATGTGGGAGGAGTCTACTGAGATTTCAGATGTATTGATGGTTTGCCTGAACAAGATATCTGCAGTTATTAAGCTGTATGTGTATACACTTGTGGGGTTTTCTTTCTAAAGTCCCTATCCTTATTTCCCATGTATCAAAGTAAACCTGAACGATACCAGTTATTTTTGAAATATACGATCAATAGCAATCCTTCAGCATTTGTATCTGCTCTACTCTGAAACCAGTTTTTCAATGGAGTCAGTCAATTTTCTGCAATGATACTGGGTTTTTAAGAGTCACCACGCTTAAAACCTGAGAAATTAAAAAACTTCCAAAATGCAAAGTGCTGAAGCAGGGCTGTTCCAGGATAAATTCAGTCAGGAAACAGTTTCTGCTCAGTGTTTTCTGTAGCTGATCTGTCAAGGTTGGTTAAACTGACCTTGGTCAGGGTCAGGTTTAGAGTGGACAAGGACATACTTGAGTGGTAGTTTGATTAAAAATAGAAAAAGGAAGCAGGAGAAGCTGATTAAAAACTTTGGCTCTTTATAGAACAGTTAGCTACTAAATGTTTGCGGTGCCAGCTGATACCAATTAGGAATTATGTTTCTTAGACATAGAAATTATAGCCTCCATTTGGTTTGGCAAAAAATGGTTTTTGTCTCTTAGGCAATGAGATTAAATGATCAAAATCTGAGAAAAACTGTGAAGCAAGACCTTGAGTGAATTTTAGTTCAGGTGAATCATAAAATGAGATTTCTGGCCTTTGCATTTACAATATTTTTTTCTGACATTTGCTGAAGTTTTTAAAAGACAGTAATTTCAGATTAAAAATTAATCTTTCGGTATGAAGCTAAAATGGGACATTCTGACAATTTCAAAGCTTTCTTTCTGAACCTTGAAATTTCATGGGAGGTAGGATTTTTTTCTGTATTTGATTAAAATTTTTATATGGAGTCAGTTCTAGTGCTCACAGTTGTTTCCCTCAAAATTTCTCCCATCATTATGTGTTGAAACTTAGGTCTAGAAGCACGTGTACATTTGAATCTCTCTTGAATATTCTGGCCATAGTGTTGTCTTACACATTGTACAGATACTAGAGATTATCACAATTAATGTTTCTAGGGACTACATGGACTTGATTTTTGCTGCTTTTCAGTATTCTGATTTTGTATTGTTCATTACTTCTCCTGGAAGTTGCAGATGCTTATCACACATGCAAAGCTGCATGTACAGAAAATAAATTATTTATGTGTAAGAATAAACACAGGGAGAAAACTGTGGTAAAACAAAAAAAGTAAAAATCCCACACTTTTTTCCAGAATTGCTGTTACATTTATTTTAGAATATAAGGATGTCTTTTATCTTCAGTTTGTGAACTGCTATTCAAACATAAAAGTACAAGACACCCAGGAACGATTGCTCAGAAAATCTGTTCATGATTTTACTCACTATGTGGGAAATACTTGTGTAAGTATGTCCAAGGCAGTCCAAAAATGAAGTGTCCAGTTAAATAAAAGAATTAAGATTACATTCTATAGGTATGTTATGGCAATGAAATTATTCTATGTATATGTTATCATATGTCACTTTATCTCATTATGGTCTGTAGGTTCTTCATGTTGCAAAGGGAGTGTTTGAGTTGTTATTACTCAGGTAAATGCAGTCCAGATAGGGCAGTGAACTGGGGCTGAGGTGACCTGGGCTGTGTACCCAGTCCTTCTAGGCCTCGCTGGATAATACCAGACCACTCATTCTCTCTCCCAGTCTTCACATTTGTGATGGGAAGTTCATCACAGCTTCCATAGGCTTTGCCCAGCTGCTGACTAGTAGCACTACTTGATTCCACAGAAATAATGGGCTCCTTTTTTTCCCATTTGTGAAGGACACAAATGAGTTGTGGGAGAAAAGCAGCTGTGAAACCTCCACAGGAGCAGTTCTGGCTGAATTACTCATTGGGCACCCTGAGGTGGGGAGGGCACAGAGCTGCCACACCAGCAAATACAGGTTTCCAGTCGAATGAGGAGGCAGTGGGTGCGCTCAGTCCAACACAAAGCCGTGTGCTAAGTGCTGTCAGTTGAACTTGAATCACATCTCTAATGCTGTTGACAAAGTAACGCAAGCTGCATTTCATTATCTGCCTTTCTAATAATATCTTTTTTTCTTTCCCCTCCCCAGCCTTCTCCAGAGACAACTGGTGAGTTCTGTTTAGAGATCTATTTGTATGCACAGGAGGCAGTCAACAAAACCAGCTGCTCATAAACATGGCTACGACAGACACAGATTTATAATTACTGTTATTGTTATTGCATTAATTTTCACACTTCATAAAGATAACAGCAAGGGCTAATGTCCTACCTCACTTGTCTTTTTGTTTTTCAGAAATAGACCTAGATGGAGGAATTGATCAGGACATCTTTGACATAAATGAAGGTTTTTCAAAATTCAGTCTCAATTTTTTAAAAATAATTTTCATTATAGTAGTCACGGATCAATACCATAACTGAATGATAATCTCCTCTTCCCTTTAGCTTTAGGACTGGACCTTTTTGAGGGAGACATCAAACTTCCTGTGGTGAGTTCAAATATAAAATACAAAGCCAAAAATATGTCATTGACTTAAATGTAAAGTATCACTGGCATGGAAATAATAGATGCATCCTGCTCTTACAAACAATAAATGTTGTTTATGTAACAATAAACTGAAGATGATTTGGGATGGAATTCTACAAAATGTCATAGACAGTGAAGGAGTCAACATCATTTGCAGAAACATTATCCAGCATGAGATCCCATCAGTGATTAAATCAATATTATTAGCTTCTTATTTCCTTTTTTACATTGTCACTTTGAAGAGATTAGGCAGCACTGATCATCATCCAGGCAGGTTTGTATAAAAAGAATTCTTTGTTTATCTGTACAATATTCTGAGCCAGTTAAATTTACTGAGCAGTGCTGCAAAACCTTCATCCTGTAAGTAGATTGACTAAAACTGATGAAAAATTTAGATCCCTAATGTCACATTTTAAGGCATCTGGCCAGCATCCTTATCTGATCAATGAAAAAAAAAATACATTTACATCTCAAAAATATCTAGTAGGAAACCCCCAATGTGTCTTGCACTCTGAAAGTAGTCTGAAAATAGTGTTTTACTCTCCCTTTTGGGAAATATGCTGAATATGTCTCTGAAAGCAAGGACAGAACTTGCTAGAGGTACAGAAACAAATGCTTGCATTATGAAAAATTACAAAACTATTAATATCTGTACAGTTTTCAGGACTTTAGATCTTAAGGCTTCCCATAGGAGCAGAAGGTCCTGAGCACATGCATCAAAAGCTTGGGTAATTTCTACAGAGAAAATGCAGCAGAAGTTGAAGACACCAGTAGAAGGGCATGAAGGGATTTCAAACCCAAACCTCAGACCTCTGAGTAATCTTTTGGGGGTTTTGATCTCATTGTTTTCCTTTATGTCTTACTTGAAATTGTAGATTTGCTTCAGCACTATTGTAGTCCCTGATGCTATTGTAGTCCCTTTTTACTGAGGACTGCATGTTTTCTTTCTGGATACAGGATCGAAACTCCATCATTGGTGACAACTATCGGTGGCCCCATGTCATCCCTTACGTCCTTGAGAACAGCCTGGGTACAGTATTGCCTTTCACAATGTCTGTATGTTGTGTTGGTTGAGCTGTTCAACACAGGTTGATAAAGCTCCTGTGGTGTCCTTTCCTCTCTTCATCTAGAGCAGGCCCTTTCCCACAGCAGGAGTGGGGCTGAGTATGCACAAACAGGATTTATAATCTTCGTATCAGAGCTGGCTCTCACCTCCTTTCTTGAATGATTACCCTCCTATGGCCCAGCAGATTGTTTTGGTCTTGAAATCTTGTGTCTGGGATGTGAAACTCTACAAAGCAGAGGTGAAAAGAGGGCACTGAAGATATTTTTAAGGACAGGAAGCTTACCTGGCCATTTATATAATTTTCCAGCAGTGAGGGCAAAATGGCATTCTGACAGGCAGCCGGCAATGGTACATTGCTAAGTCCCTTATGTGAGTCAGAGACACATAATAGTTTGACCCCATCCTTTAAATCTTTGTGTTGAAACTATGCAAGTTGCTTAGAGGAGATAACACAGATGTAATCTGAAAAAATCAGGTCCTGGAGAAATTCAGTGAGGGATCTGTAGCCTGCATTCTGTACTAGGTAAAATTTGCAGTCTTAATTTCCTATCTATTTAATACTTGTTTACATAAATCCCCCAAAAATAAATGAAAGAATCTACAAAATTACCACCCCCCCCCAGTATTCTTCTATATACTCATAATGTCATATTTAATAAAGTACCAAAGAAAAATTACAGAGGACCAAGAGCAAGAGCGAGATCCTAATTTATATTTTTTAGGTCCCCCCTTTGTTTTAATCCAAGAAAAAAATCTGTTTATTTTGATCAAAGATTGCTGGAGCAAGAGCCACTCTTGGGAATTGCTCCATATGGATAATAGTAGAAATCTTTCTGTTCAGTATTGACAAGAGCACTGTTTGCTTTGCAGAAATGAATGCTAAGGGAGTCATCCTCAAGGCATTTGAACAGTATCGACTGAAAACCTGTATTGACTTCAAACCTTGGGAAGGGGAGAAGAATTACATATCTGTGTTCAAAGGAAGTGGGTAAGAGAAGCAATTCTAAATTACTTTCATTATGTTTGCTTTCAGACTATTCTCATGGCCAGTATTCAACCTAAAACTCATATATCGGGTCATAACTTTATGTTTTTGTTGTCGCCAATTTCACAGTCTTGATATTTATTCTTAAATATAAGAAGACATCAAGTCCTATAAGAGATATTTTACTGGACATAGTAAATCATATCAGAAACAAAGCAATTGTGTTCTTGACTGATCTTTGGATATATGGAGTATTACTTTCAGCTGGGAATTCCTAGTATACCTTGGCTTCTAGGGGAAAAGATAAACCAAGGAGAAATATGACAGTTCTCACTGTGGGGCAATGAATTTGTTTGAATGTAACAATGGAAATGCACTTGAATAACCCCATATGAGCATTCAGATAAAAGAGCAATATTTTTAAACTCTGTGCAGCACTGATATTTTGCCTATATTTTACTTTATTTACCTCTTTTGATGAATAGTCATGCTATTTCATCTTAAATATTGCAAAATAAGACTCCAGTAAAGAAGTCAAAATTGCCCCAACTTCTTTCCTACTAAGACATTCTCTGTCAAAACAGTGCAACAAGAAGAAATATATTGTTCACTCTGTGCTGAACCATTTCTCTTATAGAAAAGGAGAACAGGGAGAACTTGATAGCCTGGTCAGGAAATTTGCTTTCAGAAATTCATTTCCTGATATGAGAATGCATTCATAAATGGGAAAAGATTTTCTGATAATAAAAATGTTTTTCTTTCCCTTTGGCTTGTTCTGAGATATTGGTAGCAGACAATTGTTTCAAAATTTCTTTGGTGTCTGGCTCTTTGTATTTGCTGTGTATGCTGTACACATGACACTGAAACTCAGCTCTAAAAGATGTATAATTGGAGACTCAGGGAGCAATGCATTTTCCTGTGCTAATGACTCCAGCTTTTTGAGCTAAATGGAAAACTCATGTAGCTGAATTTTGTAATCCTTCATCCCCTAAAATATGCATTGAATTTGCTAATAATTGTACCTGAAAAAGAACCACAATATTTAGCCTATGGCAAGTAGGAGGCCTCTGTGCAATGTTTCATTTATATGTCTATTAAAAATAGATGAGTCATGGTGATGAAGAAGATGAATCCTTCTAGCTGGATAGCATATCTTGCCCTCACTGTCTGGTGTGTGGCTTGCCCTGAAGTGTTTCCATCACCTTAGCTGACACATCCACAGCAGAACTTTTAAAAAGATTGGAACTAAATGGTGCAGTCTCCTGAAAAGGTCCATCCAGTTTCAGTGAGTACAAAGAAATCAGGACTGACCCTGAATGAGCTGCTTTCATTTCAGGCCATTCCTTACTTCTGGTGTAATGGGTGTAAGCTGGGTAAACCCATTTTTGCTCTGCTGTTCCAAATATTTTGGAGTTTTTAAAATCAATTAAGACTCTTCTATCTGCTGACTAAAGACCTCAGCCTAGAGGGTACAGTGCAGAGAGGCACACAAAGTTCCTGGCAACATAAAATTTTACCACTTCAAGTAAAGGTTGATAAATCACATCTTTGCCTTTCTGGTCTTGGCTTGCATCTATAAAAGAGACGAATGTGGGGGAACTTTTTTGTCAAAAGGATTTGAAGTAAGCCATAAAGTCCTCATCTGGATTACCCTTTTGAATTCAAATTAAGGCAGCCACAAAAGAAGCCAGCTGTGTTTTGTTGTCTAGACTGCCCTGTGTAAAAATGCATTTGTAGTCTCTGATGTATGTACAGAGTGTATCAAGGCCCTGCACAAAGAGCCCTCTGCTTGTACACATTCTTCATCTATCATTCACCTTGGCTACTACCAGTATTATGTTAGCTCCTGCCTGTGTGCTGAGCAAAACACTTGAGGTGTGTAATTGTGAATTACAGAAATGCAGGATAATCAGATGTGGCTGCAAAGTTCACAGAGGAGTCTGGAAACCTGCAGTGGAAGTGCTATTTCACCTTACTGTTCTTATGAAGAGCAGGATTCATTCAGCAGGAAAACTAACATGGTGTGGTAGGATCAAGTGATTAACAGACCAGGGAGGATGAGCATCATCTCTAGTATGTCCACATGGATTTTCATGGAGCACTCCTGGGAGGCTGCTTCAGCTCTTTGCCACTGTTGCACATGGCAGGAGTAGATTGACACAGATTCCTGGCTCTCCAGCTTGGTGCTGGTAAGTCAGGGTGTCTGTGAGCTGATATTGGTGATCTCTGATACTGTGGGAAGAAAATTAGTAGCAGGACATTAGTATAAAAATGTGCCTGAAATAAGTGGCATCACTGCAACTGATGGCATGTGTCTATTTACAGCCCCAAAAGGGGGATGGTGGGATCAGTGAGAGCAAGTATTTCCCTGTTCCTCCAGCCTCTGATAGCAATGCAGGAAGCATTCAGTCACAGGCTCTCACACACCTGGGGAGAGCTGAGACTTTCCTCTCCTTTCTCCCCTCCGGAAGACACAGGATTCTATGCGCCCATTGCTCTGGAGTGCCATGCCCCACTCACCTCAGCTTTATTCTCAGTGCAGGGTGGCACAGACTGTGTATTTGTCCCCTCTGTGGCTGTTGGGTGACAGTGTTGTAGGCATCTGGCAGACCAAAGGCAGCTGCACCTACTGTCATTTGGGTGTTACTTCTGCCAAGTGTCTTTGGTGTGCCTGCTGTAGTCTGCTGTGCACTGTGGAGCAGCTGAGAAGCCAGAGGTGGCTTTGGTAGGAGGTGGACCCAAGCCTATGATGGACTTCTGCACAACACAAGAATCAATATGATCCTGTTCAAGGAAAGACATTGAAATTACAGATGCTACATGTGCACCCTAACAGGTCTCATGTTGTGATTTTAATGAATAATCAATAGGCAAGGCCTGTGTTGCTCTGTGGAAAATGAAATACTGGGGAATATGTTGCACTAATAAGTCACAGAGTTTGAAAGCACATGGTGTGCTTGTATTTTTAAATTTCTGGGGTGATGGAACTGCAAATCCTATGGCATATTTTGTGCCCTATTAATTTTATGTACTTCATTGGGTAAGTATTGATTTATTTGCTACATAAAATATCAATTTAAATGTAGCTCTCTGTGCTTGCTAGTTTGTGGACATGAGGTGCCATTTTATTGGGCTGTGCAGATAACTCACTAAATCCTTTCACCCTTTAATAAAAACTTGCAGCACAGCTGCAGTTTTGCTCTTACTTGGGAGTGTGTAAGAGCAGCAAGTGCTCTAGCACAGTAGTTCACAGAGAGCTAGAAAGAAAAGAGTTTGTGAAAAGTACTGTCAAATACATCAACCTGTCTGAAGGTAAACACAGCATGGAGAAGCACACCTTGCCTGGCAGCCAGAGCCCCATGCAAAGTAAAAAGCCAAAACAGTACAGGGAAAAGTAGGCAGAGGAGAGAATGTGCATGAACACACTTCTCCTTATGATAGGGACATGCTTGAAGTGTGCTCACAAGTCACATATTGTGGTCTAGCTGAAAATTGTTAATTTACGGTAATTTAATTGCTCTAAATTATGTGCTCACAACCTTTGATGTTCCAGAGTACCAAAGAAATCATCCTCAGTTTTCTTTTGTCACAAATAGCTCAACATTTTTCTTCTAATAGAGCCAGAGAAAAGGACCTTCTTGTTCATCGAAACAGAGCTAAGTGTGAGAGGAAGGGGTATGATAAGGAACAGATCAATGGAAAAGTGCTCTCTGTAACAAAATGTGACTTCAATGCTCAGATTAGAAATATACCTATTGAATAGACTGGTTTTGAGGTTTGCATGAGTGGCATGGGGATGGTGTGTATCTCACAGAGCCCTCTCTCATTCCATGTCAATGCCAGCTGCTGGTCCTCAGTGGGAAACCTGCAAATGGGCTTGCAGCAACTCTCCATTGGAGCCAACTGTGACAGGATTGGGACAGTCCAGCATGAGTTCCTGCACGCCCTGGGATTCTGGCACGAGCAGTCTCGGTCTGACCGGGATGACTATGTGACCATCGTCTGGGACAGGATTCAGTCTGGTCAGTCACTCCTCTGCTTTCCTCTCAATCTCTGGTGCTAGCAGTTTAGGTGTGGAACATCCTTTCCAGCCATGTTTTGGTGGTCGTGCTATTCTCTCACCTGGACTTACTTTCCAAACCCAGTATATCAATAAATTAGATATAAAGGGACATCTACTTGAAACATAAATTCTCATTTGTTCTTGCTGTTGTAATTCCTTGTGCCACAACAGTTTCTAAAGCTCTAATTAGAGATCTGTATCCTCTTGAGCTACATGTTGTACCACAGGGCAGCAGAAGAGGAAAATTTAGTTTGTTTAAATGAATACTCTAGAAATACACTTACTCTAGAAGCCCTTAATGAAATAAAAATAACTACCCCCCCCCCCAGTCTGAAAAATCCAGTGTGACCAAACCCAGTAGAAAATCACCAGTGAAAACACTGGTCCTTCTCCTTCTGCCTGTCTGCTACACCTGGTGCTGGCAGCAGAGCTGAGAGAGCAGTGTGCAGAGGGTGGGCAGGCAGGAGAGACATTTCAGAGTCTGTGTCACACCAGCAGTAACTTTAGAAATGCAGCTTGTGAATTGTAAGTGTTGGTATATTTGGCACAAGCCTGAGATATGGCACAGAATTCCTCAGGACTTTGCTCTGTCTCTGCCTCTTTAGCTTGTTGTTGTCCTCTGGGACTTTCAGGCTGTTCAAAAACAGTGTTATATACACAGACTTGATGTTTTCCTAACATAGGTAGACACAGAAGACTGAAAAACTGGGTAATGATTAAATCTAATGCATTCTTATTTAGTCCTGATCAATAGTCAGGTGCATATGTAATTATATATTACAGAAAATTACTTAGACTCTTATTTGATTTCCATTATATTTTGCTGACTCTTTAGTGACAAGCTCCCCTATTGTGAGACACTTGAAACTGCTGCAATTTTTTTACACTGACCAGAATATAGTTACTGTATTTTGACTGATTTAAATTTTGACTCCCCATTGGGTAGTAAGTAACTGGTTCTTTGCTCATACTCCAGAAAACATCTGTAAAGCTAAATTCTGGAAGTTTATCTGATGACAACTCTAAATTTTTTATTATTACCTAAAATGATGAGCAATAGAACATCAGAGAATACAGATTAGAAACAGTTGCAAATTACAGTAATTTGAGTACTGAAACACTCTCTCCACTCTTGGATATCACAAGCCCATCAAAGTTTACAAGTTGTTTCACAGGAAAAATTTTCTGGTAGCAAAAGCTTTTCTTCGTCCAGCAGAAGTCAACAGGGGCTGAAAGAGGAAAGTAAATATCCCTAGACTGGAAATAAAACTGTTTTACAGAATAAGTACAAGTAAATTACTACAAAAAATATTTTGAGATATTGATAGATTCTCTGTCGCTGCAAGTCTTTACATTAAAATTTTATTCCCTTGAGCAACAGGCAATCTTTCATTTCAATTTTGCCATTCAGGTAAAGAACATAATTTCAATAAATACGATGATAACAGATCAGACTTCCTGAATGTTCCCTATGACTACAATTCTGTGATGCACTACAGCAAGACTGCATTCAAGAATGGAACTGATCCTACCATCATCACCAACATACCAGACTTCATTGATGTCATAGGACAGAGAATGGATTTCAGTGAGTACGACCTAAGGAAACTGAACCGACTCTACAACTGCAGTAAGTTTCTCCATTTATTTTATATTACCTGAAAGAATCATTTGAAAGAAATGAGGGTGATACATACATGTTGGACCCATCCAGACACAAGTGAAAGAGATACTAACATATTTAGAGAAGTGAATTGTATTAAAAATACCAGAAATAATGGTACAGCTAGAAATAGCATTCCTCCTGCAGAAACACTGCTGAGTAGCAGAGATTTCTGTGCAATTTTATCTGACCTTTAGTTAAAAACCAGCTTTGCTCAGCAGCTGACTTGTTGATCCCTTGGGTGATTGTTTAAAACGGGTGCTTCTGCACAAAGCCTTTTGTTTTTTCCCTGCATTATTCCACAGCTGATGCTCAGACACTGCACAGAAATGAGCATCTTTGCTGTGGCTGTACCTACTCCACTTTCATGGAATCTGTGAGACAGATTCATGCCTATTCATGTATACCCTATCCATGCAAATAGGGCACAGATGCCATTCTGAATAAAGTGCGAGCTTTCTAAATTTTCTTGTTAAGCTTCAAACCTGGTTTCTTAAAAAAGTGGTCAAAAGAGTTGTTTTGCTTAGGTGGCATTTATTTTGCAAAGCTGAATGAAAGTAAGAGACAGAGAAATCTAGATAAGTCCATTATCAAACTGGAATGTAATTCTGTAATTGTTACTGCATTCAATGTGCCCTGACACTCAGAAGACTTTTACAATATCCCAAATAGTGAGTATTGGCTTACAATTATATTTTAAGCCTCATAATGCAGATTCCTTAAACAATTATCAAACTGGTTTAATAATGGTGCAGTTTTTGAGTGTAAAATTCTGATATTTTTATTCACATAGGTCTAAACTGAACACACACACACACAGCCTTAGCTTCTAGCACTTGCTACACAATCACTTAGGCATTATAAAAGTGCTTACAGCTAAGGATGTCTTTCACAGAGGATGGAGTCCTTCTTCCTCTCTATTAATCTTATCTATTTTCCATCATTCTTGTGCATTGCAGAAATACTTCATGATGTGTTAACTTTATTCTTAACCCACAGGCACATTCCCCAAATGAAAAAAAGCCCCAGTCCTGCTGAAATCAGTGACAAAACTTCCACCACGTTCAGTGCAATCAGGACCTGCCCTGTTCCCCAGTCCCTCTCTTGGCTTCATGTGATGTGTGTGGTGTGGATGATATTTGCAGAGACATAAATATTGTCAGATCATCCACCAGTGCCAGGGAGGATGGTGTTTCACAGGTCCCAGCCCTTACTCGCACAAAAGATTACTTCATTTGCTGAACATAACTCAAGGAAACGTGTAAGCAAAATTTCTTCTAGAGGCCCATGTGGACAGGAAATTACATAAAAAATGTAACTCTTCTTTCGTAAACTGAAGAAAACAACCCACAGCATAAGAAATACTGACAGATTGATTGGTGCTGCTCCACTCCGTAATTCACTGCTTTCTTTGAGGCCATATAATAACAGTAGATTTTAGTCTGCTTTCCCCTCGGAGCGCACTGCTCGACAGAGCTGACCATGAGGTTTCCCTCAGCCTCTGGAAGCTGGGACTTGGCACTCATCCCCCCTGTTTTCTTCTGAGTCCAGTCTTTAACTGCATACCAAACAAGTGTCTGCCTTTGGTGCAGACAGAATTCCCAACCTGCCTCACTCATTGCCCCTTCATCTGTTTAAGTAGGAACCTCAGAAATACATCATAATCTACTGAGTCTTGCTTTTCTGTCTTGCTGGCATTCAGGTCAACTCTCCATGCCAGCCAGCACTTTCTACTTAAGGTCATTAGATTGCTTCCTTCCTGTTTGGCCAAATAAATTTCATGTTTTGTTTTGTATTTTGATTTCAAAGAGTTCTTTCACCTAATAATTCTCCATTTTTGCTTACCTTCTTTCTCCAGCAGTCAGCATAACATTTGCTGTGAAAGCCTTTTCTTAGTTTGTGCGACATTGTATTGAACTGTATCTTAAAAAATATTTGCCATACACTTCTGACTACCTTGCAGCCTCTAGAGGTTTTTAGACATAGTTTAAAAAGTATTTAATTAACTTAGCTCTTTTCAAATCATGGCTGGTATTACACATGAGCTCAGACATGGTGCAACGGGAAACAAAAATAAGAACAGGGATAAACCTGGACTGTGCTATCTCTCACCTCTCCAGAGTTTGCTTTAGACAGAGAAAATATTTCATATGGTATTCTCCCTTTCATATTTAACTGCACAGTCTTTGTTCACCTAATTTTTCCCTTGTTACATGAAAGATATTGAAAAATTTGTATGACAAGAAATATCCACATGAAAGGTCCCAAATATACCTTTGCCAAATGGGTTTTTTTGTTTAGTTGGTTTGTTTTTGTTTTGGTTTGTTTTTGTTTTTTTAATTCTGTTTTTGGAAAATCAAAGTTTGTTTATTCCAGCCAGATAGCTTCTGCTCCTCTGTATTTCAAAATAAGCACTCCGGCTGATAAATTAGTGAGTTTGTATCAAAATCTGTGGTCATGTGTGAGCTGGCCCAAAGAAAGCAGAACAAAGAATGGGAAGTCTCAGGATCTTTTGACTATAATATGATGTGTGGATTGGGTTGATATTAGTGTTCTTTTTATAAATAAAAGACATGATATGATAATTAGCAGATGCCCTCCTCTATTTGCTGAGGGCCCAGAGTATTCCTGACGACATCTTATTAATATCAGTGTTAATCACCATGTGTTTTGAGTTCCTGAACATTGTATGTATGGATGCTGATCATATTTGAAACCACTGATTACTTGATGTTTGCATTTAGTCTTTCTCTGCTCATTGCTTTGGACCTTCAGAATTAGAATGTGTTATGTAATAGAGATTCACTTTTTTTTTTTTTTTTTAATGTCATAGCCTCCTCCCTAAGTTTTATGGACACATGCAGTTTTGAACTTGAAAATATGTGTGGCATGATTCAAAGTTCAGATGATAACAGTGACTGGCAGCGTTTGTCTCAGGTTCCTGCTGGGCCAAATACTGATCACACCAATATGGGAGACTGCAAAGGTATGAGAAAAAAACTCTTATCTTTCTGGGAGGTGTTTTCTGCAGAGGCACGAGGGATTCCTTCAAGATTGGCCTTGTTATCTGTTTATTCTTTGACAAACTGCAGTTTATTTTTTAACTAAGCAGCATAAATCTACATACCTAGGGACATCATGTGATATGTTGATTTTCTGCTTATTTCAGAGGATCGAATGTCCTTATCTCTTTTGATCATTTTTTTGGTCTTAGTGTCACATCCTGTCATGTGAGTTATTTAAAGCATTGAAGCTGTGATACAGGCACACCAAATAGATTGCTGCTTTTCTCAATAATTGCTCAATAAGTCCTTGGACAGGAATAAGATTTTGAAATGTGTATTATCAGGGCTGAGATGAAAAATTAATTGACAATCTAGCTAGATGTATCTCAACCTGTCAGAACAGTCCAAGAGTTCAGGAGTTTAAATCAGTCCTCCAGGGTGTCAACTGTGAGTAACTGGGTAAAGGGCAAAAAGTCATGGTTTGGGTACAGTTTCCTAGAGGTAATTAAAACAGGACAAAAGCTGCAAAGAGAATAGTTCTACCTTTGGAAAAGGTGAGCAGGTAGCAGTCCTCAGTCAGAGATTTGTACAGGATCTACCTAACCCTGACCTGACTGTATCTTCTAGAGTTATTACGATACAGCATTAAGAAAGCCAGTACATCAGGAAAATTCTGTTTGCTCTCCCCTCTACTGCTCATTTCTTATTGACTTTTGGCAGATTCTGGCTACTTCATGCATTTTGACACCAGTGCTGGAGGAGAAGGAAGCACAGCTGTCCTGGAGAGCCGATTTCTGTATCCCAAAAGAGGTTTTCAGTGCTTGCAATTTTATTTATATAACAGTGGTAATGAGAATGACCGGCTGAATGTCTGGGTCAGGGAGTACACGCCAGCCAATCCAAATGGCACTCTGAGATTCATCAAAGAGATAGAAGGTATGGAATAAAATCGCATTTTGTTTTAATCTATCCTCAGTATTTTTCAAAGTACTGGGGAAAATTATTGTGGCAGAGTCACTCATTTCCTAGTACTGTTCTTTGGCTTCTTCTCTATCTATGTAATTGATTCATTGCTGCTGAAATTATACCTGATGGATCCTCAGTCAGCTGCTTTCCTATAATATAATAAATTACCACAAATTTCAAACTCTTGTATTATCAAGATAGTTTTCTCGCCAAACTAGCTAAAATTCCATGAGCAATCATTTTAACTGTTCTAGAATTGCTGGTATCAATAGCAGCTGATGAAGTCAGAATATTAGAGTAAATTACTATTAATAAGAAAGTATAATACAGAAATGGAAAGCATAAGTGCCCTGGAATATCTAAGTTAAAAAAAGAGAAATAAATTTAAATGACTTAACTGAAATATATCAGTAACAGATCATGATTTGAATTGTAGTTTGAAGAAGACTAAATTCTTGTGGTTTTAGGAGCCTATGGCCTACAGAATGATCAACTGAGGTCAGCTAATGGACAAGACCTCTTTAAGCTAGAATTGCCAAAGTCACCTTATGATTAAATTACTTTCTCAAATACTTAAGTATTATGTGGTCTCCATTTCACCCACACCAACTTCAGAAGGATCTGAGCAAGTTTTTTTACTAAATAGGTATAATTTCTGTCTCTTTTTGTCCCTTTAGGCTCAGCTGCTGCTGGTGCCTGGGGTTTTTTTCCCACTCTTCACCTCTATGGCTTCACCCTCTGTGCCCTCCGAGCTAACAGGCATCCTTAACCTAAGAGCTGCTAGGGCAGGTGTAGGCTTCACATCAGTCTGAGCCCTCCAAACTCTTTCAAACCCTGCTTTGATGCCAAGAGTAATTTCTCCAAACTTCAGCCTTCCTCACAAACATTCTTTTGTGTCTATTAGGCCCTATCTCCCATTCCTGCTTTCTCAAGTCCATAATTTCCTTTGAAGCCTCTGATCTCATAAGTGTGTCCAAAGAGGCACCCTATTTTGACAATCTGTGGCAAAACTTTTCAGAATGATTCAAGACCACTTTTCCACCAAGCTGATTCACTTCTCTCAAGTGAGAAGTTGCCCTCTCCAATGCAGTCAATAACCTGGAAGTAACAGTGACACTACAGCCCCTTCCATCCATGGTCTGACACCCTGGCTGAGGTGCTCATGAGTTGAACGATGATGCTCACATAGTTCAGTGGCTTAGGGACAATCCCTGAACCCTTCCCTCTGGTTTGTGGCAGCTGGAGATTTTTTAATTGCATGTATTACATGTAAAAATCCTTTAGATTATACTGAAGGCAATTTCATGGAAATCAGTTGTGTGCTTTTCTTCTTGTTTCTTGGGTAATTGTTTCCCTCCTAATTATAACAGCAACGAAAAATGTCAAGAAATTAAGACATATTTGAGATCCATTGTGCTGTGTTTTGGGTGTTAGGAGAGTGATGCAAGAGTTCTGTACCTGCTTATTCAATAAATGCAGCTGGTCTTCTGTGCAGATGAACTAAAACCAAGCCACAAAAGAAACTGTTTTGTTGAACATACTTTTAAAAAAGGGTGTTCTACTTTAATTGACCTCACAAGGCCCCTGTGCAGAGGTCTTTGCTTTTGTGTACACTGCTCTTGGAGTCAAGGGAATTTGCTAGTGCAGGCACTTTAGGATGCAGCATCAAACTTGCAGCAAGGTTCTCTTGCATGAAGTAGGTTTGCAAATGACTGGCTTTAATTTGACCTTAGTACCATTAATCATGTGATGGGTGAATAGTGCTTCTGCATAGGCAAGATTCCAAGAAGCCATTTAGAAATACAAAAACAAATGAATGAACTAGTCTTGTAGTTCTAGGTTCCCAGAATCCTCTGGAGCATTTTTTGTTGAGGCATGTTGTTGTTCAGTTATTTGAATATGACTTGTTCTGATTTTTTTTTCTTTTTAACAATACACGTGAAACTCGCTTTGTGGATTTAATATTCACAACTCCTGGATTAATTTAATGAAATTTTATTAAAAATGTAAAAGAAAAAGCAGTGTTATAACCCATCAACAAGTGCTATTGTGCATATTAATTCTGTTAAAATACTGTATTGAGCAAATATGATCTTGAACTGAAAAAGTAACATCTACAGAAGAAATATTCCACCACATCAGTGCCAGTGGAATTGAAAGATTCTTACACAGTGTTGGTATGGGGTTCACAGACTGTGCAGTGTTTGACTGTATTGCTGAGTCAGAAATCTCTACCCTTTTTTTCAGGTTCACCTGAGACCTACTGGCAGCTCCATCATGTTTCTTTGAATGTCACCAGTAAATTCCGGGTTGTGTTTCAAGGCGTGAGAGGAAGTGGCTTATCAAGTGGAGGCCTCTCTATTGATGACATCAACTTGTCAGAAACTCAGTGTCCCCACCATGTCTGGCATATCAGAAATTTCACACATCTCCTCAACACAAGTCCAGCAGGAAAAAAGGGAATAATATACAGTCCACCTTTTTATTCTAATGAAGGATATGCTTTTCAGGTCAGCTTGTATGTAAATGGTACCGCTGACAACCCATTTAATTTAGGAATATACTTGTCCTTGATTTCTGGAGCAAACGATGATCATCTGAAATGGCCCTGTCCATGGCAACAAGTTACCATGATCCTGCTTGACCAGCATCCTGATATTCGTCAACAGATGTCAAACCAAAGAAGTGTAACAACAGACCCTGGGAGGCTTTCAGGTTAGTTAAAATCAAACATGTAAAACACAACCAAAATACAAGGGGTCACATCTCCTCTTTGTTAAATTAATACATATATTTTAGCTTCTGGAATGTTTCATTGCAGCAACAATAATATTGATCCACAGACAAGAAAAAAATTAAAGCTACAAGCAAGTTAAGCTGGGACTCAGGATTTCAAAGTTGCATTTGCATAAGAAACAGGTGGATCATCTATTCCTAAAGTTTATTTCATATGCTCTGTGAGGATACATATATTTCTGTTTTAATGAGAATGGAAGTTTTCCAGAAGTCATGAAAAGAAAAATATGGAATTAACAATACAGGCAGTTTATAGCAGATAAAAGTGAAGCAACTATCAAACAAATCTCAGCCCTCCTTGTCAAAGGTACAGTGATGCCAGCAAAAGCCTCCAGATGGACAAAGTACTGATTCATATTATGTAATCTGTACTTGTTCAAGGTGTGAGAAGATAAGGGCTGCTGTCCACAATAACTTGGAAACGTGACAGTTGAGGTAAAAAGTAACTCTGAGAAATGATAGGAATCTCTACAGAGAGAGACATTAAAGAAAACACCCACATTCAGCATTGGATAAAGTTTGGATTTAAGTCATTATGGCTTTTGTCATAATGACATTCTTCTTTTTGCCAGAAGAAATCATCTCTGTCACTGAATTAGTTTTCTGACTAGAAAGGAAGTAAGGAAGATGCAAAACCATCCAATTCATATTATTATTTTAAAAACAGTATATTTTACATTGCATTTTCTGTGACACTGGCTCTACACGAAAACAAAGTGGGTAATCAAGAAAGACTTAATGTCCTCTCTGTAAATGACAGACACACCACCCCATGTCCTCCACAGATGTTTGTGAAAGCACATTTTCCTTGTGCTTTCTGCTGTTACAGCCACGGTGCCTTTTTCCTTCTCTGACCTTGTGGACATACAGTCTGTTT